>NC_046379.1:9037023-9408273 GCF_011125445.2 Fundulus heteroclitus | reverse complement strand
ACAGAAAGAGTCATCTGCATTGTCCATGGCTTTGCAGCAATCCCTCATACTGAGCAAGCATGAAGCGACAGTGGAAAGAAAAACCACCCATTAACGGGAAGGAAAACCTCCGGCAGAACCAGGCTCAGTATGAACGGTCATCTGCCTCGACCGACTGGGGTTACAGAAGACAGAGCAGAGACACAATAAGACAGACAAAAAAGCACAGAAGCACACATTGATCCAGTAATCTGTTCTACATTAGATGGTAATAGCGGGTGATCTGTCTTCCCTGGATGATGTCACAGTTAACAGAACGCCAGTCCAGATATACCTACAATGAAGAAAAAAAAGAGAGAGAGCAAAAAGTTAAAAGCTGGAATGACAACAGTCATTTCAATGTAATACAATGCAAAAGTCCACCAATGACTCGGAGCATCCTGCTACAACGACACTCGAGTGGTTTAAGGGGAAATATTTAAATATGATGTAATGGCCTAGTCAAAGTCCAGACCTCAATCCAATTGATAATCTGAGGTTAGACTTGAAGATCACTGTTGACGAGTGAAAACCATTCGACATGAAGGAGCTGGAGCAGTTTTGCCTTGAGGAGTGGGCAAAAGTCTCGAGATGTGGTGAGCTCATAAAGACTGGTCCAAAGCCACTTTTAGCTGTAAGGGCCGCAAAGGGGGCACTACAAAGTACTGACTTCAGGGTGTGTGAACAGGTAAGATGTTATTCTGTTATTTTGTCCTGTTTGTTGTTTGCTTCTTCAAAGTTGTAGGCAGGTTCTGTAAATTAAATGGTGCGAACTCATCAATTTGATCAATTATTTCCAGGTTGTGAGGTAAAAAAAAATGCTAAGGGGTGAACAGTTTTGCAAGTCACTGTAATTACCTTCTAAACTCTCCAAGAGTCTTTCAGGTTCAGGATCTCCGGTATGAATAGTGTCTAAAAGTCACGTTTTCAAAATGAAAAACCCCAGGACCTGACACAGGTCTCTCCCTTCAGTTAATCATGTGTTGCATTTTTAGATGGTATTAAGTTTAGTGTCATGGTGGTTAGGTTTGAGACCAGGCAACATTTATGGAAACCAAACAGGTGTGAATAGTTTATCGATTCAAATGAGTGAATGAGTACTTCTGGGTTTGCGGGTTAATTCCAGGATGTCACTGCGGAGGAGAGGTAAGTTGAGATACATTCTGAAATGGTATGTTAGATGCTTTACTTACTGCTGGAGAGATGTTGGAGCTCCAAGGGAGGAAGGTGAGTTTACCCACCGAGGCTGAGATCAGCAGTTGGTTGTGATCTGCCTTTTGTTGGTAATGATTTTCTTGTTCTTTCCTCCAGGAGGATTCTTGTGAGACGGTGGAACACTGGAGGAGGTACAGGCAGGTGATGGTTGATGGCTGTAGGGAGATCCTGGCAGGGTAAACCAGGGGAGCAGGCTGAGAAGCAATGAGGAGATTCATGGAAGGAGTCTTGGAATGATTCCCAAATGAACTCTGAGAGCTTGGAGTCAGAGCCCCGAAATCCAGGAAGTAGAACTGGGAATCTGATTTCCTGAAGGGAGAAACAACAAAAAGGAAATCATAAAAACTTCTATGAAATATAGAAGCGGAGAATAGCTGGCCCTGATTACTCATAAGCAAAGCAATCTGGCATTTGCCGCAGGGAACCAGCTCCCTCGATTCGGCTTGCGTACCTGCTGGTCAAACCCTCCAATCAGAGGAGGTGGAGACACACACAGACCAACCTGCACAGCCATGTGGATACGACGCCAAAACCAAATTGGAGTTCTACCATCCTAAAAAAAATCTCAAAAAACTATAGCGGTTATGATAACATTATTTAAATCTAAATGTCATTTATTTAACAGGGACAGTACAGATTAAAGAACATTTCTGTAAATATGTTAGTATTAGCTACAAAGTTATTTTTTTAAATGTTGTCCCTTAACCAGATGTATAAGGTCAACGAATATTAAACGTTCAAACCCTAACCCTCAAAGTTCATAGTTTTTGTATAGCATAAAAAGTCTTACGTAGACATAGACTAATCAAAAGCCCAGACTCACTCCCCCACTCAACTGAATGAGAAAGTTAGCATTTAATCTCATAAGTTCAAGATAATAACATTTAAACCTTAATCGATAAAAAGGATGTTGGGGCAAGGGCAGGGCACATAAAGGTGGTAAATGTTGTACATTCTCTTGAATGAAATTCTATTCCAGATGTTACAGGCCTTTACTGAAAGAACCTTCTGCCTGAAGGTGGTACGTCTATAAGGCTCTTTACAATCTCCTCTTACCACAGACCTAGTGGCTGTGCCTGAAGTGGATTTCAGTTTTATAAATTCTCTTAATGGTAACGCTGCAAATCTATGGATTATTTTGTATATAGTACAAGCAAATTCAAATGGTGGTAAAACAAAATAGTTTTCCAACAAATTTCCTTCCAACTCAAGTCTTTAATCAGCATTTTAAGAAGATTAATTATTTCTTTCTTGGTCATTTTGTTTATTTTAATTCCTGCAACATCGCTGAGGTTTAAATACCCCCAGATAAAGTCCAGCCTTATATTCTGCTTCGATTTTCCACCTTTTTACCAATATGTGCTGCACAGTTCTGCATCTAAGCACTAGAGCTACAGCAGTTGCTCAGCAATTTCTGCTAGTTAAGAACTTCATCTTCAGCTTAGATCAAATCTAGACAATTTCAGTAAGACACCTGCAAGAGTCTGGAAAATATTTCCAATGCTTTCATAAACCTTCAAACCGTCATCATGTTTGCATTTGATGCTTTCTGTGTATCGCCACATCCTCCAATGGATTGATGGATGTCTTTTACAATAATGACAAGGATTATCTAGATGGAAAATGGAGGGAGATGATGGTGCAAGTAAAGAGAGCATAATGTGAAGCATTGTGCATCGTAGTAATTGTTTAATTTAAAAGAAAAACTGCACAAAAATAAAGCTATTGCAGCGCTTTAAGGGAATACTATTTTATTGCTTTTTGCATTTTGACTGAAAACACATTGCATGTTCAGTTCTTAATATGAGTTTAACACTGAAAGCTTGTGTCTAGCACACCTTTTTGTACTCCCGTATAAATAATCATCAGCATATCTAGCTGCACAACCATCATCACAATGTCAATGTGTACAATATCACAGTGTCAAATATCTATTTAGATACTCCTTACAATATTTTCTAGGCTATGTGTGCCATGCAGTCATATTCTGGATGCTGATATTTTTGTCTTGTTGGATAGACTTTGACGGCGCCCTACATCCAACACTTGACATAGATTTGATCATTGAGATGAGGGAATACAAAACGATAAGTGAGGAAAATGTGGGTTATTTACATTCTATATCCTTATCCCAACACTGAAAAATAATATTACATGTTTAACTCATATCAAAGAGCCCGGTGAGCTGCTGTGTAAATAACCACCAAACGCAAAGGTTTATAGAACAACAGTAGCGATAACCATTCTGAAACTTTTGAGATTGGAGTTCAAGACAAATTAAATCCACTGACCCTTCTCAAGCTAGTCGTTACTTTTAGCCTTAAGTACAAAACAATCTGGATTTACACTAAATGAAGATGACGAGAGCTATCAGCAGGGTTTACAACCTTTTAAACCAACCTCACTAAAAAAAAACTCCTGAAATATCTCTCTAATATTATGGGGTTCCTTTTATATTGTCTGTCATCCAGCAGGTTCTTGGTGCTCACTTTAAGTGACCAGAGAACCTTGGAAACAGTTAAACACATTATCTTCCTGGCACAAATTTTAAAAAAATGCCTTTGATTAGCTTGACCTTGATTTAGTTTGTACTTAATCTACGTGGCACAATGTGGGTGGAGCCTTGGATATATTACTGGAAACAAAGACTCTTTTTTAAAAGTGTCACCTCTTATAAATCATGCAGCTATCTTTGAATCTGCCAGAAGTTGATGTAAGAGCATGTACCTCTGCCTGGTTATTGCCTTCTTGCTCTCATCACTGCTGCTATCAGATGACCTCTTTTTTTTTATTTTTTTATTTTACATTCGGCACTGTTGTGAGCCAAGAATGAATCTGGTGATGATTTTCACCAATCCGTGCGCTGATTCTCTGTCTACACTGAAAGAGCTAAGAGGAACCGGGATTGTCGACAACAATTGTGAAATGCACAGCTAATTATGTTCTGTTCTATGTTTTCTTTTCTTATCGGAGCATATTCTTGAGCTGGTCAGGGTGCCTTATCGCCCTTAACCTTGTATCAGTGCCACAACCCCCCTCTCATTTCTTGCCCTCCAAGTATTTAAATATGATTTCGACACAATGACAGGACTTTTAGCATCTTAGCGACTGCACCTTCTACCAGAATCAGCTCAACTAATGGGATCTAATCTATACAATAATGGACATTAATATATATGCAAATCAGCTACGGCTACATCTCTTGTGGGGGAGATAGTGCAAGTTTGCATACTCTTGTGTCGTTCCTGTCACGCATGTCACTCAGTTTGTTAATTACTGCTAACATTGCTGAAATGCAAATATGCAGTTCCACAAATACTGTAGCACTCGCATCCCTCAGTAATAATGTTCTGAGGAGAACAAGGCCCCTGCTCCCTTGAAGGTCCACCAGGCTGGGGGGGGAATTTAAAGCGTTGGGGGTTGAGGTTGTAGGTCGGCTGTTCAAAGCCACTCTGTGCATTGTTGGGCAGTAGAGGATTAGGTCTCTCCGGGCTGCAGAATTTGCTTTCTAATTAAAAGGGATAAGATGTAGAAAAATAGTGAGGGGCATTACTACTGTAGAAAAGAAAAGGGGGAGGAAAAGTGCAATTCTTAAAAGGGGAGGGAGGGGGGGTAGAAGTTTGTAGTGTCACCAGCAGTGCTTGATCACAAGGCCTGCCAGAGTTACCAAGCTCCTGCTCTGAAACTCTCCACACATTTTTCTACTGTGAAGTTGAGCCGTGTAATTACCCCAACTGCTCTGAACCTAAAAACTTTTGATGATAGCTTTTCTCCTCAAGCCATTCTGACCACAGAAATGTATTTGTTTCCTTTGTAATATATGTTTTTTTGCATAGCCTGAGCAAACAATATTTGTGTCTGTTTTTGGCTGTTTTATTCCGTTTAATGTTTTTATTGCCAAGGCTAAGGTTAAGTGGCCGCTTACAGTAGTTTCCGATTCAGAAAAAGTAAAGGCACAGTAAGAAAGTGCAGTGATGCACTCTAAACTATGATGTGAACTTTAACCTACACATTTGCACATATGCTTCAGAATGCTGGACTGCAGAATGCTGGACTGCTGAAGCCATTAAATGGACTCTGAAATTTCTTTCTGTACGCACTTTGTGCATACAAAATGACAAATACAAAATGACAAATAAAGCTATCTATCTATCTATCTATCTATCTATCTATCTATCTATCTATCTATCTATCTATCTATCTATCTATCTATCTATCTATCTATCTATCTAACTATCGATAGACTGGACCTTCTCTAGGTCCAGTCAAAAGGCCTCAGGACTGTATATTTAGTTAAATCAATGTTATAACACAGGAATGGCCTGGGATTTTAATTTACAATCTTACTGGGTTGTTATTTGTTCATCTAAATGTTTGCTATACTCTTTAGAGTCATGTTTGTGGAGCTTATGGGAGACTCTGAGATGCCCAGAGGAAGCGTTTTTAAAGATAGACAGACAAAAACCTTGGTTAACCAACTCCACATGACTATTCCACCCTTAAAATTTGTTTAAGACTGAATGTTTCTCTACACACCGTGGAGGAATGCTCGTCTTAATTCAGTAAGTTTCTTTGTTGCCGTTCTTCGTGATCCAAAGTTGGGACCACCAAGAAATTAGAGATGGATGTGAAAACCAGGCCCATCTCAGAAGCCTGGTTCTGTGAGAGCTCAAACAACAGCAAGGTGCTCTACTCTTCTGGTGCTGGGAAAGTTGGCAGGTCGTAAAGCTGGTGTCATTTGAGGCAATGGTCGAAGTAATTATTAGGTTTTAATCACTTTTCAGTATGGTTGTTTGAGTGTTTCAGAATCAGAATCAAGTTTAAGTAAGTTTGCACTTACAAGGAATTTAACTTGGTGTTGATGGTGCAGACAAAAAATAAGAATACAATAAAATAACAAGTAAAAAGGATATATACACGGAAGCTGTGTATATTTGTGTCATGGTTCTTAATCATTTCTTGGATCAGCTGTGTGTGGGCTACAAGAAATATTTGGTCTGATTTATAATATTTCTTTGAATTTTTTGATTAATGTGGTTGATCAGGGTCAATAAAAATACATTGTTTGCATACAAGACAATTAATTATTGATTTTATTGATGGTTGACTCATCGTTTTTGACATCTTGACTGAAGAGTCAGATTTCTTTTTTGTTTTCTTCAATACATTCAAGTTAGGCTGGATGGAATGGGAATGAATAAAAAAAAATCATGACTGGAGTAAATAATAACAAAAAAAATCATAAAGAGATACCAAAACTGCCATTGCTATTATGAGAAACTCAGATATAACAATTTTTGCAAAGACAAAAATGAAGGTCAAATTAAACACTAAGAGTTACAAAAATGATACGAAGAGGGGAAAAAATGCCATACAGTTATCTTCAATAAATTAGAATATTATTGAAAAGTTAATTTATCTTAAGAAATAATTTCACAAACAGGAGCCACATTATATAGATTAACACAGACCAATAATGTTTTAAAGTCCTTATTTCTGTTCCTTCAGCTCCCCATTACTGCAAGAAAAATATTAAATTTTTATTGGTCTAATGCAATATAATAATCTTAAATGCGGTTTTATACCAGCTTAATGTTTCCAAAAGGTACTTTGAATTTTCTGTTTCTGACAAACAACCCTCTTATAAATGTATCTTCTAATGTTTTGAATACGACTGTGTACTCACAAGAGGATGTAATGTTTCTTGTAAAAAGATTTTTCATCTGATGTGAATTTTTTTCATGGCTAAAATGAATAAAACTCACAATATAGGAATTAGAAATGTCTAGGAACCAAAGATTAGGCAGACAAGATGGAAAATGTTTTAAAAAGAGACACAAAAGGCTATAATGGCTCAACACAAACATGAACACAAAGAGCAATGTAAATTAAAGTAAATAAAAAATTCTCACTAATGGAAATTTTTTTGAACAAAGGATTCAATTAGGATATCATTGGATAGGTTATAGGGCATTTTTACTTTATAAGTGGTTAGTTTGAATAAGATGGAAGTACATTCAATTTGTTTTTAACCAAACACCTAATTTGAGCTAATTTAAGGTATAATCCTGAACTCGGGGGGCACCCAGCATGTGTTTTTTTTTTTTAAAAACCCTTCCCTCCATCGTCCATCCCTCCTTTTGTCAGCGTGTTGCTGTTTTGTTACCTTGTTCTCCCTCTGGGGTCCAGCTCTCCGCAGGCACCTTTCACGCCGGCCTCCGGTTTAAAGCACACATAGGCCTGACTCTGTTTCGCCGAACCCCGGGGGGTTAACGACGTGCCAAAGAGATGCCGGTGGAGAACAAGACCTGCACCTTCCTCCCCATTAACAGCAAACACCGGCTCTTCAGCTCCATGCCTGATCAATCTCTTTTAAAAGTCCAGCTGAAACAGAGCTTATTTCTCGCTGGTGTCTGGTTGCTGGAGCATCCCCGTTCCACCGCCACCACCACCACCTCCTCCTCTATTACTATTTTTTTAACCAGACTCCGTGCAGCTATCACCTTTTACTCCCAGGCAATCCGATCCTATTTGGACTGTGTGACGAGATCCATTCTCCATCACCTCACTGATCAAGAGCTCCCCCGTAAAGCAGGCCCTGGGATGATCAGGTGAAGATTTGGGAAGAGGAGGGAGTGGGGCATGTAGTGAAAGAATCTCCAGTGAGCCAAGGAGAAGATTAAACGGCAGCTAACCGTCAAGCCCCCCCCCCCCCCCCCCCCCCCCCCCCCCCTTCTTACCTCTGTGGTATCCGGAGGGGGAGCAGCAGTGAGGAAAGAGCTGGGGAAGGCCAGCGGCACAGTGGTGGCTGAGCCATCTTGTCATCATAGCAGGACAAGCATTTTCAACCGTGTCCTCTGTACCCTCCCATCTTATTGCAGACACTGCGCTGCCCTCCGCTGAAACCCATCAAAACCTCTCTGCTTGGCCCCCATCCCCACCCCTTGTTGGAAAGAGTGCTCTCCGCTGGTGTCTTTTCTCTTTTAAAGGGCAGAGATGAGTCCTGGGCTCTGCAGTCTTTTCAGACGTCCAAATTAATTTGCGTCTGGTCAGCAGCAAAAGCAGCAAGGGGCTATTTGATGAGGGTGTAGGGCAATGACATGCACTGGCAGTCATGCCTTGATCTCTTGCTTTCTTTCCTTGTCCTTTTCCCCTTCACCTCCATGCCAGATTCATGCCAATCTTATCCGCATGGATTGATCTCAAAACTAATCGTACAGAACTTTTTTTTTTTTTTTTTTTTCACATCTTGCCACCGTACGAGAAAATCCTTCAGTGTGTTTTATTAGGATTGCACATGCTGCACCAACACTGAGTGGGTACAGAAGCGGAGACTGAAATGTTCAACCAATCTTCTTTGCACTGATTCCATCCAGTTATGCTGGATGGAATCAGTGAAGATCATTTTACGAGATCTTCTCAGCATGTATCAGGTCTGGACTTTGACTGGACCGCTTTAACACAAATACGCTTTCATTTAAACAGTTCCCCTGTAGCTTTGGCTGTATGTTTAGAGGGGATCTAATGTCAAGTCTCACACATTTTCTTCCAGGATCATCCTGGATTTAACTCCAACCAGCTTCCGGACAACTCTAACTTGAACAGGTGGTGTGTCCACTGTGGACATATTTAGCCAACGTAGCCTTTTGGATGCTGGCTGAAGAGTTCAGTTTTACTACTGTCTGATCAGAGCACCATCCTCCACATGTTTTTTTTTTGTGTGTGTTTCTCATGTGGCTTCTAGCGAACTGTAAGCATTTCTTCTAATGTCTTTCCCTCGAAAATTGTTTTCTTCTTGTCAGTCTTCCAGTAAGGAGAGATTTGTGAAGTGTGACTAACAGCTGTGCTATTTACAAATTATCCCACCTGAGCTGTGGTTCACTCTTCAAGGGTTATCCATGGTCTCAGTCTGTGCTCCTTTGTTTAATCCTCCTGTCTTACCACTTTAGGTGGACAAACATGTCTTGGTAGGTTAGCAGTTGTTCCCTAATTATTTTCTTTTCAAATGATAAATGAATAGTGAGATGCTCAGAGCTTGCTGCATGGCCTTACATATATCTTCTTTCTCTCTGACCTGCCTGCTGTGTCCCTTGGTTGTTGTGCTGATGTTTCTGTATTAATGTTCTCTAACAAACCTCGGAGGCTTCACAGCACAGCGGCATCTAAACCGAGATTAAATCACACAACAGGACTCTGTATAATAATTCACTTCTGAAAGCATGCATTTCATGCAACTGTATCAGAGTAAAAAGAGCTGATGGACAATTCATGCCATGCTTTTTTTGATTTCTAAACACTGCATTGTTTTATTATATAAATAACAATACAAATCACCAATATGTGTGGTTATAACACAGGTGCTGTGTTTTGTTTTTGCTTTTTTGGCAAGGCAAGGCAAGGCAAATTTATTTATATAGCACAATTCAGTACAGGGACAATGCAAAGTGCTTTACATGATTAAAATATAGCAAATTAAAACAGAATAAAAGCAAGTCCAATAAACAAATATAAGAAAAGCACTTATAAACAATAAATGCATTGTTCTCATGCAAACAGAAAAAAGATGCACTTAAGTGAGTGATTTCTGAAAATCCCCCTTGCTTGTTTTCAGAGCAACACCTCGAGCACAGATCAGTTTCATAATAACGAACATGCAAAGGACATCTACAAAACAGCACTCCCTTCGTTCAACAAATGAATGTCAGTGTGAACTTAATGCAATTTGACATGCATTTGAAGTTGTGATCCAAAACGAGGAGCACTGTTAATGCCTAATTAGCATCATTAAATAATAAAGCAACTTAGACAAATAATTACTGCATGTAGCCATTCTACTACTCGAGCTGACAATTAACCTTTCTCAACTGGTGAGTTACAACTCCAGCAAATCCTGTTATCAGCAAATATAACACATGGCACTCACGCGTCCGCGTTTCATACTCCACTCAAGGAAATCTGTGCGGTGGTGATGGTCGGAAAGCAGAGCAACAAAACAAACAGCAGATATCCCCTTTCAGTAAACACCCTCCGTCCCCTCATATACGCCCGCCGTCTTCCCGGTGGCTTAGAGGGGGTGGGGAATCAACTTTAGGTGCTTGTTGGGAATGTCATCGAACTACTTGCGTTTACGCCGGCTTAAAACTGCAGCGACGACGTCTCTTTAAACGCACAACCAATAGCTCAGAGGGTATCAGTCCAGATCTATGTCAAATCTTTACGATTTTAGATAGCACAGAGAGTTTCTGGTGTTTAGGAGACAGGTAGCGGTGTTGCTGAACATCACAAAGGTTTCTACTGACCCCTGTTCACAGACAATCTTGATCAGATTTGTGATATTAGATCACTGGAGCCCAAAACAAGATTAACCCAGAGACAAAATAAAGGTGAAAAGGTTCTGAATTGAGTATTCTCTGGAAACCTCTCTCCCTCATCCCAGTTTGGCAGCGCTTGGCTCGCTGCCCACTCACATTGTGTGGACGGCCTTGCCACTGTTGCCATGGGGATGTGTGGATCTGCACAGGCCTCGGAGGCAGAATGGCCTGATGGTGAGGTGGGGGTTATCATCAGCAGCAGACCACTTTGGGCCACCGTCCAGAGGCCTGAGTGCAGTGGAAGCGCCCCCCCTCTCTCATCCCTGCAGGGCCGCTCTCCTCGGGGGATGCTGCCGCTGTTTCGAACCCAACCGAGGATATGAGATGGTGCTTCAGTGTGTCCGCTGGGGGTCAGCTGCCTGACTCCCATAAGCCTGGGACAGACGGGGTGGGCTTGAGTGGGAAGGGGCCAGGAGAGGCTTGCTGGACAGTAGCCCAGTACGGTGACTGCCTGTCTGCCCAGGCGCTGGGCCACAGTGCCCCTCCTCGCTGGGCTCGTGCCCCTTCTCTTGGGTTTCAAAGAGATGTTATTGGGGGGGGGCACTGGCTTTCCCTCTTCTTCACAGGATCCCAAAGACTCCCCTCCACTGCCACCTCTAACAGTTTCATGCTCCCACTCTCTCTCTCTCTCTCCCAGCCCCCCAAATGCTCCTCCAACAGCTTTTCTGCTTCAGCCGTGAACCCTCTCACGCTGTGCCATTCCCACCACTGCTTCCTTGCGTTTTGAAGAAGAAAGGGGGAAGGTTGAGCTGCTACGCTGCACCCATCTGCCCCATGTCTTTCCATGCTGTGGACCATGATGCTGCAGCATGGCTCTCTGGGTGCCGCGAAAGACTTTGGCAAGGGGGCTGAGGCCTTCGAGCAACCCTCTCTTTGGACTCTCCCATGTCCGCCACAGCGAACACGGACGGACGCCACCTGATTGGAAAACTCACGCATAAACAAAGTGGGCGATGCACGAGAAGCAGGGTAAATGCACTAGAGTTAAAATTTGTTCTTTCTGATCTCAGATGCCGTCCAGGAAGATCCCAGTCAGATTCGGTGCCACAGTGTCTGCGAGGCCACCGGCTACTGGCGCATCATCAGTAAGTATCCCGCGAGTCTAAAATGACACTGTCAGGCCGCCCTTTTAATTGGCTGAGACCTCCTGTTCCTCCTGATCTCTGTCTAGGTTGCTCTCTTCATCGCTCGCTCCATGACACTTCTCTGGCAGGTCCTACGGTGAAATTCTTCCCCTCCTGGTCTTAGCATTCCCGTGGCCCACTTCCCGGCCTGCACAGAGCACGGTGGCTGGGGTAGGGTGGACACCACCCCCCCCCCCTCCACTTTCTCCAAAACTGGTGCAGAGCTACAGCTTCTACTGCAGCCCTCGACGCATTCCTGTGGCCACTGACCAGTCCCCCCAGCAACCAGGAGAGAGGTGAAGGAATGAGAGAAGAAGGCTGAGTTTTCATTTTACCAGCTGGAGTCCTACGCTGTTTAAGGTTACAACAACCTCCAACACAAAGTTGTCATCCTCATAGTCTTCACTGTTTGCATTCTTCTTACTTTGAAACTTTTATGTATGGTCTTGTCTTAGGATTTTATGTGATAGACCTACGTACACAAAGTGGCAAATGTTTGTTGGGCGATAGGAGAATTATACTGAAACTTTTAACAAAGGAATATCTTAACTGTAGGCAAATGTATTTGGCCTCACTCGGTCAAAGATTTGCATAAACACCGTCTTCTTTTTCTCCAGAAGCAGCTGGAGGGTGAAGGTGAGAGATCTCTGGGTAGCCCTCCTAGGCCAGTTCCCCCAACAACCCAATCTCGAATAAGTGAAAGACAATGGCTGGATGGATTGAGGCAACTGGTTGCAATGAATTAAACCAGGATTAGAGGAGCTGAATACAAATGAATGCACGTCACATTTTTCAGGTTTTTATATACAACCAATTTTGAAAACCATGTATGACTCTTCTTCTGTTTCTGATAGTCTATCACAAAATTATCCCTGTAAAATCCAAAGAAGTTTGTCGTTGCATGTATGAATACCTTTGCCTACAGAAACTTCTCCACATCTCATCGCTTTTCTTTAGAGATTTGACAGAATGCAAATGATGCTCTGTCAGTCCAAAGCTGCTCCTGGACAGCTCAAGTAAGCAACAGGACAGGAGCCGGAGTGTCCCCTCCTCCGCTCCCTCTCACTTGTCCCCCAAGCAGAGCCAGACGCTGTGTTTACTCTCCTAATTACAGGGGAGGGGCCGGCTGACAGGCGAGCCATCACAGATTCCCCGCAGGCCCGAGGGCTGGGAACCCTGCAAACACTTGCCGCTGTCTCCCAAATGTGACAGCAATGTCCAAGTGTCAAAGAGGGAGCCTTCAATGGCAAAATCCAAGGGCCCAAAGAGAGATATTAAAGACATGAGAGGAATTGGCAGAGCTGGTACTGACGGGGGACTGTGCTTGAGAAGTCGAAGTAGGGAGCTGGGGGCATCGCCAAAGTGTCATTCAAAGCAAAGTGGGTTTGGCCAGGGCACAAGTACTGATTCTCTCTATCTCACACACACACACACAAACACACACACACACATACACATTTCCATTATCCAGTTGCACCAGACTACAAGAGCTGGGTTACCTAAGTGCACGATAAAGCGTGTTCAAAGAGTTTAATTGTTCAAATTTTACTCTCTTGTTAGATGTTGTTTCTGAAGCACATGCCAACCAATAGGATATCCTTTTCTTGTAGCTCTATTTTGTTTATATATTTCGACTTTTCACATTTAGCAAATAGGGTGTGTGTCTGTGTTGCCTTGTGATGGATCAGCTCACATGTATCGATCACTGGAGATACGCAGTCACCAGCTCCAGTGCAACTCTGCAAGAGGATGAAATGAACTGATGGATGTCATGATTCAAGTGCAGAAGAGCGGACCATTCTGCGTCTATGGTTCAATGTGAGTGGTGGTTCTTTAAAATTACAGTTTTCAGGGGCCAGCTTTGGTCTAATATTAGGGGTTTCCTACGCATTTAGCTTTATCTCCTGCCAATGTTTGACTTTATCAACTGAGCAGAAACTTTGGATTTAATTTGTACAATTTCTGGTTGATTCATCCATCCATCATCTGTACCCACTTGTCCTTGCAGGGATGAGGGGGGGAATGGTGCCTATGTCAAGCGGCCATTGATCAAGAGGCAGGGTACACCACGGTCAAGTCTCCAGTCCATCACAGATTTATGGATTTTCAGCAGAAAAAAAAAACTTAAACATAAACCATTTTTAGTTGACTGCAGTAAAGGAAGAAGCTTTTCAAAATATCATTGGAGGAAAATAAATCCATGGACTGAGGACTACAGTTTAATTAACTATACTGTCTATGTGCATTTACACTAATCCCCGTTGCAGGTAGGTATAGAGTTGAAAAATAAGTGTTAAACACGGCAACATTTTTCTCATTAGATATATTTATAATTAACGTTTGTGAATAAAATTCGCACAAGATATTGATAACAAACTATCCAATCCACGCATGTGGAGAAATAACTGAAAAATAAATCAATAAATTAAATTGTGTAATAATGTGGAATGACAGGATGAATAAGTATTGAAAACGCTCACTGAAATATTTTAAATACTCAGCAGAAAAGTAAGTTTTTGTAAGATTAATGAAAATATGTGTTCTGTGAAATCACTCGTCCCATGCAATGCTCAGATGAGATTCTGTCCGCAAATTTTAAGGTGCTGAGGGCAACTTCTACGAGCTCTAATTCTCAGTTCTTTCAAAACATTTTCAATTCAGGTCACGTGACTGACAACCATTTCAGCAACTCTGTCCTCCAGCAGAGAGTTTCCATTGCTGTACGCTTGAGTTCTTTCTTTCTGAAAGAAGCAAACCCTGTAATATCACTAAATTCTTACCAGAAATCTCTCAGTGAATTTCTCTTTCTTATCCTTTTATCGTTTATACAAAGTATGCCAGTATGTTTTGCCAAAAACAGCCCTACACCCTCATACTATTTCTGTTCTAAACATGGTGTGTGCAAAAAAATCCAAGTTGGTACAGATGGTCTCCTACGATAAGACTATATTCTTTTAATCTTTCACTGCCTTGTCCAAATGTTGTGCATCGAACGTTCAACAAGCTTCAACATACTTTTAATTCAGCAGTGGAGTGTTGCGCAGTAAAATCTTCTGAGTTTCCTTTTGTTGCGGTTGAATTCACACTCCCGATGGTGCTCCCTGTACCATTCATACATTCAGAAATACATCAGTGACCAACGCAGTCAGCGTGTTCAGCAATAATAAGGCTGCAAAAGTCTGAAGCCAGCTTTTGTCTATTATGGAAGGATTCCTGTCTGATACCTTGGTAATGAGAAACCTTTTTATAGGCCATCGGTTAGGACTAAACCAGCTCGTATTAATTTGTACTGTGGAGGGATTGCTTTCTGAGTACTGACAGATTTAATAAACTTTCTTGTCTTTCTTTGCTCCTTTTTTGTCCAGTACTATTCTCTTTGCCATTGTACTTCGATACGTGTACTAATTAGTTTTCATTTTTTTGTATATGTGGATGACTTATTGACATGTTTCATCGTTTCTGTTTTATAAAACAATAAAAGTCTCTAAAGCAGGGGCATGATCTCCTCTGCTGACCTTATCACATTTTCAGGTCAAATAAATGTTGTATCTTTGTAAGATCCAGTGTGTTCTGTAGTTTTTACCCTTTTTTAAAAAGTGACTGCTGCGATTTATCCCTACCCCACCCAATTCCCTGCAGGCAACACACACCTCACCCCTGAGAGGCAAGACAAGAAAACCACTTGATGAATCATGAATACTCACAGTTGTGCGACCATTTCTAAAAATTTATTATGGGGATTACACACAAAATCGCACAATGTAACATTTTTCACATGTGTCGTGAATGCCTCCAAGAATCCAATTCAAATCCTAGGTTACCAAATAAGCCTGAACAAATCCCCCTCGCATTGAGTTCTTCCTGCTTTGAAGACGGGGGAAGGTCCGGTCTGCGGGGCAGGTTTTACCACGCCGTGCAGACTCCTCAGAGCGCACAGGAAGAGGGGCTACTAATGGCGAGGGGATGCAGGGTAAACCTGCAACAGTGCTAGCAACAATGTTTTTTTTTTTGGGGTTTTTTTCGCATTGAAGTTTAATTACAAAAACAGTCACAGTCAATTAATTTGGCTTCACTCACAGGCAATTACAGAATACACAGTTTGAGAGTTTTAAAGCTGAGCATTGAAGGGGCATCTTCATGCAAACCTTCCTCCACCTCCAGACAGTTCTCATAATGTTAACAGCGAGTCTCCCCCCTGCTCGTTTGTCTCCGTCAGCCCGTCTTGACCTTGACTTCTAGTGGAGGATCGGACTGTGTTCACCGCTTGCACTTGTTTGCTTGCGAGCTCCTGCGTAAACACAAACAATTAGGGCGGTAATTGAAGAGGCGTGTCATATTAACAGAAGGAACAAACTTGGTAAACACAAGCAGGCCCTTACATTTGAATACGTCTCACACATTTATGGAAAACACAACCATCATTCATCGTTTTCATATTAAAAGCGTAAGATACGAGCATCATGGGCAGTCGGGGATGCTTGTCTTTATTTCTTTATATGAAAAGGAAATTAAATGATTGAATCTTGGATGCCTGCACTCGGCTGTGTCAGTGAACTCTCCTCAAACAGGCTCTGAAAAGGGGGCTTGCCCCATTAATCCTTGGGGAGGGGTCTGGATGTGCGCTGATGACCTCTGGGGTCAGTTACATGTTACATTACACAAAGGTTTAGCTTCTTTGTGATAAGAGAACACAGCAGGAAGACCTCTTTATTTTGACTCTTTTTTTTTCTCCCTTCATTTAAAGCAGCAACAGTTCATTTCAAAGCATGCAGGCTGATTTAAAATATAATTTCAGACCAGCTCCTCTTCTTCAGGAAAAATATAAACTCTTTGGTGCCGTGAGATAATTTCTAGATATTAATACAGGTTTTTGGAGACAATCAACACTTTTTATTTATTACTATTAAACTATCTAAGCCATGACAACATGTCATTGCACTGCTGCTCCTACAATTATTCTTTGATTACTGCACTCTGTGAATATTGTACATAAATGGCATTCCTATTATTGTTCATTTTCATTTCCCCTAAAGTTACATTTTATTTAACGATTTGTTAGTTTTTTTGTAAATCGTGTTGTCGGCTCTTTCACATGTGCATGCTACAGGGACAAATTAACTTTATTAATTGGGATTGATAAAGTCTCTGTCTAATTAGTGGTCTAAAATTGCAAATTTAAATCCCTGCAGATTTTTTATTATTACTATTTCAGGATCAGAAGACAAATATTTGCAAGATTTGTCTGAATTTTATGAATGCCTTATTTATTTATTTGTTTATTTATTTATTATTTTTTAAGATGGAATAAATTTCACCAACACATTCCTCCCATGCAGTCATGTGAAAGGCCGTCAGGGCAGGGGGGAAAGGCTCAAGAGAGATGAAAGCCACATTAAGAATATATGGGTAATGTGTCGGCTTGATATTTCTTAATGCACCAAAATAAATGTCCCATGTTTCAAGGTGTAGATTTATTTTTCTTATTTGATTTAAAAGCCACACATCTAATTATTCCATAAAGTGCTGATTACGTCTACTGACGCATAGAGCAAAGAGAGAGAGAAGGGGGCTGTCTGCCTGCAATTACCCAATCTTAAAATGCGATTTTTTTTTTTTTTTTTTTCCCCTTTCAAGACTATCAAACAGGGGGTCAAACAGGCAAGCCTGCGCGGTGCGTTTGTAAGGATGCGTGGCCGCGCATTAACAGGCGGAAATCACAGGTTGGAGCAGGCCCGGTGGAGAAATCCTCGCCCTCAGGTTGAGTGCAGCGCAGGCGGAGATAAAAGCCGCTCGTCGTCAATTAGCCAGGAGTCAGTGGGAGCGCAGCCCGCCGGAGGCGCTCCGCCGCTTCTGCCTTTAAACGTCCTTTTAAGATCCCGAGTCCCCGCGGAGGGGCCTCGCTTTGCACTTTAATAATTTATTTAGCGATTTTAAACGGTAAGATGCGGCAGATAACAGCATCAGACATCATCATTCTCCACGCTGCAGTTTGAAAACGTCTCGCATTAGGATCCATTACCATGCAGCTGCTATAATGAAGCGGCCTGGAAGAAGACGCGCAGCACATACAATGTGTTTATATATATATATATATATATATATATATATATATATATATATATATATATATATATATATATATATATATATATATATATATATATATATATATATATATATATAGCCTATACCAGTTTTGTAACGTTATGTGTTTACAATATGACTTAAAAGAGGCAATTATGTGCGTTCTGATTTAAACTTTACACATGTGTGGAAAGTTACAAAAAGTTATTATGAACAAGGAAAGCATGTCAAATAAGTGGGCTGAAATGTACAATATTATTTACTGTACGGTATTTTTATAGTAGAGTGGTTTTATTTACAGTAGAGTGGTTTTATTTCCACGCAACGCACGCTGCTGCCGATCAAAGTTGGAATTGTTGTACTTCAGAGATATTCCTTTTTTTGTGATGGTTTAATTTCCAGTGTGAAACGTTTTGAAAAGATAAATGGATATGCACTTCATCGGGAGTAAATTGCATTGTCACAATCAATATATGAAAGGGGGACAATTATCCAACTTGGGTAACAGCGTGTTTATATTCGAGCATGAATAAAACAAAATAAGCACAATTAACTTCACTTGCATTATTTAGGGTTCATTTTTTTCTAGTTATTGCACAATTGTATGTATTTTCCCTTTTTAATTTTTAGCTATCGTTTTTAATCTCTGCATCAAGTCTCAATGTCCAAAAATTAAATTTAAGATTAAAGATGCAACATTTTCCTGCAGAATTTCGAAAATGACAAAAAGAAAAGCACAAAAAACATAAAGACTAATAATACCTGCATGTGTTGCAGCTCTTTTTTTTTTTCGCCAGCAAAACTTTCCTCCTCCTCCTCTCGGATCCGAGACAAATCCAACTTCTGGATCCACGCGTGGACCTCATGCCGATCGAAAGCAGTCCGAAGGGACGTGGCCGACTCTAGGAAGTTTGTTCTGGCTGAAAAGCATTCCTCCCAGCTGTCACGACACCTTTGACTCTGGTCCTTTCCACGGGAGCCACGCAGAAACAGAGGGAAAGAGAAAGCGAGAGGGAGAGAGGGAGGCAAATGATAAACGAGGGAGAGAGGGGGGGGGGAAAGCCACCCTCTGCCTGTGTTTATAAATCTAAATCAATATTCAAATCTGTTTGAAGGGAGCGGGTGAGTCCGTCCAGGCGCTGCAGAGAGAGAGAGAGAGAGAGAGAGAGAGAGAGTGAGTGTGTGTGTGTGTGTGTGTGTGTGTGTGTGTGTGTGTGTGTGTGTGTGTGTGTGTGTGTGTGTGTGTGTGTGTGTGTGTGTGTGTGTGTGTGTGTGTGTGTGTGTGTGTAGGTGTTGGAAAAAAAAGCCTCTTAAGATGATACATTTACCAAGCCGTGACAAAAACCTTCAGCATATTATTTTGAGACGGGCACACAGGTTCAAAAATGCAAGTGACGCCAAGGAGGATTTTACGTTGTCCCTCAGAGGCTGTTGGTGCTCCAACGTCACATCTGTTCCACACAGTCAGCACGATTAGCCACAATTATTATTTATTATTATGATCATTAGTATCAAAGAGGCCTACCTTAGTAAATGAGGGAACATCAAATGATTCATCGTAGCTTTATTTTTTTCTTCTTCCTCTCCCCTCCTTCGTCTTCTTCCATCATTTGTCCTCATCTCCAGCCGGATGTCCTCCCCAGGTGATGCCTCTACCATCTCCCTTTGCTCCTTGGTGTTTCTCTCCCTGGTGCACTTCTGCGGAGGCCTGCGAGATCCTCACGGCAACAGACTGACTAGCTCGGCGGACCGGAGGACGATTTAAAGGAAATAAGTCGCTCTAAATCCCCCCCCTTTTTTTTTTCCTGCGCCGCAATGGAATGTGAGACCCCCACCCCCTTCCCCTTCGTAGATTATTCCCTCTTTTATTTAAAATTACTTCTTTGATGAGGTAAAGACACCTTCCCAGCCTTCTGTTAGATCAGATTTTTTTTAAACAGCAATGAGACTCTGCGTCTGATCGATGCCTCTGCAAATAAATGTCACTTTTTCTGCTCTTGTTGGAAACTCTTCGTTGTCAGTCTTTACGGGGCCTTTTTCTTTCTCCCTGTTTCTCTTGATGACACGAAGTAAAGTGCAATAAAAGGATAAATAAACATAAATAAAGTCCGGCGTCATCCTCCACCGGCATACTGTTTGTTTCCCATCAGCGCAGCCTCTCTGCGGTGGGATGGGGAGGCTGTCAGTCGCTCTCTCGCTGCCATTGGTTGAGGACCGTGCGTCAAAAAAAAAGTAGCTGGAGACATTTGTTCCTCTGTGAAAAAAAAAAAAAAAAAAAAGTGGCGGGGGGAAGGGGGGGTGCTTCCCACCAGTGTGAGAGACGGAGACAGAGAAGGACCTCAGCTCAGTTCTGCAGGCTCCCCATTGGCTGGCGGTTTGTACAAAATCTAACTCAAACCACTTCAGTCTGAACAAATCCTAAAGGCGCGCACACAGCCTCCTCCGCAGCTCCGCCGCCGTCCGCGTCAGTTCAGAGCTCGATGCTGCGCTCACCGCTCAACTTTTATCTCTGCCGTTGCTGTTCAGTTGAACGAGGCTGCTCCTGCTTGGCTTTTGGAGGTTTTCTCAATCGGACTCGTTGATTTCCGCACAGCTTTGGTTATCCCCCCCAAAGAGAGAGGAAGCGAGAAAAGAGAAGCAAATTCTACACCTAAATGCCAGGGTAAGTAAATTATTATTATTATTATTATTATTATTATTATTATTATTATTATTATTATTATTATTATTATTATTATTATTATTATTATTATTATTATTATTATTATTAAAGATTTTTTTGTTTTTTTTTACCAAATGAATATATCTTTCTTGATTATAACGGCTCTAGCGGAGGCCAGTAAAATGGCTGCAGTGATTCAAACTTTTTACTATTTTCTCTTTATTTCATTGCAACAGCATTTTAGGTCGGTATAGAAAATGTGCATCTTCGATCAAAAACAATTGAAACTATACAATGAAAGCACCTTCAGATAAAAAAAACAGAAACTGTGGGGTTGAAGCTAATCTAAAGCCTTTGAAATAGAAATTAGTTCTTTATCCACTGTGTTATTCCCGGAGGATATTTCTATTTTGTTTCTTTATTTTATTTCATTTGGTAATTTTTATTGCATTTATCAACTTTGTTTATTTGAATTATCCAGTCTAAGCAAAGACTGGGGAAAGCACACACACAACAAACACAAAAAGCAAAATTCTCGTAAAAAAAAAAGGAAGAAAAATCATCATATCAAACAAAGCAACTATGAAAGATTCTTCTATCGAGAAAAAAAACTAAACAAAACATTACTTTAGAGGATAAGAGGAGGGGGGAAATCTTCCGGGGCCTATTGCGCCTCCTGTGACTGCAGAAATAAATAATTCAGCAGACAATAAACCAGCGTGTCACATTTAATATCTTCCACCTGCTTCTTGAGGCTTTACCTCTACCAAACCCACAGGTATGACAAATCTTTTTATTTTGAGTTCATTTGTTTTATGGTTATATAGAAGAAAAAATCTGAAATTATATTAATTTTAAGATCAAACTGTGTGTCATTTTACGAGCCTGCAGCAGCTGAAGCTGGTTGCCACTTGGATTACCACCCCAATTCATCAGCAGTGCTACATTTCCCATAATTAATCGTTGGATGAGGGGGTAATTATTATTATTGAGCGGGTGTAGGAGAGCAACCGGTTGACGGGTTGGTGTGTGTTTAAGTGTGACAGATTGGGATGAGGGGGTTAAAACCGTTGGATGGAGAGGGAGAAGATGCAACTAATCAAGAGGCACAGTGGGGATCGCGGGTGGCGGAGGGTCACTGGAGCTGAAGTGTTTACCAGACAACATCACGATGTTCACTGAGGAGGCATATGTCCGTCAGTCAATCATTGAGATTCCTCTTTTTACTTAGCGCTCGTAGCAAGCCTGATTTATTCTTCTATTCTAAATGTGGATTCGTACTCAAATACTCCATAATGTATTTACATAAAATAAAAACAAAGATATATTTGGTTCGGTTCAGACAATTGAACGTCCAATTTCTCACTTCACTGTCTAAACAAGCGTTAGTGACTTTAATTAAATTTCCAAGTGACTTGTTGCAGCTCTGACGCCCGTGCTTTGTTTGCCCTCGTCGAATGGGGGAGGAGGAGGGGGGGGGGGTCGTATAGTGGTAAGGGCGACTGGAGATGCGCTGGAGGCTTTATGGGAAGCGACGTGCGTCTTTGGAGAGAGCGCACATCCCGACACCAGGGTGTAAGATGAGCTGATACAGGTTCAAATGAACTAACCATCTCCTTGTTATTTTTGGAACAGGTACCCGGTGTAACACGGAGCCCACGGAGATCAGAGAGGACACGAGGGGCGCCTTTGGAGCGACATCAGTTTTCAAAATTTTCTCCAACTTCAGCCCTCAGACAAACATTAGCATGATGTCGTATCTAAAGCAACCACCTTACACAGTCAATGGCCTGAGCCTAACAACCTCCGGGATGGACCTTCTGCATCCATCAGTGGGTTATCCAGGTGGGTCTCGGTTTGTCTGTGACGTTGGCTTGAAATACCCCCCCCCCCCCCCCCCCCCCCCTCAGAAAAAAAGAAGAAAAAAACGAATATTGTATTCTGATGATGATGATGATGATAATAATAATAATGCACTCATCATTTATTTTATTATTTTATTGATTCACAAATTGCCGGATTCTAAAATGTATATTTATTGCAGAGCTATATTTGATTATTTTATATTTAAAAAATACAAAATTCTACATTTAGTTTAAACAATCGTCTTGTTTGATTGATTGAAAGGAAACACTTAAGTTAAAACTGAGACTGGAGGCTTGTGCGTAATTGCACACACAAAAACAAAACTTGCTGTCATATTATCCCATTCACACCCCAGCATTTTATTTGAATGTTATTCGCTTTATTTACCAGCATAAGCAACATTAAACAAATTTACATTGCTGTTCTGCCTGCAGCCACGCCACGAAAACAGAGGCGAGAAAGGACTACTTTTACGCGCGCACAGCTCGACGTTCTGGAGGCGTTGTTCGCCAAAACTAGGTACCCGGACATATTCATGCGCGAAGAGGTGGCGCTGAAAATCAACTTACCTGAATCCAGAGTACAGGTGAGTCAACAGACGAATCTCAGATGAAAAAACGATATTGCTATATTTTAAGAATTGTTGTCACCATTTACAAGTTACTCTGCAACATTTAACGCGGCACAAATGTAATGCGTTCATCCCTTCTGCTAGTCACCTAATATGGATAATAAAATAATAATTTGCATTAATTTTATCTCTTATGTTAGTGATATGAGACAGAAACGTGTACTGGTGAAAAACTAAATTGTAAAAACACAATATGAATTAATTAATAGTTAAAAATGTGAAAATCACATTTATTTCCTATTATCGTTATTATAATAAAAACAAAAGTATCTTTAGGCCACATCAAGATTTTGTACTTTTTTGTACTGTTTTGTTTCCTCTTTTTATTACTATTATTTTCAAAAATATGTTTTATTCGTAATTAATTAGCTTATTTTTGTTATATCTTTGTAGAAAACATAATTACACTTTTGATGAAGTTTATGTTACATTAGAAAAAGACTATCTGTAAGCCTCATCAACTTTTGTTATTCGTCTGTATTTGGGGAAATTTCCGTTTCATATTTCATCTTCTTTTTTGTTATTATTCAATATTAATATATTTGAATTATTTTATAGTAGTTATTTCACTTTTCTTGATTCGTTAATAGGCATATGTCAAATCAACAGGAAACAAAGCAACATTTTGTTCTTTGAAAATTAATTTAATAAAAAACTATACATTTTCACCTTCAGGAAAATGGCTGCAATGTAACTCAGACCAAATTAAATCAAAGCATAAACCTTTTTTTTTTTTTTCTTTCTTTTTTGGCAACAGCTATTTTTGTGGCTGAACTGTATTTGGACAAATCACCATTTTATTTTCCCCTTATAATTATGATTTATGTCTCAACGCTTCTTTTAAAGGTTTGGTTCAAGAACCGGCGCGCCAAGTGTCGCCAGCAGCAGCAGCAGCAACAGAACGGCGGGCAGAACAAGGTGCGACCCCCTAAAAAGAAAAGTTCTCCAACCAGGGAGGTGAGCTCGGAAAGCGGAGCCAGCGGCCAGTTCACTCCCCCAACGAGCACCACCACAGTCCCCGCCATCTCCACCAGCACCGCCCCGGTGTCCATTTGGAGCCCCGCGTCCATCTCTCCTCTCTCGGACCCCCTGTCTACCTCCTCATCCTGCATGCAGCGGTCCTACCCCATGACCTACACTCAGGCATCGGGCTACAGCCAGGGCTACGCCGGGTCGACGTCCTACTTTGGGGGCATGGACTGCAGCTCTTACCTCACTCCGATGCACCACCAGCTGTCGGGGCCCGGCTCGACTCTCAGCCCGATGAGCACGAACGCGGTCACAAGCCATCTGAACCAGTCCCCGGCGTCCCTCTCCGCCCAGGGCTACGGGACGTCCGGCCTGGGCTTCAACTCCACGGCAGACTGCCTGGATTATAAGGACCAAGCGGCGTCGTGGAAGCTGAACTTCAATGCCGATTGCTTGGATTATAAGGATCAAACATCCTCGTGGAAATTCCAGGTCCTGTGAACAGAGCAGCGACGATCACATGAGACGCAGTCCAGCCATCCTTCAATAAGACTCAACACTAGACTGGTTGAGCCGCGCTGCGCTCTCTCCTCTTTTTTTTTTTATCCCGGTGGTCTTCGGTACTCCTAAAGGAGAGGTTTAATTTATTTTAGCACTGGCATAGATTTCCCTCCCCGTTCATTCACACCCTGTAGCCCCTCATCCACCTCTATCATTGCGTGCCTCTGTGCGTAAAAAAAAAACACCTGTTGAGGACAACCGCAGCCACGGAACGAACACTTCAGTGAGTCCCGCTGAAGTGCAGACCTCTTTAAAAAAAATATGAACCTGCTGGCAGAGAGACATGAGGATACTGTGTGGACATGGATGCACTACTTTATTTAAGAAAAAAAAGTGTTTATAAGGAATCAATATGTAGTTTCTAAGAGACAATCAGTGTGCGTCTTAAATAAATGGTACATAGGTGTTTTTTTTATCTGTGATATAGCCTTCGAAACTGTGATCTGTTGTATTGTATGCAATTTGTGAGCCCCCCTCTCGCATCAGACTCTCTGCTGTGATTTTAATAAATTTCTAACTTTTTTCGGGGGTAGGGACAAAAATGGAGCTTAAAAAAAAGTAAAATTCAAAGAGAGACAGAGACGAGACTTTTTTTTTTCTGGAGGCGCATTATCGAGGGTTGGGGCCATACTGGAAAAGACTGTCGGCTGTTTGCTCCCCCCACCCCCCACGCCACCCGCCACCCCACCCCTTTTACTGATCTGATTGTGGATCCTTCACTCGGTCCCCCAAAGAGAGTGTGACCTCATCGCTGAAAAGACATGAATAAAGATCCTGTGGGCTTACTCTTCTACCAAAAACACAAGTGTGTGCGTGAATGTGTGTGTCTCAGTTCGCAAAACAGCTGTGGATGCTTTTCTATTCACTATTCATTCTGGCAAAATATTTGATACATTTCCTGAGAAGAAAAAAAAAAAGAACTAGGTCACAGATTTGTTGGTTTAAACGCGCAGTTTCGCTTTAATTGGGCCCGTAATTGCCATCCAAGTGAGTAATAATTACACTCGTCAGTTTCGACCGCGCTCTGTTTTCTCATGCATATTTTATAACCTCTTGATCCAACACATCTAAAATAATTACAGCATGGGACCAACAGGCGGTGCTTTTAAATCTGATTTGTGGTTTAAATTGCTCACTCACTCCACTGTTAAGATGTAAAAAAATCCTTTCTCACTTTAACCAACAAAAGCCAATGTATTAGATTTTGTTTATATATATATATATATAGTATATAGATATATATATATAGATATATATATATATATAGAGCTATATATATATATATTTATATATATATATTTATCTATATATATATATATATATATATATATATATATATATATATATATATATATATATATATATATATATATATATATATATATATATATATATATATATATTGATTAAACTAGGGGCCTTAATTGACATCAAGTCCAGACACAAATTTACAATTTTATTTCCCATAAAAATAAACTCCACAGAACTGAAGAAGACTTTTGAAAAGATAAAAATAACAAATGCTGCTTTCCTTCTGAATTTCTAATCTAAACAGCCTTCACATCTTCTTCAGGATCTCTTTGTAAATTGTATGTAATTATTTAGAGTAAAAAAAAAAAAAAAAAAAACATTTTAGTTCCGTTACAGCTTCCTACTTTGATGATTTTTCGTTGTACATTTTTTTATATAACTGCCTTCAATGTGCAGTCCCCATCTGCACAATCAGCACTGCTGCAATGGTCTTTCCTTATGCGTTTATACTTTTCTACCCATGTAATCTATTTAGAGCAAATCTCTACAATGACCCATTGTGCTATACATTAACTTTATGTTAAAATCTAATATGGAGATTTTACTAGGGCACAGAAGATATTTTATGGAGTAGCCTGTTAATTCAAATAATTAAGTAGCCTAGGTTTCTGTGGAACTCAGTGTTCTTATTCAGAGTGTATTTTTAAATATACCATGACTAAATAATAAGCATTATAGGCTGGTGTAAACAATGGTAAACATATGCAAAACCTTTTCTGGATAAAAATTTAAGAGAAGAAGGGAATAAACCTATAAGTAACCAGCGTATTTATTTATCTATTTATTGATTTATTCATTAATTTATTGCATTTAAATACGCTCCTGCTTTTTGTTTTGTCAGAGCTCCGATACTTACTCCCCCGGCCTTGATCATCCCATCATGCACTTTCTCACATGCAGTAGCATTATAGCAAAGTTGGGTCATTAAACATTATTTCTAAAACTGTTTTGTTTTATTTATTTAAGTTATGGTTCTTGAAAGAGTCTAAATTAACCTTCCAAATGACGCCAGGATCAACAAGGCAAAAATTAAAAGAGGGACCGCATTTCAAAATTGTGGACGCTGCATTTTGCAAGAGCTAAAAAGTCATGTGCTGGCACAAAAACTTTTCAAATGTATCCTAAATTTCAAAATTACCTATTACATATCAACATACCTAATAAAAAGGTTATTTTTTTGCCACAGCTTTTATGTTAAGCGTGCTAACCCAAGATTATTATTGGTAATCTGGCCATCTGGCCACAAAACTTTCTGACCCCCAACCCCCAATTAAGAGCAATTAAGACTCGACTTTGAGTGGTCTCCCTTTAAAACATTTCATGTAAAAAAAAAAAAAAAAAAAAAAAAAAAAGTTCCACAATTTCATCCAGACACACAAAACCACCTGGAGAACAATTTTGTCACATGAGGGAGAAACACTTAGAAATCCCAACTGAATTTGTTCTTTTCTTTGTTGCTCTTGAGTCCGTTTTACACACTGCAGACTCTAAAGGCTGAGGAATCTGTAATGAGTCTGCGCAACACAGCAGTGCACTGACTGTCAGAAGTCCAGCATTCAATTAGCATCCTTGACTTTGCCAATAATCTCTCTTTCATTGGAGTCTCCGCTAATTAAAAGTGTTTCTTGAAATAATCTACTTTAAAAAGACGACACACTCTGATTCCACTCCTGCGCGGTCAGAAAGAAAGTGTGTGTGCAAAAACAAAAAGCCTATTTATGCAACAGCTGGTGTGACCTATATCAAAGGTAAAGTAGATTTCTTTTAGGTGTTGCTCTTCTTCTTTCTTTTAGGTCTAGAGTAGTTTTTTCTTTTTTGATTCACAACAATCAATCATATCATTGCAACAACCCAAGTCTGTGTTTGAGAGTGCACAAATATGTGGAGCTATGGTCATAAACAATGAAACAAGTGAGTTTAAAAACAATAGCTAAGGCTGAAAGAGGTCTGCATATTCATGAGATTATGTCTGTTAAACACTGGTGTTTAAAAAAAAACACTCCAGAAAGAAGGAAAATGTTAATTAATGGCCTGTAGGGTTACTTTTAAATGTCATCCTACAGAGGAAAAAAATTAACTAAAAACAGAAACACAATTCAACTCACAAATAAAGTGTGATTGACTTCACCTGGACTTAGAATTTTTTTCTCCACCATTTTTGAACGCCCAACATCCGCAAATTCCAACTGCTAAATATGATTTAAAATAATGAAAACAGCAACCTAACAACAAACATAAATATTTAAAGAGGCAGTGCCCCAGGGACAGCTAAAGCAGCAAGCAGAATTTGCAGCTGCCTAAGACACGATACAAGATAGGCTGACATATGCATGATTTGGTATAACTTTAATAGGTTAAAAAGTCTCAATTTAGTAGATTACTTTGAAATTATATTGTTGCGTAATAGCCCATGCCAATAGGTTCCAAGCAACAAAGTGCAGTAGGAATTTAAATAGTTTCTTTGCATACTGGTTAAACAAAAGGTGATGTAAGGAAGATATAAAAGTGGTCAGTGGTGCTGTGGCGGCTGGTGGACTAAAATGGAACTGGGCCCCTAAATTAAGCTCCACTTAGATCTCCATAAAGCATTACATCAGCTGTGCAAAGTCCATCCTCACGACATTAAATTAATACTTTGAGGGGTCAACACTCACTGATTAATCCAGTTTAAGATAAAAAAAATCACCATGCTGGTTATTCCAAGGTCTCCTGTGTTAGGAGCCTACAAGTCAATATGACGGAGGATCCAGCTTTCAGACACGCTCCCTTTTTACAATGAGTTTTAGCAAAGAAGGACCAAGCAACTGCTGCTAAAAAATTCTGGATAAAACTTACATACACAAACTTAAATACACAAGTGGACACGCAAGCCAAAACAGCAGGGACGCATTGAGAAGAAACACAAGATGGAGCCAAATGTTGGTATGAGGATGATTCTTTGCAAAATATCATGTAGGTGCAAATATTTTATTCATCTGGAGTTTAATGAAACTCTTGTGTAACACAGAGAGATTTAGTAGATATACAATTTAATAGTTTTTATTATATACATTTATATATATATAATATGAAAGAATCTGGGATGATGTGTTGAAATGAGAGAAATTAATTAAAATGCTGTCAATTAAAAAAAAAATCTTGCTCAATTAGATCACAATTAACACATCATTCTAACAACTGCTCCACTAGCCTACTTTAATGTGCCTTAAGAAATAAACAGTGGGATAAAATATAAATAAAATAAACAGCATAATGATATTTACTGTGCCGATAACTCATAGGAAATGATATAAATAAATAACGTTCTAATCCTGCAGTATCCCCTTGAATGTGCTTATCCAGGCTTAGTCAAAACATTTTTTTAATTATTTAAGTTTGTGACATCATCAATGAATTTGATAATCTTGTCAAAGATTACATTAAAAGGGTTTTGTGCAGCCTACATAATAACAGATTTAGATGTTTAAAAAAAAATGAAGTCTAAAGAGATTTGAAGTAAGCGCTGTAAAAAGCATGTTATTTTAATTTCTCAGACTGCTCACACAAATCCACGGATTTACACAGATCCAGAACTGATAATGATACCAGCAGCTTGACTAGCTGGAGGTCCCACGAAGCGAAGGGGCCACACAGTCGCAGAAGTAACAAGATGTCCTGAAAGGGAAACGAAGAACAACTCTGTGATGTAGAGGTGGTTATCCTTTTATAACATGTAGCTATTTATGGGGAAACGCATGCATTTTAGGGAGCCAGGATCCAGAACACATTACTCCACTTAAAAAAAAAAGACAGTATCACCAATATGCCCAGACATTTGGCTTATGATGTTCATAAGCCCCACAGGACACAGAGGGCTTATCAGTTCATTAGCCACTTGATGGCCTATTTCAAGTTATAGCTGGAGGGAGGAGGGAGATGGATGAGGATATGACCATCCATTACTGAGGCACATTTTTGCTAAGCTATTCAGAACTGGAGAGGCAAAAAAAACTCCAACCAATAAGAAGATTAGTGGACCTCAACATATGTTAAAAAATGTAATGGGTGGAGCTAAAACCACCCATCAGTAAAAGCTCACACGTACACCCATTTGACAAAAATATTGTTGTCCAAGAAGTCATGTAATTAAAATATAGAATAAAACTTTGAATTTTAGATTGGCTTCGTGTTAAAACTATCCACCAGAAGATAACACAATGAACAATGTCATTTAAATGCAATTTTAAGCACATAGGTTCAAATATTTTGCTGCAAAGTGTACAGCTTGTATGTAAAATACGTTGGCAATGGATAACGCAGCGGTGACTAAAGCCCTGCAACACAGAAAAAAACACTAAAGTGTTGAAACATTTAATGTGTAATCACCGCTAAGTGATGACAAACTCACTAATGCTTGTAAAGACCAACATGTCACGCAGTCTTTTTTTTTTTTTAATGGACCACGTTAAGCTCCAGACTGTTGTGCTCGATTTATGAACTTGTTTATGTTTTAAATGACCTGTGAGGCCACAGATTGGCAGCAGGTGGTCAGTTTGCAGAAACATTTTCATTCTGATGCTTTTTCGAGGCCTTCTTCGGTAGATAACGACGTCTCCTGGAGGTCAGGTGAGTTCATCCAACCAAATCGGGCTAAAATCTCTGGAACCTCTTGGCAGAAGTGAGAATTTTGTTTATCAGCCATGACGTCAGGAACATCCCCAAATAAAGGAGATATTTAAGCTCTTAATTTAATAATTTTAAGTATTAATAACTAATAACAGTACAGTATTTTGTTCTGATATTGTAAATTTGCTCTTTGCTGCTGGTACACCTGAATTTCCCCGCAACGGGATAAAAGTAAGACATCTTTCTAAACGATTTTATCCTCTGCAATAAAATGGCAGTAAAAAACTAAGAAGAAACCAAAATGTTAATGGACTCAAACACGCTTTTGATCAGTCTCATTAAATTTAATTCACTTTTTTTAACATGGCACTGATTCACTGCAAGTGTCTGAAGGCATTTTACAAATGCAACAGATCTAATTCACATTGAATTTGATATGTGTTTCTGCATTTCATCATATAGACGGAATTCAAAGTTTAGTTTGACACAGTGCTTTTGCATGTTGGTCAGAAAGCTTAGTTGTGATCTCAACTTACCTGAGCATCTTCTTCCACATGTTTGTGGTGTCGTCTAAATGGCTTGTGGCATGCCTGAGGCCTGTCTTCTTGCCACTATTTCAAAAAAGTACAGTTTTGTGGAGTATTTCACCAGATTCTCCTACCTGAGCTGTGGTTCTCTGCATCTCCTCTAGAGTGACCAGTGGCCTCTTGGCTGATTTTGTGATGGATGGTCTTCGTGCTTGATCAGTCCGTTTAGATAGTTGGCCATGTCTTTCATTTGATGGGCTGAACATTGCTTGTTGAGATGTTCAAAGTTTGGGATGTTGTTTTATATTCTAACCCTTTTATTTAAATATTTATTCCTGACCTGTCCCCTGGGTTCCTTGGCCATCATAACGATGTTTTTGTTTTCATGAATGTTAACCAACAAACCTCTGAGGCCTTCACAGAGCAGCTGTACTTATCCCTAGATATAATTACACACTTACTTTATTTACTAAGCAGGTGACTTCTGAAGTCTGCACTGGATTTTATTTCCATTTATCAGAATAAAGGAGGCTGAGTACAATCAGTAGAAACTTTGAAAAACAATTTTTTCATGTATAATTTTTTTTATCCCACTACACAATAATGTTTATGCTGGTGTTTGGTCTATAGCATACAATAGCAAGACATTTTCTTTTTACTTTTTTTTGGGAGTAGCATGACAAAATGTAGAAATTTTCAAGAGTTATGAATACTATATCCAGGCACTGTAGGTACAACAAAAATTAGTCAAGATTCCAGATCTTTGATGTGAAAAAAAAATTAAAGGGTAAGTTAAGTTCTTCACTGTGCCTAGGTTTCATGATGTTTCTAACTCTAAACATTACGAGTTTTAAAAGAGGAACTTTAGTGCCAGCTGTAGTGTGCAATCCCAACAGTCACCATCCTGCATGTTTTAGATGCTCCTGTTGGAACAGGTACTTATCGCCATCCAGAACCGGATGTATGTAGTAAACATTGAATCACACAACTAGACTGAATTACTCTGATTTATATTGTACATTTTTGGAAATGGGTTTGATCCATTTGTCTTTGGTGTAAGGTAGTTCTGTGTTATCTCAGCAAGATTTAATTAGTTGTTTGACCACCGCACAATCTCTTGCAAAATTGCAGGAATGAGTTTTAGCATTTAAAACACCTATTTTTTTTTATCTTGGAAGGAATTTCAAATGTTCATAAATTCTTGCCCAATTTTTTTTGCACCAGTGGTACTTATTTAAAGTAATTACACAGGAAACAGGCAGAACGAGAAGAAGGAAACGCATGCAGCAAAGGTCCAGAGGTCAGGAATCGAACCCAGGATGGTTATGGGTAAAAATGGGACGCTCATTCTGTGCAGGAGCTCAGATGCTGCAGATGTCCACCTGTTTTCTATAAACTTTATGCAGAAAAAGAACAATAATAATTTGAAATAACACCTCTCTGTAAGACTCTGTGCATGCATGGATATCACCCTGCTCACCCACTCTGAACTGCTTCTTCTCACATGTCACTCAAACACCTACTTTTGCTCACATGTTAAGAATGTCCTGACTAACATGAAATCTTCTAAGAACAGTCATGTTCTCATACAGCCAATTTGACAGTTTGAATATCCTCCACTGATGAGTTTTACCTCTTTTAATCCTCCCTACCCCCCCTACTCTCCACCTGTTAGTCTGGGTCTGCATGCGTGTCTCCCTCTCTCCTGGGAGCATATGGCTGACCCAGGGAGTCGTTGAGTGTAGGGACAGATGCAGCCTCCTCTCTCCCGTCCACCCCCTCCCTCATCCACCCGCCACGACCAGCCCTTCCCTCCAATCCACCTGTTTGGGTCACAGACCAGGGGGATTGAGTGGATGTGCGCGTGCCACACCAGCGGCTTGGCCAACGCTTTGTTATCCAACCCAAGACAAAAGGGTACTCAGGGAGGCCTGCTGCCTGCCCGAGGGGAAACACAATGCCATGAGGCTGGCAGGCCTCCGGACCCATTGCCGTCCATCACGTGCCCGCTTTATGCGAGTAAGCGTCAGGGGGCATCTGTTGTGTATATATGTGTGTATGTGTGTGTGTGTGGTATTGTGCCAGAGGAGAGGGCAGGACACAAAGGGTATGGGTTGTGTATGAGGTGGAGGGTGGTTACTTAAGAACAATTGCCTCTTCTGTAATTAAATGAGGTCCACACTTTAATTTCATTGTAGTCTTTGTCAATATAACAGGTCAATCTCTGCTGCTAATGAGATTCATATGAAGCTACTTATGCAGCTATTTTATTTATGTATCCTCTTAACTGATCTGCTGACATCTGAGAAATAAACTGCATATGTCTGAGTGAGGTAGTCTTGCAGGAAACATGCATGCACTGAGCATAAACTATAATAGAAATCCCCTAATAATAATAATATCAACCTTCAACAAACTTCTTGTCGCTTAAAAAAGCAAGGAACCAAATTTTCCTCTGTGAGTATAATTGTAAACCCTATACTTTAAATTATATGTAAAAGTTAAAGTACAGCAAAATGTAAAATAAATAAATAGAAAATCCCAGAAAATGTTGTGCTTTGTTTCTTTAGCTCTAGAGGACTGCAGATTACAATAAATTATAAGCATAAACCGTGCCTTAAGTATTTATACTCCTTGATCTTTTCGTTTTTTGTTTTTAACGTGTCCTCTCTGGCAGTGTAGCATTAAAAATTGCTTTCTTAATGAGAGCCCAACATATTTTACTTTCACAAGTGGAGCATTACTGCTTTTGCAATAGTGCTATCCTTGAATTATACATGCATAAAAATTATTCTGGGGTTATTTCATGTTCAACGGGAATGTAGAAGAGAAAAAAGAAGAGGAAAAGATGAGACAAAATGCTAAAAGGGAGAAAAGGTGACTAAAATAGAGGAGAGGAAGAGGAGAGAATAAGATAACATCCTTGGAGTCTGCTTATACACCTGCAAAGAGAGATATAACAAGAACAGCAAAACAAACTGATAAAGTATTACAGGTACAAACAACCAACGCCTTGATTACTTGCACAGTATTATTTAATACAAGATGTATAAAGTGACAGCTGAAGCTAATAATAGGGGTTTTCTGTATAAAAGTAAATCTGTAAGCAGCTGAATCCAAGCACCTGTGAGTGTTTGTGAGAGCGCACTTGTGTATGTAAGGTTTATTCATAAGAAAAATGCTCAATAGTGGTCGTGAGGAGCCAAAGGATCCACAGAGCAAAGGTGTCCAAGAGGGACCAACACGGGGATAAGAGCCTCCCCCATCCCAAAGAAGAGCAGAGAGGAGCCCCCGGAAATCCCACAACAGCCACAGTGCTGAAGCCCCAGGAGCTGCAGCGACAAGCCCTTGGTCTCCAACGGCAGCCAGCGACGTTGGAGCGGATCTAGCCATGTGCCCAGAGACCCGAGGCCCAGGGGTACCCTGCCCCCCAGCGATGGAGCCACCGGGCCCAGGCCCTGCGCAGCAGCCACCAGGAATGAGTAAGCACACACCCGAGCACCCAGCCCCAGACACTGAGGACCACCATTGCACCAGCAGATCCAGGCACCAGCCAATGGAGAGGACCAAGACGGGGATGATGGCCTCCACACTTAGTGAAGACCTGAGATGTCCCAGGAGGTAGTCCAAACCCAACCTGACAAAAAGACAAGCAGAATACCAGGTACACAGTCACATTCACATGTCGCCACCCTAGTGTCCCAACATGCATACACTCTTACCCACAAAAAAAAAAAAAAGATTGAGTACACACACTCGCACTCATCACACACATCCTATCCTCTCAGGTCCAGGTACCGGCACCCCAGTGGGGTATCCAGCCCTCAGACCTCTGAGGTGAACCGCATCATTAGGATGTAGGAACCACCTTCAAACCAAACTGTCCCCACAACCCGACCTAGCCAGTCCACACTCCGGCCCTAAGCCCCCCACCCTGATCCCAGCCCAGACGACTCACAAGCTGATCCACCCGGAGATAGGGCCAACATGAACCAAACGGGCCAGCCAACCAGAGCCCACCCCATGAACCCGGAGGCACTGCCTCCCCCACACCCTACCCTCCATACTTAAGATCTACCCCCATATTTTGGGAGAGAGTAGAAGTGCCAGCAACAGCCAACCCCGTGGACCCTACGTTCACCCCCAGCCCAGACCCCGACCTCCTCCCGGCCCCAAACTCTGGATGGCAATTGGAGAACAGGGGTGTAAGAAAGACCCTGAGCCTGCCTCCGCCTGCTCAAATGGCGTGTTGTTGCATGTTGTTCTCAAGTGCATTTAAACCTGGGAGGGCCAAAAGGGGGGCGCCCGGCACATATGAAATACTCAGATCCCTCAATGTCTAAATGTGAATAGGGGCATAGGAAGCTAACAGGGGTGAGGTCTACACAATCAGCCCCCAACCACAGGCCTTACACCTCGCCCAATTAATACCTTACATATGTGTGTTGTGAGAATGTTATAAATTAAAGTGTCTAAGTTGTACAATTTAATTGGGGCCAAGTACGTCACAAGACAGCGGGACTGGGAAATCCTCCCCGCTCCCCAGTGACATCCCCACTCCTCAAGGTCCTACATGTGTGGTAGCGTGAAGGAGTAGGCAAAGGGAGGCATCCGGGGATCAGGAGGAATGACTGGGAAGTAACATACCCTCCCAGGAAGCCAGTTCCCCCGCTGGCTCCAATAGGCACCCCCATTTTGAAAACCTACCCTAGAGAGGCAGCATTAGCCGCACCACCAAAGACTGCGGGGTCAGAGGCTAGAAACAAGCAACAAGACCCGACAGACAACAGCAAACTGAAAGCAACACCCGGAATGGCCCAGGGGAAAGAAAACACAAACAAACAAAAAAATTACTCTTGTCAGCCAGCTCGCCCAAGCTATGCAGACCCCTGCCATCCGGATAGAACTAGCACCCAGAGCCGCCATGAACCAGGACCAAGACAGGAGCCTTCTGAGCAACACCCCACTATCCCCCTCCCCCCCACACAGAGGAAAGAAAAAATAATATTAAACCCAACACTAACATTAAAACAACTCCCACACCACATAAGACGATAGAGACCCAGGCTGGGTCCACCCCCCAAGAAGTAGCTACCGGAGGCCTCCCCAAGGCCCCCAAACCTCGTGCTGTAATATTATTGATCTGAATAATTAATTTAAACTGTTACTGTACAGCTGTTCTGTGATCAATCATTTAATTTGAGAACATAGAAAGGTTTAGGGAAGGGTTGGATTATAAAACAACAACTCAAGCTTTGAATATCTCATGATGCGCTGTAGAATCTGTCATCTGTCAATTAAAAAAGTATAACACCACAGCAAAGCTACCAAGACACGGTCCTCTACCTTAACAGAATGGCAGCACAAGAAAAGCACTGATCAGGAATGCAGCCCATAGGTCCATGGTAACTTTGGAGAAGCTGCAGAGATCTGTTGTTCAGATAATCTGTCAACTGGATACCCATGAGTTGTACACGCTGAATATTTGGTCTTTATGCAACTGTGGCAACCCCTGAACAAACCTTCCAGTATAGTGAAGTATGGTGGTGGTAATTTCATGTCGTGGAGATGCTTTTCATTGTCAATATCAGTGATACTGATAGTTCATGGGTGGAAGGATGAAAAAACATTTACAGGCTGCAAGAGTCTTGAGACGGAGAGAAGAGGTTCAACTTCTATTCCTGAACATAAAACCAGAGTTGCAATGAAATCTTTTCAAATTTCAAACCATGTCAACGTGTGATAGAGGCCCACTCAAAGTCCACACCTGCATACATTTGAGAATATGGGGCAAGATTTACATCATATTGCACAAAAGGTGCAAAGCTTGTAGAAAGTTCAAGGGTTATGTATGCCTTACATGTCATTATATAGACCTGTGTCAAGGTAAATTATTTTATTCTTATTTCCAAGCAAATCCTACATAGAAGTCTGCACACTTTTTTTTACATAAGTCAGGTCCAAATCAAAAATAATCAGCTTCTTTTTCTCACCAGTGATTATGAAAATCAGCATCCAGATTTCGAATAAATGTACCAACAAACAAGACCAGACAAAAAGAGTCACAGTTTTATTTCAAAAATATTTCACCTACTTCAAAAGTGGATGTGAGAGCACCTGCTCAATATGCAGTATGTAATTTTAAATAAATATGGAGAAACCTTTCCCTGTTACTTGGATTAATACAATCAATTAAACATCAACTTCACAAACAAGTGGCTCATTGCTATCAACAGGCCAGGAGCTCTGGTTTGACTGCGGTGCAGTGATTTAATGAACTCAGGTGGAAAAAAAACACACTTACACAGCAGGGACACTGGGTTCAGGTCAGGAAGGTCAAGTCAAGCCTGTGCGGGTCCTCAGGATCATGACCTGCAGGTCAACAGAGAAAAATAAAGTAACACAACACATGATTCACTCTGTGAAGGGACAAAGATGGTGTCTGATGACCTTTTCCAACCTTGTCATCTTCACCCTCAGCTGAAAATAATGAAATGCCTGTAACTGTCAGTTTTTAATGGACCCAATCCTGTTAACAGAAAAACAACAAAGATAAAAAAAAATGTTCTTTCTTGCTCACAATGTAGTGAAATAAGAGGAAATATACAGCTACCTCTTGAAAATTGGAATTTATTTCTCAGGGAGCTTTATTTCGTATAAATAAAAGTCAAACAACAAAATGCAGTTGTTTGAAGTTAGGAAAGCTGTTTAATAAAGTTAAAGGTTTTATCTGTCAGGGAAAAAAAATACTAAATCATATGCATACAGTAAATCTGGAAATTAAGCAAAAGCTAGTATGTCAGAGCGTGAAGAGCTAATGGTTCAAGAGTTTTTAAAACAGCCTTTTCCTAAAATAACTTGCATGACCTCATCCTCACAGAGAAGAGGAGGTTTCACCCTCTCTTCTTCACGGCTTTGCTTTTGTAATTAAGACTTGAGTTTTGGTTCAGGCGAAGCTGTCTCTCTTATTCCGGCATATAAATGCGCTTTGATCTAAACATCCTCGTCCTGCTGGAAGGTAACCCTCCCCCTCAAGTCTCGAGTCGTTTGAAGCCTCTAACGGGTTTTCTTCCAGGATTGCTCAACTTCCTCTTGATTCTGAACAGGCTCCCTGTCCCTACTAAAGAAAATTATTGTCACAGCAACATCCTGCCACCATGATGCTTCACGGTGAGGATGGTGAGTTCAGGGTAACGTCTGGGTTTTACATGTAGGCCAACAAGTTGAACGTTGGTCTCATCTGCCCACACCATCCTTCTTTGATGTGGCCCCCATATTGGTTGAGCCAAACTAGAAATGGAAATTAGAATGCCAAATTTGTGGGATGTATGAATATAGATATTTTTTTTTCCTATATTGTAAATGTGCCTTTACTGTACAGTCTCTTATTTCTACTTTGTACTATTTTTTCCTGCGTGTGAATCCGCATGCTTTTACTTGCGTGTCACTTTTGCTACATCTCAATTTCCTCACTGACAGACAGTAGAGGTTATTTCTATTTTATGATTGTTGTCCAGTTTACATATACTTCCACCTGAGCTATGAATCACTGCAGCTCCTCCAAAGTTACCATGGCCCTCTTGGTCAGTTAGGGCAGATGGACTTGGTGGGTTTACAGTTGTTCTGTATAGTTTTTACATTTTTGTGTGTCCTGTCTGGCAGTGTAGCGTTAAGAATTGCTGTCTTAATGCCAAAGAGAGCCCAAAAGATTTACATTTGCAAGTGGAGCGTTGCTATTTTGCCATAGTGCTCCACTTGATATTATGCACAAAAACTTTATTTTTGGGATTATTTCAAGTTCAAAGGACACATAAACGGAAAGGGAAAAGAGAAAGAAAGGAAGAGAACAACATGAGGGAAAAGGTGACTAAAACAGAACAGGTGAAAAAAAGAGAACAAGATAACACCGGAGTCTGCTTCTACACCTGCAGAAAGAAATATAAAAAGAACATCAAAACCAACCAAAAAAGTATCACAGGTAGAAAAACTAACGCCTTTGATAACATCACTGAAATTCACGCAGTGTTACTTAATACGATATGTATTTAGTGACAGCCAAAGCTAACTATAGGGTTTATTTGTACAGAAATGTATCTGGATCCAAGCACCTGTAGGTGCTTGCAAGAGAGTACTTGCATATGTAAGGTTTGTCCATTAGAAAAATGCTCAAGTGGTTGTGAGGAGCCAAAGAAACCTCTCAAAACCATAATACCGGCCATGTTCTGTGGTCTCCATGATGCTGTTTGCTCACTAATGTTCTCTACTAAACATCTGAGGCTTCAAGATAAACGCTGCGTATAAACTAAGGCAAATTTGCACACAGGTGTTCTTTAGATTTTTACTAACAATGAGATTTCCTAGGGCAGCTGGCCGCACAGGACTTTATTTAGAAGTATCAGAGTGAAGGGGATGAATAAAAATAGACTCCACACATTTCAAATTTTCTATTTTAAAAGTATCTGCAAGCTTTGTGTATTCCTTTCCTTCCTCTTTACAATTGTGCACTGCTTTTCGTTGGTTTATTACATTAATTTCCTATAAAGTCTACAGACATTTGTAGTTGTAAGATAATGAAAAGTTGAATGGGTTTGAACACATTAACAACATCTTGTATCTGACCTACTTGATTTTCCGGTCAAAGCTATATTAGAGTAATTGTTAAAAGTCTTACTTATCTAAATGTATGTTCTTGTTAAGTCTAGACAGCGTTACATCATTCTGGCAGGAGTGTGCGTATGTTATTGTGTGTATTGTGGCTTACTACAGCGTGACACGCTCTCTCAACAGGCACGGTTACACATGGCTTGTGGCGCCCTGACCTACAACTCCCCCTCTTGTTTGTCAGCGGTTGTTTGGCCTACTTTCATAAAGACAAATACGGCCATTTGCTTTGTTTTCTTTTTTGCATTTCCATGAAAATGGAATAAACAAATGGCAGGGAGGGGGCAGCTGGCGCATCTTCGCTCTTGTTGTTGTGTTTATTGTATATAAATGAATAAATAAATAAATTAATGAACAGTGACAGAAAATGTATCAGGTGCAGAGAATTTTTTAACAAAAACATAAAAACGCTAAATTAGTCAAATCAATTAAAGTTGTAATGTAGAGCTGGAAGAAATATTAATTGACTTTTTCTTACCTAACTTAATTAGATGTATGTGTTTTCTTTATTTTTTTTTGCAATTAAAAAAATGCATGAATGTTATTTTTCTTTTTTGGGACTCTTTAACTGCCTAAGACCCCCAAACCGAATTAGCCCTCCCCTTCTTAATCACCCAAATGGACAGTAAGGATGCTACAGTTCATTAATGAGTATGCTCCATAGCCCTTTAAGACTTAATTAGTGGCACATGACACTAGTCCACCCACGACTTGGAGTGGCCTGCCAGGAGAAAGGGGGAGGCACATGGGGGAGGGGTGCAAGGTCCTACTTTAACAAAAATCCATCTTTACAATATCAATAAGGACCTTTGACCCATCACGAATTATCAGTTCAACCACTTCATTCAAAGAGAAAAAGAAATAATTGTCTGGACACGAGGAACTCGATCAAATAAGATTGATTGGGTCTTTGAACGAGTGCGGCAAGGACGGCCTTTTAGCAAACACACGTGTGATTGAAACGCTTTAAATGGGTGTCAAGCAAGCATGGACATCGTGTTTGACTTAAATTACCAGCAGTCCCACAGGAGGCGTGCAGAAGCGCTCCCCGGGGCCCGGCGTGCGTGCAGAATACAAACAGGGGGATTCACCACTGACCACTGGGTCAGCACTGGAAGAGGGACGGGCGATGGGTGCTCCCGCGGGACTTGGCGACATTCCTACAGCAGCTTTTTTAATTTGCAGGACATGATTCCTCCCTCCCTTCCTCCAGGGAAGCGCAAACAGGACTGAAAACCCTTAAAGCCACAGTTGCTTTGACTGTGTGTGTGTGTGTGTGTGTTGGGGGCAGGTGGAGGGGGGTGGGTTGTTGTTGGGTCCCAGATGGAGTAGTGGGGAGTTTAGCATCAGGATTACAAAGCAACACTGAGGCTGTGGATGGAATGGTGATTACCCCACGCTATTTCCAGTTACCTACCCATGTTCCTCACCATCGTCACAGAGTGAATAATGGAAATCTGCATCATTATTTTTGCCCCTTTCTTGTTCAACCCAAGATAAACAACAGGTGGAAGTCAATGAATTCATCTAAAAGTTAATTTATTTCAGTAATTCAGTTTTCAAAAGGTTTGGGTTTTAACTATTATCGCTTACAGCTAAGGAAAACCCCAAATTGCAATTTCTCAGAAAATTAGACTATTGCATATGACAAATGAAGATTATATTTAATAAAGGAAACACCCAAACTTTGTGCCAAAGACTGATCCAGTGACAAGTTTTCACAGTCAGTGATGATTGGACAGATTGGACATCTGCTGGTGTTGGTCCACCGTCTCAGTCAGTCGACTAAGAAATTTTAGAGCCCTTCATGTTTCCCGCTGCTGACAAGCTTTATGGAGATAATGATTTAATTTGTCAAAAAAAAAAAAAATCTGCTTCATTAACTCTGTGATTACTGCGATTGATCAGTCATTAAACTAGCCTTTCTAGGTGATATTGTCCAAAGTGAGACAAAAGACACCAGAACCAACAATGCAAAGAGCTGCAGGCAGCGATAAAAGCAACCTGGGCTTTCTGAGTGCTTCAGCAGAGCCAAAGGCTGAGACCCTCCAGACGTAATAATTCATGCAAAAGTAGCCCAGACTAAATATTGAGTGCATATATTGTACAGTACATGGACATACATTCAGCAAGCACACATTGGTTTTATGTAATGTTCTGATTTTCACTAAGAAACAGACTATGTGGTTTTTACCAGTTGTAAGCAGTAACAATCAACATTAACCTAAAAATAAAAGCTTGAACAGTATCACATAATTAGATAAAACACAACTTTATTGTCCAATGGGAACATTTTCCTTCGGTACTCCAAACATAGAATAAAATACACTTGTAGTGCTAACACTTTGGACATAGATCTCATCATTTCATTTGGTTAAGAATGGGTATTCCACTGGCGATAAATTACTTCTTATAGATGTTTTTTGTTGCCAGAGGGACGAAAAATTAATCTCTAATGGATGAGTTTCACATAAACGACTGAAAGAAATAAACTTTTCACTGACATGAAATCTTCTTGAGATGCCGCTGAAGGTGAGAATCAAAAGTAAAGAAGTGAAAAGAAGAAAAAGGATTAAATGAGCGGTCTATTTCAGCCCAGTACCTGGTGCATTTCTCTACAGCTGTGGTTAGCCTAGTCGAGTCCTGCTAATTACCTTCTTTTGTAAATCAAGCTTACACTAGAAGACAGGCTTCATATTTCAGGACTCATCGCCACCAGGATTATGGACAAATCAGACACCTTTCTTGCCTCTGGAATCTACCTCCTCTCCCTTATTCCTTTTCCACGCAGACAGCTTCAGCAGGTCCGACTCCAGCACAGCCGCCCAGCTCGGAGGGGGGGTGGGGGGGGGGGGGGGGGGATTGAAACGTTAGAGGCGACAGCTTCTCTAATTAAATTCCCCAGGTTAATCCCCGAGGATCGCCACACCGCACTCCCCAGCCTGGTCGTCCAAGGAGACAGGGCACAGAGGCAACAGGCAAACATTCAGGGCTAAATATGATCACAAAAAGTCAACAGATGGAAAAATATTTCTTGAAATAAATAAATAAAACAGTCATGGTAGGTTGAGAAGTAGTGGGACGTGTTTCAACAAGATGTATGGGCAAACATGCATGAAGCTTAGAGTAACTTAAGGTATTTTTTTTAAGTGATAACAGCTTTAATTATCTTATACAAGATGAGCTTTGACTTTGTTATGTTTCATCATTAACTATAAATTATTTATTGGACATGTTAAGACTTATGTTGTTGAATAACACACTGTGTATTGGAGTCACTTTTACAACAATTCAGATTTCTTCATTGATTCAAAGTAGTCCAATTGGCTAGTGGCAAAGAAATCACATACTTTACCACTCCTCCGATAGAAATTAAAGTTAATTTATTTTTGATTGGTTTCCTAACTTCAATTTGACTTTTAAACAAAGACCATACATAGCCAACACAGTTGAGGTCAGCGATTTTCCAAAAGCTTAACGTTAGTCTGCTTTATCCATAGCAAAGGCAATACAGGACTAATGTGTCATGTTGAATAGAGCAAAAGCTAGACCATCTTACAGACAGGCAAGCTGCATTGTTGTGATTAAAGTGTTTTTAATGAAAAATGTAAAAACACCAAAAACTCATAGTCAGGAACATATATATATATATATATATATATATATATATATATATATATATATATATATATATATATATATATATATATCGACACACACACACAATGAAGCAGGGGTAGAAAAATTATAGGCATGTGGATCAGGGGAGGAGGCAGGGCAGGGAAATAAGTGATTAACACAGGGGAGCTGAGCTGGCATATAACGAGATAAACAACCAAGGGAGGAAAGGTAAACAGAGTGGTAACAGAAATAACACTAAATATGCAGAAAAGAGAATAGAATAAACTAGAAACTAAGCACAAAGCAATAAACAGATAAGGCAGCATCTAAAAACTAACAAGATAATTAATTTGAAAACAAAGAGGAAAACCAAAACAACACACCAGTGGATCATGGCACAATGTCACATTAAATGTGGCAAGAGTTTTTGAATAATTAAAAAAAAATAACTTTTTAGATCACAAACATGTGGCATTCAACACTATTATGTGCATTTTTCTACCCTCCATTCTTCAACTTCAAATGACATGAACAGTGAGAATGTTGAAACTTGGTCACAGCTTGATGTTCCAACAGAACACTAATCCAAAAAGACATTAAAACTGGTTTTGGAAAGGATGAATAGTCTCAAAAGATAAGGGATCCAATATCTATCCAGAATGACCCTAGGTTTCTCTACAGCTAAAAAAAAATGTACCCAAATATTATTAGAGATATGCAAACATTTGGACCCTGTGGATATTAGAGAAAATAATAATAAATAGTCTGTGCTTTCACAGATATTTTCCTCCTTTTAGTTTAGATAATGTAGAAAGGTGTTCCTCAAGTAGGGGAAATTCAGCGATGCCTTTCTAGTGGTCAACCGCTGTTTATCCTATTGTCATAAAACAAAGAAGATCATTAACACGTTTTGTTATATTGGGTATAAATGGTCCTTCCATCCTGACAGATGCCCATACATTATGTATTTATGTATTTATGTAAAAATTTGATCTCTGTAAGAGCTACAGTCTAGTAAAAACTCTGACCAATCACTGCGATTCGGTCCGAATGGAAAAACCAATCAGATGCTTTCATGTCGTGTCCTGCCCACATCCTCTTCTGTCCCTCAAGTTCTGGGTTATCACCTTACCTTTTGGTTGTCCCACATGGCAATCATTGTGATGCGCTCACGTAACGCCAGTGTGCTCTTTCCTTGTTAGTTTCCCACATGCCCACTTCTAGTGTTTACGTATCCGGTTAGCTTAGTAGTTACCTTTAGCGTTAGCCGTCTATTGTAGCTCTGCTGCTTTCACCATATACTTTGAAAATGGCTGAGAGTCGCTAGAAGCAAACTGCGTACACGTTTATAAGAAGAAGAGGAAAGCCTCAATAGATACAAATAAGATTAGAGTGGATTTGGGAGATTTTTTCACTCGATCCCCCTGAGGAGCGGAACAGCAGATAAGACGGTTTTGCGCATGTGCAGTTATTCAAAAAAGGGACTTAGGATTCTTACTTGCATTTCGAGAAAAATCACTGACTCTACCTTTAAGTCACCCGGATGGGTGAAACCTGGACACATTTGGATGTTCCAAGAGGACCAAGATCCCGAACATGCATCAAAGGAATTAAGAAATAAAGAAGGATAGCAATAAGCTTCTAGAATGGCCCTGAAGCTAAACGTATAGATAATACATACAGACTATATTTTTAAAGGCTGAGTCCATACCAGGAAAAAGAGAACTATTTAAATGAGGAGAGGTCAAACATCGAGCTAGAATAATGTGAGAAGCTTAGCAGATACTGAGGGGTGTGTTTCCAATAATATCTGTATGAGGCTGCGTGCAAATATTTGATCCGGTATGTGTAATTCTGCACCTGGGGTTAAGACGTTATTGTTGAGGAAGCATTAAGCAGCATCTTCATTTGTAAATAAATATATCTCAAAAATAAACCAAAACTGGAGTAAATGTGAGTAGTCACACGTAACCAGATCCATTGAAGTTCTAGAAAGGAATATTTCACAGATAGATTTTGTAAATTGTGACAGGAAGACACAGTGAATCTTATTAGCAGAATGGATTGAATGGATGATGCAGCTGCAGGAAGAGCCAGAATGGAGCTGGTGTGTTTTTTTTTCTGCACGTGGTGGGAGTGGTGCCGGAGATCTGCGCGTATTACACACTGTGGGCGTGCTGCGTCACAGACACCACGCGCCTGCGTTGTGGCTTCGCTCAGAGGTGTAATGCCTGATTAGGGGATTACAGGAAAGTGCTTCTTTGCAGTTCTGTGAGAAACAATTATTAACATGTTGGTGTCTCTAATCCAGGATAAACACAGCTTTTCAAGAACAACAGCGAATCCCCCCCCCCCCCCATCCTAAAAAAAAAAGAAATCTGTGTTTAAACCCTGTAGTCACTTGAACTCCAAAGCCTAACTAATACACCAGAGGAGACGGGCCGTTCACGTCGAACACCATCATCACAGAGGTTCTGCGGGTGCTGAAGACACGCCTGGCCAGCAGGCCTTCAAAAAAAATAAATAAAAATAAGACGGGAATTCAAATTTAGCTTGGGGAGAGGGAAGCATTGTGCTGAGCACTGCATGTTGAAAGGGCATTAGACTGAAACATGTTCACAGCCTGTAATCTTTTATTTGTCTGTACACTTGTCTCGTGTAATCTGCTTTCTAGTAATACAGAGATGATTTTCTGGGTCTTGGTGGCGAACCAGTGGATTATGGAGCCAGGTGGGCTGCTGTCCCACTGGTTTAGGTCGATGCTACACAGCGTTTTAACGTGTGCATTTTCCATAAATGTTTATTTAGGCCTGCCAACCCGACTGCTAGGCCATAACAACAGAGATGCTGAGTTTAGACATGCGTGCATTTCTTTAACCTGCTAAACAAGGGCTTGAAAATTGGCTCAGTGCAGTAAATAAGCAAAAAGATATAAACTCCGTTTAAACCAGAAATACTACTAAGTGCAAATTATGCGCGATAAAAGTCAAGCAGGAAGCAATCTACCCACTGCTGATGCCTGAGCCACCAATCTATAGCCATCCCTGCACACATGCACCTTATCATCTCAGTGTTGCCCGTGGCTCTGAACTACAAGCACATCAAAACAACCTGTAAGTTTCATTTCTGATATCCCTGCTGAAGCTGCTGACTGTCCACAACTGTCCACAACCCCACACTTTGAAGAGGCAGCCGCCTCTCTGTGAGCTCCTCAGAAGACGTGAGGGATGCCCCCATGAAATGCCTGAATGAACACTTACCTAATTGTATTCAATCAAGCGTTTATGCAATCAGCTGTGACCTGTGGACGAATGGACACGTTTGAATGATTAAAACGCGTAGGTCTTAGAATCACCATCATCAGCTGCACAAACGCTGACAAAGACCAGAGGGAGCGCTCACGTCATTACAGTTTCTAAATTGGCTCCCAGTATAAATTAGATTAGATTTCAATAACTTGAGGTCAGAGTCCTGTACTTTTATTGGCTTTAAAATCACTGTATAACCCATCCAGATCACCCTGGTCTTCTGATAAAGCCAGAAGTAAGAAGGAAAGCCATGATGAGGCATAATTTTGTTATTATAGCCCAGGAACAGCCTTCCTGAAGACTTGAGAGCAACAGAGACAACAGAGGTTTGGAAAAAAATAAATTTAAGACATCATCTTGATTTGAATTCTACTTAAGTTTGAGTAATTAAGACTGTTTACTCCTGGTTTGAGTCTAAATGAGTCATATCTGTAGTTGTATTGAACCTTTACCTTGATATTCTGATTTTAAAACATCTTATTGTCTTCCCTGTCACTGCTGTGGTTGTTTCATAATGAACATTTGAAGGGTATTATTCCCCTTAAACAGATCACACACACACCACCACCACACACACACACACACACACACACACACACCAGCATCAGAAGATAATTCGTTTTTTCTTAAAGAGTTATTCAACATAATTTTTATTTATTTGTTTTTCATTTTATTATTTGTGATCTTGAATTCATACAAAAATGTAAATCTACAGAGTTTTTTCTATTCATTTCGGTTTTCCTTAATTATTTTTAATATTTATTCCATGATGAGGGCTTTTTGAATAATGATTATCGACAGATAACTAAAACATAGTTTTAAAAAAAAAAAAAAAGATTTTTGCCGTTCAGACAGCGTTAGGCTGACCGAAACTGCAGTATTTAGAGAAGTCAAACCTGGACTCAGTTATTACATTCTGATCACAGGTTGCCGAATACAAAACGGGATGTTTCTAACCTATTTGTGAGGAAATAAAATCATAATTTATACATATATATATATATATATATATATATATATATATATATATATATATATACACTTTTATTTATTCTTTTTGTGATCTTGGTTTTAACAAGAGTGAGAAAAAGTTCCCTAAATGGAACCTGATTGATTGATTTCTGCACGCTTCAGTTCACCCCTGGTTTGTGTTTCACAGAAGCTACACTCAGGGTGTCCTAAAGGTGCTGATGTTGGGGATGCGTTGTGCCCATCTGGCATGGCAGGGTTTAGCCCTAATCCCAGACTCCTCTGCAGGGAAGCCCAGACTGTTGATCGCCGGGCCCCCCTGCTGGTTCCTCCACACGCCTGACCCCCTCATGGGGTCCCTGGCACAAGAAAACAAAACAACTGCGAATGAATGACAAAGCATTCTTCACGGCGAGTTTTCAGCCTCTTGCTGAGGTAGTTATAAGGTGAAGAGTTTGGGTTCAAAACGTGTGCGTCTGAACAGGAGAAACAAAACCGCCGAGAAAGCCAGGAGAGGGCTGTGACCCTGAAACCAAAAAGAAAACACATAACCACACACATGCATAGCCATATGGAATAACTCATTTATCACACACATAAACCAGAAACAGAGTAAATATATACACACATAATTACAAAAACATAGTGAGATAGACAAACACACAAAGACACCCAGAAGCAGTCACCCAGCCATACACACCACACACCTAATCACCGATAATCCCCCAGACACACACACTCACACTTACACACACAGAGCATCATTATGTTTATCACTGCGAACCAGCCCACCGACACCCATCACTCTAATTCCATTTGTCTGTTTAGATTTGTTTTGCTTTAATCCTCCCTTGTTTGTGCACATCTGCAAGCACTGCAGCGGCGAAGACCCGAACCACGGCGGCGGCTGGAGCTCGCAGGGAGCGCTCTCCCTCCTGACATCCTGCTCCCCTGTAGCTCCAGCAGCAGAAGGGGCAGACAGCCGTATCTCCGTGCCCAGGGAGAAAGCTCCCTGCCCCAGCCACGGAGCCGCCGCCAGGCCCGCAGGCCTCCATAATTGCTGCAAACAGTCATACATCCAGTCACACAGCCTCTTACACCAACACAACATTACAGGCTTTTTACACAGTATTACACCACATCTTATTATCCCATTCAAGTCCCTCTATTAGCTCAATTGGATGGTGGGATTTTCATTTGTAAATTGGGGGGGGATTTTAGATTAGCTTGTCTGTCAGCAAAGGAATGCCCCTTGAGACCGAATCATGTGACCAATCACATATGAATCGATGCAGAAGCAAGCAGAGCATGAATGGATGGCGTCACCATAACGGGATGGAACCGCTTAATCCAGACATGAGTATTGCACATAACCTAAAGAACTCATCTTTATCATGTGGAACAATGTGACTACAGAGAACATAAGCATCAACCAAGTTAATGTTTTCCAAACAAATATATTACAAATGGGGCTACTGGAAAGGAATTTGAAACCAAAGTTATAAATCCTGATTTATAGATTTATAAGTCTATAAATCAGGTTATTTGTGATAAAGTGGAATGACACAGGGACTAAGTATTGAATGCATGAAAAAATTAGGAGGAAAAGGTATAGATTGTCATGTTTGCCTTGAGATGTCGGGCCCACATGCAGAAACACACTCGGTAACAACGGGTAAGTTTAAAAGGTTTATTTGTTTACACAGGCAAGAATGCTAGGCGGCGAAGCTAATCTGCGGGCTGGAAGGAACTCGGGCAGGAACTCGGGCGGCAGGGAACCAGGTCGATCTGGAGGTGAGGGAAGAACATTAATTCTCGGAGGGAAAAGCCCTAAGGAAAGTAGTCAGGTGAACGTAAGCTTACCACGAGGTGCTAGAAACCTGACCGGGGAGGACGGCAGTGTGGACTCAGCTGGATGTTGGTCGTAGGTGTCCGGGCGGCTGAGAGCGTGGCGAGAGGTCCGAGCAGCACCGGAGAATCCAGGACAACGGATGGAACCTGGGGGTCGTTGGAAGTGCGTCTCGTCCGCGAAGCAAGGCTCCACTCGAGAGGAACGAGGGAATCCCAGAAGGTGACTCGAGGAGGACTGAGGAGCTTGAAGAAGGACGAAGGAGCACGAGGAGGTACCTGGGAGACACAAAGGGTGGCGGTTAGCGTGGGAGCAAAGTCTTGGTGGCGTGAGGTCGAGGCTGGTAGGCATACCACAACGGTAACACTCAGGCATCCACCCGTTGTCCGAGTGCAGATCTTATAGTGCAGCTCCGGTGCTGCTGACGAGCTGCAGGTGCGTCTACTCCGCTCACCAGCCAACCACGAACACCTGTGGACGAAGCAAAGATGGCAACAGGCTGCATGGCCCTGCCAGCTGAGTCCTGACACCACCCCCCCCCCTCAAGGGTCGCCACCTGGCGGCCCAGAGGAAGACGTGGATGGACGAGAGGAGAGAAAAGAGTCAATGAGTGAGCGGTCCGGAATGGCGGAGCCAGGGATCCAGGACCGATCCTCGGGACCGCGGCCCACCCAGTCGACGAGATACTGGAACCCCTTACCTCGCCGACGGGAGGCCACGATCCGTTGGATCTGGCGTCCATGATGGTCCTGGGAGGGTGGAGGGGGTTCGGCCGGAGGGCACAAGGGGCTGGAGTTGACAGGCTTGATCTGAGAGAAATGGTACGTGGGATGAACTCGGGAGTGGGACGGGAGGCGGAGACGGACAGTCATGGGACTGGGAATGGAGGTTATCTCGTAGGGGCCAGTGAATCGTGGGGACAGTTTGCGTGAGGCTGCTCGGGAGGGGAGGTCACGGGTGGAGAGCCAGACTTGTTGACCTGGTTGATAACTGGGGGCTGGGATGCGTCTACGGTCGGCGAACTTGCGGTTATTCTCGGCGGTGTCCTTTAAGGCCTGGATGGTTTGAGACCAATAGAGTTTGCAGCGGTCGATGTGGTCCTTTACCGAGGGTACAGCGATCCGTCTGCTGTCTTCGGGGAGTAGTGGTGGCTGGTAGCCTAGGGAGACCTCGAAGGGGGACATTCCTGTTGCGGCGGAGACGTGGCTGTTGTGTGCGTATTCGATCCAGGGTAGATATTTGCTCCAGTCTGATGGGTTCTGTGAGGTGAGGCAGCGGAGGGCGGTCTCCAGCTCCTGGTTCAAACGTTCTGTCTGACCGTTGGTCTGCGGGTGGTAGCCTGAGGTTAGGGTATACCGGGCCCCCAGGGCCACGGCAAACTCCTTCCATACCCGCGATATGAATTGGGGACCACGGTCAGACAGAACCTCCTGGGGAATTCCGTGTAGACGGAAAACATGTTTGACCAGGAGCTGGGCCGTTTGAAAAGCTGAGGGTAGTTTTCTGAGGGGAATGAGATGACAGGCCTTAGAAAAACGGTCGATTACTGTTAGGATGACTGTCATACCTTGTGACGAGGGGAGCCCAGTAACAAAGTCCAGGGCGATATGGGACCAGGGACGTTCTGGGACAGGCAGAGGCTGAAGAAGACCCGCAGGTGGCCGGTTTGACGGTTTGCTCTGAGCGCATACGGGACAAGAGAGAACGAAGTCCTTGACGTCTTGGGACATGGAAGGCCACCAGAACCACCGTGACAAAAAGGAGCGGGTTCGATGAATGCCAGGGTGAGCAGAGAACTTCTCTGAATGAGCCCACTGTAGTACTCGGGTACGGGCTGAGCGGGGAACATAGGTTCGGTTGGGGGGGCCGGTTCCAGGGTCTGGATCCGTGAGCTGGGCTTGGGAGATGACATCCTGGATCTCCCACTGGAGGGCTCCAAAAACACAAGAGGGAGGAATAATGGTCGTGGGTTCCCTCTCTGCGTCGGGTGGTGAGTAGAGACGGGACAGGGCGTCTGGCTTCTGATTCTTAGAACCGGGACGGTAGGAGATGGATAAATTGAATCGGGAGAAAAAAAGGGACCAGCGGGCTTGTCTAGGGTTTAGTCTCTTAGCTGTTTGAATGTAAGCCAGATTTTTATGGTCGGTCCAGATGAGGACGGGCTGCTCGGACCCCTCAAGCCAATGGCGCCACTCCTCCAGGGCAAGCTTGATTGCAAGCAGCTCTCTGTCGCCCACATCGTAATTCCGTTCAGCAGGAGACAACCGTCGAGAGAAGAAGGCACAGGGGTGCAGTTTGTGGTCTTGGTCGGAGCTTTGGGAAAGGATCGCGCCCACTCCTGTGTCTGAGGCGTCGATTTCGACCACAAACTGTTTCTTTGGATCTGGGTGGACGAGGATTGGTGCTTGGGAGAACCTCCTCTTGAGGTCGGAGAATGCTGTGTTTGCTTGCGGGTTCCAGGAGAAGGGTATCTTGACCGACGTGAGGGCGTGGAGAGGAGCGGCGATCTGGCTATAACCCCGGATGAACCGACGATAAAAGTTGGCGAAGCCTAAGAAACGTTGCAGCTCCTTCCGGGTCCCGGGGACTGGCCAGTCGAGGACCGCCTTGATCTTCTCGGGGTCAGATCGAACCCTTCCTCCTTCTAGAATGAGGCCAAGGAAGGACACAGAGGGTTTGTGGAACTCACATTTTTCAGCTTTGACGAATAATTTATTCTCGAGCAGGCGTTGCAGGACCAACCGAACATGACGCCGATGATCTGTGGGATTGTTGGAGTAAATGAGTATATCGTCAAGGTAAACAAAGACGAACACATTGAGGAAGTCTCGGAGGACGTCATTGACCAGAGCCTGGAATACTGCTGGGGCGTTACAGAGGCCGAACGGCATGACTTGATACTCAAAGTGGCCCAGGGGAGTCTTGAAGGCTGTCTTCCACTCATCTCCCCGGCGGATCCGCACCAAGTGGTAAGCATTACGTAAGTCTAACTTAGTAAAGACCGTGGCTGACTGGACCGGTTCTAGGGCTGAGGAAAGGAGTGGGAGAGGATACTTATTCTTCACCGTGATGGCGTTTAACCCTCGATAATCGATATAGGGGCGTAGGGAACCGTCCTTCTTGGACACAAAGAAAAACCCTGCTCCCAAAGGGGATGACGAGGTTCTAATCAGCCCGGCTGCTAACGATTCTTTAATATATTTCTCCATGGCCTGGCGTTCGGCCTGAGAGATGTTATAAAGGCGACTAGCCGGCAGCGGGGCGCCAGGCAGAAGGTCAATAGCGCAGTCGTATGGCCGATGCGGCGGCAAGGAGCAAGCTTGGGTCTTACTGAAGACCTGCCTTAGGTCATGATAACACTCGGGAACCAACTTTAAAAGATCAGGATCTACCTGACTAGGTGGCTGCACGGGGGTTTGACACGGAGGCACCGCAGACTGTAAGCAGACGGCGTGACAGTTGGACGACCAGGTCTCAACTCGCCGCTCTGCCCAGTTTAGATGCGGGTTATGCTGCTGTAGCCAGGGGAAACCTAAAACTAGGGGCGCATGCTTAACGGGAAAAACAAAAAAAGACAGCCGTTCTCTATGGTTCCCAGACACGACCAACTCTAATGGTGTGGTTCTATGTGTAATTCTGGGTAGAACTCCACCATCTAGTGCTGAAACCTGGAGTGGAGAGGTAAGAGGGACGGTCTCCAAACCAGCCCGTTGAACAAAAGCTTGATCAATTAAATTAAAATCGCACCCTGAATCAACTAGAGCGGAAAACGAAAAAGTGTCTCGGAGAGAGACGATTGCAGCCCTCAAACAAAGTCGCGGAGGAGAGGATAGCGTCTGCTTGGACTGGTCCGCCGGTCCCTCCGGAATGACCGACGGACCTACTCTTTTGGTCGCTCAGGGCAGTTCTTAATAAAGTGAGCGGCGGAGGCACAATATAAACACAGCCTGGAAGTCATCCGCTTCTCTCTTTCATCTGGGGTTAACCGAACTCGGCCCAACTGCATGGGCTCCGGAGGTGGAAGCGGTGACTCAACCGGCTTAGGGACACTACGCTCGGGAGGAGGCGGCCGAGAAGCGAGCGGAGCCACAGGTCGGTTTCTGGACCGAACCCGGAGTCGGTTATCAATACGGATGGCTAAAGAGATGAACTCATTAAGAGTGGTAGGTTCCTCCAGACGCGTCAGCTCGTCCTTAAGGGAGTCATCTAGAGCTTTTTTTTTATTTTTTATTTTTTTATTTTTTTTTATTTCCTTTATTTAACCAGGTAAACCCCGTTGAGATCTGGATCTCATTTTCAAGGGGGACCTGGGCAGAAATATGCAAAAACACTACAACCTGGTTACAAAAATAAAACCAATTAATACATATGCACAAATATAAAACAATAAAAACAATTTAAAAGCAGTGACAGTGACAGCTTGAAAAAACACGGTCTTTAGCGCGCGCTGCTCCCATCCTGCCGCAGCGGCCACCGTGCGAAACTCAATGGCGAAGTCGGCGACGCGCCTACCCCGCTGCCGGAGGGCTAAAAGTCGCCGAGAGTCCTGAACCTCATCAACTTCAGCTGCAAAAACTGACTTAAACTCAGAAAGAAAATCGTTGAATGAGCAACCAAACTGCTGGCAATTTGGGAAACGGGTCTCTGCCCACTTAAGAGCTCGGCCGGTAAGTAGCCGTAAAATAAAGGAAATCTTCACGTCATCCTGGACGAACAAGCGAGGGGAACGATTAAAAACTAGGGCACATTGGAACAAAAATCCTCCGCAATCACCACTGTCTCCGGAGAATTTCTCCGGAGCAGGGGAGGAGGCCTGGGGATCGGGCGGTGACGTCACTGGATTCATGACTGACTCGGAAGCGGAAGTAGAAGGGGCTGAAGCGGCTGCCTGCTGGTTAGCATTTAGCATGGCCGTGAGTTGGTTAATTTGACCGGCTAAACTCTGTATCTGGCCTTGCAGGCCTACTACAGTGGATTCTAACCCACGGATCTGATCTTGCTGGGCCGCTAGAGCCCCACCGAGTGTGCCTGCTGAGGCGCTTTGGCCTGAGTGTTCTTCTGTCATGTTTGCCTTGAGATGTCGGGCCCACATGCAGAAACACACTCGGTAACAACGGGTAAGTTTAAAAGGTTTATTTGTTTACACAGGCAAGAATGCTAGGCGGCGAAGCTAATCTGCGGGCTGGAAGGAACTCGGGCAGGAACTCGGGCGGCAGGGAACCAGGTCGATCTGGAGGTGAGGGAAGAACATTAATTCTCGGAGGGAAAAGCCCTAAGGAAAGTAGTCAGGTGAACGTAAGCTTACCACGAGGTGCTAGAAACCTGACCGGGGAGGACGGCAGTGTGGACTCAGCTGGATGTTGGTCGTAGGTGTCCGGGCGGCTGAGAGCGTGGCGAGAGGTCCGAGCAGCACCGGAGAATCCAGGACAACGGATGGAACCTGGGGGTCGTTGGAAGTGCGTCTCGTCCGCGAAGCAAGGCTCCACTCGAGAGGAACGAGGGAATCCCAGAAGGTGACTCGAGGAGGACTGAGGAGCTTGAAGAAGGACGAAGGAGCACGAGGAGGTACCTGGGAGACACAAAGGGTGGCGGTTAGCGTGGGAGCAAAGTCTTGGTGGCGTGAGGTCGAGGCTGGTAGGCATACCACAACGGTAACACTCAGGCATCCACCCGTTGTCCGAGTGCAGATCTTATAGTGCAGCTCCGGTGCTGCTGACGAGCTGCAGGTGCGTCTACTCCGCTCACCAGCCAACCACGAACACCTGTGGACGAAGCAAAGATGGCAACAGGCTGCATGGCCCTGCCAGCTGAGTCCTGACATAGATAGCCAAGAAAACAGCAGAAATCTGAATTTTTTCAGAAAGCCAACCTACCCCGTTAGTGCAAATTAATTTGAGCTGGTTTGGTCTTAAATGATGGCCTATGTATATATAAAAAAAAAAAAGTGTAGCACCAGAAGTGTGTCAGCGGGATGCATAAAAGCAAAAAGCTCTCTCAAGACCTTCTTACCGCCAAACATTCAGATGGTTGGTTCCAGCAGTTTTTCTGATTGTTCCAGATTTTGTAATCATAAACTTTAAGTGGTGCTTAGTAAAGCACTCCATCTCAACGACCTCCATGCCCACTCACTGCACAAGACTCCACTGCTGAAGAAAAGGCTTGTTTAATGCCTTTTAGGTGCAAAATCCCCTCAAACTGCTTGCAGCCATAATGCAGCTGAGGTGTCTCTAGATGAATATATTCTACATATAAAGGGTAATATGAGATTCACTTACAGGGCATCCGGTTCTGATTTTACAGTAATAAGCTGTGTTTGAAATACGGCGATGATGGACCAGAATGAACTGTGTGTGGTTTAAATTTCAAAGCAGTGGCTGCAGCAGTAAAACAGTCTATATACCTGAGAATGGATTTTTTCTTTTAACTACCATATCCAATGTGCATTTTACCTAAATATAAATGTATTTTTATGTTGCACCTAGCTACTTAGCATCTGAGCAACAGAAAAAACACAATGAATTTCTTCATACCATTGTAATTAAGCGTAAGACGTAAGGGTTAAAGGTCTTCTACAAACATTTCAAGCTTAATTTGTCCCCGCCTGTTATCGTGGAGAAATTCCTTTCAGGATATTTGGACAAACCAGTGAAATATTGGGAGAATTTAGTCTGATCAGACGAGCCCAAAATGAACCCTCTAAATGTCCGTACAGGTGATGGGGAAATGATACTGCACATAACTTCAAAACACCAGGAGTTTAGTGAAGTTTGGAGGTAAGAGCAGTGTGGGGCTGTTTTTTTTTTTTTTTTTTTTTGTCTTCTGGTACTGGCAGACGACATAGAAGGAAGGGTGAAAAGAAAAAAAATTACTGAGATATTTTTGATAAGAATCTCCAGAGGAAAAGAGGGACAATGATTGCAAGAACACAGAAATTAACATAAATCCTGGAACTAATTGAAAATCTGTGGAAGGAACAGAACACCGGATGAAGACCCCTCTCAAACTTTGAAGATGCAAAGGCAGTTTACGTGGACGAGAAACAGGTAGCTTGAGAAATGCAAGCTACCAGTTTCTCCATATATAGGAAGTCTTGCTGCAATTATTAAAAAACTGACTTTTACTCAAAGTGTTTAACAAATTTCATTGGGCATGTTTAGTACTTTCTAATAATGTAGTATTTTATTTCACGCAACTTAATACATGGACTGATGTGTTTGGATTTATTTATTTGAATGGATCACTTTGATTGTTATCAATATTTGTTGTGGATTTCTTGTCAACGGTCTTATTAAAAATAGATTTAATGAGAAGAAAAGTTGACGTGCTCAGTATTTATTTCCCCTCCTGCCTACACAACTAACTGCTAATTATGGATAATCGAATTAACCCTGATGGTTCGACAAAACATGACTTCTAGTGGTTCAGTATAGAGACGACAATAAGCAGTGTTGGCTTTATAGGGCATACAATATTCAGGTCTAATGGGGAGCTAATAAAGAGATAAATATTAGCTTGTGCACACACCTAGCAGCAACATTATGCAGAACTGATGCTGGTTGGTTGAAAGGAGACGAATGAATTTCCCCCTCTTCCTCCTCAGGCCCTCCATTCAGATACAGAGTGAGAAAAGGAGGGCAGAGGCACCTCGAGCTAGCCGAGACACCCGGCAAATTATGAAAATGTCTCTCTGTGTCCTAAATGGAGGCCGAGCTCTTTAATGTGGCACAAAATTAGAACCTGGGGGAGGAAGTGTGGCCCGCTTGATTGGCGAAACCCCTCCTGGCCCACTGCAGCACATCACCCCTCCCTTCTCAAAGCACACAAGATATTATCCCGTGCCTAGTGGCGCTCTCTTGTACTGGGAAACGTGGAAGACCCCGGAGAGACCCCACGGGTTTCCATAAAGGTGTCTAATTTGTCAGTTTACTCCTCAATTATTTAAATAGATCCAAGAAGGGAGCGGAGCATTTTTTTTTTCTTCCTCTCCTCAGTCAAAGCAGAGAGAGACCTTTCTCCACGGTAGCCATTTTCAATTACACTCCGCACCGCTGTCTTTGATATACAAAAGTGCTGTAGCGGAGAGGGCCTGTATCAAATAAACAAATGTGTGTACACAAGATAACAGCGGGAACTTGCGGATAATATTCGGTTTGCCATGAAGAAGTCAAAGTTATTCCACATTGGCAGATTAAACAAACTTTATGGATGCCTGCTTAAAGTACACAACACAGTACACATGCAGGGAGGAACTCAAAAGCTGAAATATCGTGGGTGACACGTATTTGCACACATCGGGCTGAGGATAAGGGACATATTGTACTCCTCTCTTACCCCTCACACCTCTCCCTTATATCAGCTCCTCTCACCCAGCATGAGGGACCCGCTTGGCAATGCCATCTCCCGGTGAGGGAGACCACTGGAGGTATGCGAGGCCGGGGGGCCAGAGATTACCAAGCGGTTGAAGATTGATCCCAGCAAAAAGTGGATGTGGCATTTCTCAACCCCCTGACCTCTAATCCCTCAGACACCAGCCTCTGTTGTTTGGTTTGATTTACTGTAGGGGAGAGGTTGTGTGGGCTGAGGAGGAGGAGAAAGCTGCGAAGGTGAAGGGGGGGATCCTGAGGTGACCGTATCGCTTGCATGCGTCTGGTGCAGGTAGGTAACAGACGTTACCGTTTCTGAAATGTTCGCCACCGAGCAGAACTTGGATAAGGCCTCTCCTCCAGCTTAGATCCACCAAAACCTTTATTAAATAAAGCAACATGAAGCAGAGCATAATTGTAAAGTAGAAGGAAAGACAACATTTTGTTCCGAACAATACTGTAAGGTGTGTCATGCATGTAGTCTTCCTCCTCCAGGACACCTAAATCAAAACCGGTGCAAGCAATTGCCAAATTTATGAGTAAATCCCAAGATAAATACACCCGTTCTGTGAAGGCCTTAAAGGTTTGTTAGACATGAAAGGTGAAAAAAAAGATCATCACTGAGAGCGAGAACCACAGTAGAAGTTGTGGAGAGGTTTAAAGCAGGGTATCCCTAGCTTTCAGCATCCCAAGAAGCACTGTTCAATCCATCATCTGAAAACAGAGACAGTACGGCTAACAGCTGCAAACCTACCAAGACATGGCCGCCCGAGCTGTGGATCTCTGCAGCTCCTCCAAAGAATGGGTTGAAAACACAGTTATTATTCATGCCCACCACAAATCTGGCCTTTTTGGAGGAAGAGTGAAGTTTAGCCAAACTCATGAAGGAGACACAGCAAACACGTGGAAGAGGGTGTTTTGGTCAACTGAGATTGAAAATATAAGTTTGTGGAGCTCGACATGGAATAATGATAATCCACATCACCCTGAACTCACCATCCCCACTGTGAAAAACGGCAGTGGCAGCATCAGGCTGTGAGGGTGTATTCGTTAACAGAAACAGAAGAAAAGCGGTCAGATTTGACGGGGAAGTGGATGGAGCTAAGGACACGGTTACCCTGGGAGAAAAGCTGCAGCAAAGACTTACCTCGCAACAAAACACCAACCCTAAACATACCGTCAGAGTGGTTTTTATCAATGGATATTTGTGTGTTGGAATGGCCTAGTCAAAGTCCAGACCAAAATCCCATTGAGAATCTGTTGCAAAACTAAAATACTGGTGTTGTCAAAGACTCTCCATCCAATATGACTGAGCTTGAGCTATTTTAAAGTCAGTCCTCAGGAGCAACTATCCTGTTTTCTTTTTTAGATACATCCCTCCCCCAACACACCTGAATCAATTGAACGGCTCATTATAAGGCCTCTGCAGAACCAAATGACGACCCTGCTGCAACATACCTACTTACAACATACCAACATATTTAATTTAGGTGTGTTGGAGAGGGATTTGCATGTAAAAGTTGCAGGATAGTGAATCTCGAGGACCAGACTAAGGCACCTCTGATGTAGACTCATAAGCCAAAAGACTTGTAGCTGTAAAGAGGGCAAAGCATGGTTCGACAAAGTGTATTCTCAGGGAGACTGGACACAAATGCACACTTTTATGCTTTCTATCTCCAGAACCCATTAATTATCTTCCTTCCACTTGACAACAGTGCACCACTCCACTGGTGTATAAATACTATAAGGAGCTGCACAAAGATGTGAGCAGGCAGAGATTAGCGCAGTCCTTTAAACGCAGGAGAAACACTTGACAGGCCCAAAGTAACCCAAACAGATAGACAGCGTTGAGCCCTGCAAACACCTGTACAAACAAACCTGAACACATACCGGGCCTGGTATACAAAGACCGTCCACAACACAAACAAAAACATGCAACTGGAGAGTAACGGCAAACTGAAACTTGAGACAAATCAATCAGGACAGCCCAGGCGTTTGTTAATAAGCCTAATTCTACCCAATACGCGCTGATAAGTTGAGACAGAAAAAACGGCATTCAACCAGGAAACGAACACGACACACGAGGTTTTAGCAAATCCTGCAATTTTGAGCGAAAGAGTAGAATACCAGCGGGCAACCTTTAGCTAAAAATATGTAAAGTTCAGCAGAAGTAATTTGCAGTCCTCACAAAGATGGGTGGTACCTGGTAAACATCCTTGAAACAGGTTTCTCAAGCTTTGAAAAACTTTGCCTCAAGATCCCTTTTTCTGAGTGTAAGATTCTGTGAAATCTGTTGCCAGCTTAGTATATCATGCCTCTCACACCCTCTATTCTTTTCCCAAACACTAACCAACCCGCCCCGGCCCTCCGCCTCTCTCCACTCCGAGCTTCCATCCAGCCCAGCCAGGGAGAGGAGTGGAGATAGGCCCAGTCGCTAAAGCTGTCTTTTCAGCCCCTGCTCCCGCTCGGTCTATCTGAGATACACAGCAAGCGGAGGTGTCGCTTTTCTGCTGGCATTTCGGACAGTATCTACTTATAGACGAGAAAAGGAGAAAGGAAAAACAGAAGGGGTATTATCAGGGAGGGATGAGAGCAGCAAAGGCATTTTGTCTTTTTATTCCCCTCCTAAGCCCTGGGCTTTGCTCCCAATCCGATTGGTCGATACGGCCAAGGATGTAAATGAAATGCAAAGAGGAATAAGGCTGGCTTCCCATCTCCAGTGTGCCCCCCAACCCCCCCTAAGTCCCCCTCCCCTCTTTCTTCGTTTCACTCTGTCTTGCACTCTGGTTGTTTACGGTGCTGTGTTTCTGTCTCCCATTCACAGGCATGCAGCCGCCCCTGTTTCCGTCTCACTCTCACCCTCCTCACTCCGCCATGCCCCCCCTCCACACCTCCTCTCCCCACCCTGCTCGCTGCATCCCTGTTCCCTCCTTGGCTTGGGCTCGCAGCTCTTATCTCCTCAGACGCCCCACATTCCAGCATTGCCGTGGCTCCCTGCCTGCATCCCTGGTCACGGCGATTCCACGGGTTCCCACAATCCTCGGCAGCTTGCTGATTTAGGGTGGGCAACCGACTCTCAGAGACAGGGGAGAAGAGAACAGACGGGTGAGAGGAGGGGAGAGGCAAGGAAGGTGGACGCGTTTTTATTTTCCTCTAGCATCAAATCACCCATTTTTTTTTTAAAGACAATAATAAAGGACCACAGAAATATACAAAAAGTTAATCTTTATTAAAATATTTTCAACTTTAGACAGCTTTCTGAGGCACCAAACCATCCGTGTAACAGCAGGTAAAATGTCATCATCCAATCACTTAGCAGCCACTAAACAGGCCAGCGAGAAGAAACGGCAGATTACATCCTGAGAAAACCACTCTTGTACTCGCCGCCCTTCGCTTTCCCGCCGTATCTCGACAAGCAGGCTCCTTCAGCTGCATCACGAAGCTTGTGAAAAAATACAACGTTGACCTTTATGTGACAAATTTCATTGGCAGGCAGCTATAATGAACCCAAACATTAAATAGTGTCTGACTTGAGGTGTTGGATCCTATGAAGTCGTACAGAGACGCCTCCATGCACCTCTGTGGATGTTACTGATGAGTAAAAAGGTTTCAAAGTGTTTCAAAGAGGAGCCAGGAGAAGAACGATGGTGTTACGTGTAATTTAAAGGGAATCTAGGTTTTCTAGATCATGTGGAGACATTTCTGCAATTCATTCAGGCTGCATAAGAAACAGAGGAGCAAGACTTTGGCAGATAACAGAAAGGCTGAACAGACAGCAGCAGAGATGCTTCTTTATATTTTTGAGCCTTTAACCCATCATAAAACATACAACAATATGTTTAGCAACCTTTTTTTGGAAATCTCAGCTATAGGGTTTGCTTACTACAGAAAAAGAAGGTACTGCTTGGCTAACTGTGCTAACTGCTAGTATAAGATGCTTTAAGAGAGTTTAAAACAGAGAAACGCAGACTGACCTGAATGTAGCGACCTCTCTGCCATGTTGTGAGTGGCACATCATGGCAGATAGATAGATATTACAACTATCATATTATTTGCATCTGAAGACCAAGATTAAACAGTCTCCACTCCTTAGTATAGTTTTAGACAAAAATAGATTCATTAAAAACAATTAGATTGCACGGTGCACTAGCTTTTGCCTTGAAGCAAGAAGGTGCAGGGTTCGAATCCCAGGCAGGGGCCTTCTGTACATCATGTGTTCTCCAGCCTCCAACTGCAGCCCATAAGTATACGGGTTTGGTTAAATATCACTCTAAATTGCCCTGGCTTAAATTACTGGGTGACAAACAGACTTCTGCAGCTAGATGAGGTGATGCTATCATTGGGATGAGGTGGGCTGGAGCAGAGACACGTCTAAAAAATGAAGGATAGCTGGCCTACTTTATTAATGTATACAAATGAGAGTAGTCAAAATTATCAAAACGTAAATTTAAGTTATTTTATAAGAAAAAAATTGCAGTTTCCAGCAATACTTGTACTGATTTTCAAGACAAACTTGCCACTCACAATATGGCAGACATGCTGATGTTTCTTCAGCAGCATCTACTTCTGTATGTGTGTGTTTTAAAATGGCAGGCCTGGAACAAATTGTTTTTATTTTAAAATAACAGGAAAATCCTGTTTTACAGCAGACATCACCTCTCCTCAACTAACCACTCCTCATGGCAGGAAGGCTGGAAAAAATCTTGACTGTTGTTCTAATGTCTTCTAATCTAACAGTTCTTATAGAGAGCTCAAAATCAGATGAAATATGTAGACAGGTCAAAGCTTTACAAAAACTCAAATATGAAAATAGACATAAAATTCAGCACATCTAAAAAAAAAAAAAAAAAAAACCACATCCAGGGTCTTGGAAAAAAAACAAAAAAACGGTCAAATTTGGTTTGATTTTCATCCTTTTTCTCTATGGTGGCCCGAATAAAAGCTGTCCGCTGACCGTCTCACCGCCGGTGCGTGTCCCAGGAGTTAGCATGAGTGCAGCTCTCCAATGACCAAAACATACTGCTTTTCATTGAACCAATCTGTTTATCAAATTTGTTTACATGCGTCTCTGGCAGCTGAAAAAGCTTGAGTGCAGATTTAAACGTGTACACACAAAAATCAACACGCATGCACACGGAAACACACCTCTAAAAGGCTCTCTGGCATTGTGACATTTCATATTTCATTTAAATCCAGCAGGGATTATAGCCCCCCTGTTAGGAAGGGAAAAAAAGAGAGAAAAAAAAACACTTATTGAATCCATTAGTTTTAAACATTTAAAGGGCCATTGAAGACAAAGTGATGGAGGGAGAGAGAGGGCTGTCTGAGGACTGCATGGTATGGCAGAGTGTAATTCTGCCCTAGATTAAACAGCAGTTTTAATCCCCCCCCCATTTCTGCCCCTTAAATTGGGTTTCCCTCAATCTCGGCCTTGGCATCCTAATGTGAGAAAAAGAAAACTAGAGCAGAGGCAATATAATCTGCATGTTAAAAGCTGTGACAACAGAACAGCAGTGGGGAAAAAAGAGACGTAAACAAAATAAAAAACAGAATTTGATTTGTCATTGATTGAGGTCAGAAAGGTTTCTACAACAGCTCTTTTCGTTTTTTCGGCCAACTGTAAACATTTATTGTAAGACGTGTTCCTCTGGGCTGCTATGTTGTTTTCTCTAGAAATTTTTAAGAACTGGAGGCCATTAAAAAAAAAAAAAAAAAAGAACAGCATTTGTCCCGAGTCCATTTCTGACTGAGAAATCATAAAAGACAAATTTAGCCACTTCCTCTTGTGGCACACTGGCTCAGATTTATCCCTTACAAAAAAGCCTTACAAAAGTCGTGAGCCACCCTCCACTTCTTCGTCATCTGCTTGTAGGGATCCACTGTTCTTGAGCCAGTTTCCCAGAATTTCTAGGAAACCTTCAAATTTGCCGCCTATTCACTCCTGTTTAAACTCAATCTGTTCCCACTTTTGATGCATGGACAGAAAACACAATTTATCCTCGATTTTATGTTTTTTAGCCACCTTTTACTCTGATACCCTTGAATAAAATTGAGTAAGGCGGTCGGCAATGGAAGGTAATTAATTAGTAAAAGTCTACCTCTGTGTAATTTAATATCAGTACAAAGACAACAGCTCTGTGAAGGCCTCAGAGGTTATTTAGAGAACATAAATGAACAGCAGCATGGAACAGACCAGACAAACACCTGAGCATTTATAAGAGAACCAGCCGAGGAGCCCATGGTAACTCTGGAGGAGCTGCAAAGATCCACAGCTCTGCTGGGAGAATCTCCACAGGGACACAGCAAACATGGAAAAAAAAAAAAAAATGTCTTATGTGAGATAAATATGAAACTTTCGAGCCGGGCGGCTGTGCCTCAGTCTGAAGAGCAGTTGCTATGTTAATGTGCTCATCTGCAAGGCATTTACCATAAACACAAACTGCCTATTGATTTGTGTATTTGGTGTATGAATATATGGCAAATGTGAGTGACTAACACTTGTTCACCCGGTCCCTAAATTGAGGCCATTTACATCTAAAACTACGACTGCACAAGACCTTGAACCCACCATCCTCCTGTTGAAAGATTCTAGTACAGGACCAGAACCTTCAGATGCAGACAAAGACAGTAACTAAGTCAGCTTCCTGCCACCTAAAGAACATTTCTAGGATTAAGGGACTAAATTCCCAGCAGGATGTTGGGAAAACTCATCCATGCTTTTATCTTTAGTCGAATTCATCACTTCAAACAGTGTCGTCACAGGTCTGCCTAAAACGTCAGATATCCGCAGCTGATCCAGAACACTTCTTCCCACATCTTCACTAAAACTAAGAACCCAGTTCTAAAGTTCTTATACCTGCTACCTGTATCTTAAAGTGTAACTCACCCAAAATCAACCTTTTTGCAGATCAACCGGGCCTAAGGGTGCTACTTTAATATTACTGTACAGTCTTTAAAATTTTATGTGAACTTGTTCAGTTCTGTAATATCTGTCTAAAAACTGTCTTAGTGCTGGGTTGAACGGTGGCTATTGCAGTTGAATTTTCCTACTGGGTCAACCGGTAAATGCTTACAACCCTACATCTGAAAAATCGTCAACCTCAAAGGACAGTTCTGTGACAAAAAGCAGCAGACGTCACCCTGTTTACTCCATGTTTCAACAGGTCGCGTTTCCCTCATCCCGACCGCCGCAGCAAAGAGGCGCTGCTTAAAACTCCCACCGCTCATCCGCGGCTCCTGGAACCGCCCACTCCGATGCCATTTCTCAAAATGTGTCTGGGGGCGGGGTTATGCCTTTACGTCAGGGTGAGTTACACTTTAGAGAATAAACTTTTAAAATACTTTGATTAGTTTCTAATTCTAAAAAAAAAAAAGACACAGAATGGCTTAGCAATGAAATACATTAAAGATACGTTGTTGCTGGATCAACCTTCCAGACCCAGGTCTCCTGGTTCAAGTCTGCTCCACATGTCTAGAACCAGAACCAATCACAGAGAAGCAGCATTCAGTTCTTATGCTAACCCGAAGTTCTTTCAAATCAAGGTTAGAACCCCATTTGCCTTATGCTGCTCTATATAAAACATTAACTGAAATATAGCGTATTATATAGTGTATCAATTACAGGATTTGGTCCCGCTTTACTTTCTTTACTTTATTGTGCCACTGTAATGCAGTTTTGTACATGTATCTTGTGTTTTCATTGTGTAAAGCACTTGGAATTGTCGTGTTGCTGAAATGTGCATTACAAATAAACTTTCCATGTCTAGTGGCAGAGTTAAGCTACAGAAAGGCTTTTTTTTTGGCAAGGATGGGGAAGCTGGTCAGAGTTAACCAGCCTAGATGGAGGTAAGTGAGTTGAAAGGCACAGCACTTTTAAGGTTATTATTTGTAAGTGAATTTGAAAATCATGTTATCATTTTCCTTTTTAACTCACCATTATGCCCTACTCTGAGCTTGTCTGTCACGTGACACCCCAATAAATGTATAGATAGTTTGTGTTTGTAATGTGAAAAAGTTAGATGCACAAATGTTTTTCTCCAATGAACTGCATCACCTTTTTTATATTTTTTTTTGCCAAAGAACCAATTTGAATACCTCTAATGGTTAATTTCTCGTCGCATTGACTTTTTAAACAGTTAATGTAAACAAAGTCCCATGAAGGATCTGTCAAAGTGTGAAAAGTGGGGAGTGGTTTAGGACTTTTCAACAGAACTATCATCCTCACAGCAGTGCAGTTTGATCCGTTTTGGAGAACCTCGCCGTCTCTCAGCTGTTTTCCAAGACCCAATCACGGGGTTTGCCTCCGGCTCTGCCGTAGTCTGTCTCTCTCCTTGACCAGGTGGGAAACGGCCGAGCGTATGGCCGCCGCCTGGGGATCGGCGGGGTCTTTCTCCAGGTAGAGACTAAAGTGCTGAACGCTGCAGGTCAGCAGGTGGTCCGGACTGTAGCCCCGGTGACCTGAGCGGAGCAGCCTCTCGCACGCCAGGGCAAGGTTCTTGTCCCAGTTGGGAGGGTAGTCCGAGTAAGCCCCGACGATTTCTGTATACAGCTGCGTACGACAGAGAAGCGTGTAAAAACCAATGCGAGTTTGTGTGTGCAGGTCCTCTCTTTGAAGCACGTTTGATAAGACTCACGGTGTAAGACAGCTCAAAGAGACGCGCTTTCCCCTCTCCCCGCGTCCTCTCTGCCAGGTCAAACAGAAAGAAAGCCGTCTTCATCCTGAAACAAAGCACGCAGGGCTCAGGGCTAAGTGCTGGATGGGTGAGTCATCCAGATCCACGCTCTCAAACGCACCACTACGATGGAGTGATTTATGTAGATGCGGCCCCCAAAACAGAATGTACATGTAGATGCTCTACCACACAAGACTGGTTTATGGAGATGTTGCCGGGGCCCGGCATGCATTGTGACGCGGCTTTTTTTATTTGCACCATACAGGCGCACCCGATATGTTCTGTGAGACGTTTAAACATACCTCGCTTGCCACATCTCCTCGTTAGCAACGCGCTCCCAGGATGCAGGGTGAAAACTGTTCAAAGTCAAGCACAAACGCTTCATTTAGAGCAGCTTCAGGCGGACGTTTATGCACAATTCCTGCAACCATAAATGATAACGTTGCAGGTTTTTAAATCATGCATCGACGCGGAATGACTGAGCAACAATACCGGCTAACACATTAGACATGCAGTAAAAGCACGTCTGCCTTTCTTCGCTTTCCCGAGTGCAAACGCTTGACCTCTTCTTCAAAAGAATATTTAAGCAGCAAGGTCTCTCGGCTAATATTTGGCTTGTGGGCATCTGCGGACACGCTTGTCGTGAGGGCGCGGGAAATAATGTCACAGTATTCATCCGTGGATATCTGAGTGAAAGAAGGGCTGCTGGCAACAGCAACAGAATATGGAGCTTTGACTAATTCCAGTTTTGACACAGTTATTGACAAAATGCAATAAGAAACTCATTATTTTTCATCTTCAGTCTCATTTCAAATGGCTGAGGGCCTAATGTCTTGCTCTGGTTGCATTCACAAAGAGCAGGATCGCAGCACGGAGAGCGGCGAATGAACTCAACGCGAAGGGAACTCTGTTGGAGTCTGAGGACAAGAGACCACAGAGAGAAAAAGCAGCAAACGGATTTATTTCAAAAAGAGTCGACTTGTTTTTGTCAGTAGCGCTGTAAAAAAAAAAAACTACACCTTGCTGATTTTAAAGCCCCTAAGAACCTCTGAGAGATCTGGTATACAAAGGTTTAGGTTTCAAAATTGTGAAAACGTTCTATTTTAACATCCCTGTGGTTTAAAGTTGATTTAATGAGAAATTGTCAGCGCTACCAGAGTTTTCTCCAACTCTTTTCTCTATGTAACATGCCTCTCCCCCACGTTATTGGGAAATTGTCGTCAGCTGGCTGAAAGAAGGCTCCCTAAACATATTAAATGGATTCATTATATACAGGTTGATATATTTCAAGCAGTTATTCAGGGATTCCATCTGCGGTGTGGGTCAGTCTGCTCCTCTAAATTCAAAAGCCTCTCCTGAACATATTAGTAATCAGCCTTAGATAGCGTTAGGAAGTTGGTTAAATATTAATTTGTGATTTCTGTCGCTGACTAATAATGCTGCTACTAATTGCCTGCTAAAAGCGTACCAATTAAAGAAGCATATTAAACTCTATTAGAAGTTGTGGACATTCGATTTATTGAATCGAATCATCCGTGGATATCTGAGTGATTTATTTATTGAATTGAATTTATTGAGTCTGTGTTTATTGAGTTCTTTAATGGTTGTGAAACAGACATGGTGCATGGTTCTAAAATTATTTAGGAGGTCTTTGAAGGTTGTCTGTAGCAAAACATTGATAAACAACACCCTTAGGGTGTTTTGAGTCACTAAAACTTAACCGATCTAATAACAAGTGCCGTTGTATAAAAGTAGGAGCCCCCGTTAACTAGGGCAGCGACTGTAATGTTCACCTGCACTCCTGACTGTTACTATTGTAACAACATGTTTACATGCATCTTGCACTACTCATCATGACTGTATATTGATTTGCACTGCTGACTGTTTATTCACAGTTGTTTACATATACATTTACAATACCGTACTTTAACTGTTATATGCAATTACCTTCCACTGCACTTTAATTTAAATAGCTTCTGTCCAAACTTTATTTATACATTTTATAGTAATAGCTACCTGCATATCATGCTCACAATTCTGCCTATAGTAATAGCCATCTGTACTTATATTCATAGTACATGTAAACTCTGTTATAATAACAATAATCTGTATATCACGCTATTGTACATATCTGTAAAACTCTATTCATAGTAATATCCACCTGTATATTATATTCAGTACATATCCAGCTGTAAATTTAGTTCACAGTACTAGTTATCTATATATACATATGTGTACATATCTGTAAAACTCTATGGCAATATCCACCTGTATTTTATATTCGGTACATATCCAGCTGTAAATTTAGTTCACAATACTAGTAATCTATATATTATACCCATAGGACAAATCTATCAGTAAAATTCTGTTTATAATAGTATTCATCTCTATATTTATTCAGTAAAAAACCATGTCCTGTACTTATGGAACCATTGTTTATCCTGCACTTGCTGCTATTGCACTTCTGGTTAGACCTAAACTGCATTTTGTTGCCTTGTACCTGTGTAATGACAATAAAGTTGAATCTAATCTAATCTAATCTAATCTAATCTAATCTAAATAGGTGGCCTCAGGCTACTAGGTTACCCAACTTGTCTACTGAAAAAGGGTGTGGCCCTAGGAGGGAGGTGGTTAGTAGAACGTGTCCATTTTATCCAGCTAAAAAGGTCTCACAGGAACTCTAAGCCGGGTGATACTCATTAGATTTAGAGGTCTTTAGAACCCTAGCTAGTCAGGGCTCCTCTTACATAAATTACTGCATCTATGCAGCGTGGCACGGAGGCGTTTAGTCTGTGGCTCTGCTGAGGTATCCAATGACCTTCAGCTCCTCTTCATCATTGGCTCTGGTCTCTTCCTCTTGACAATAATCCAGATTTTCTGAGGGCAATATGTCGGGTCAGTGTGCCGGCCCATCAGCACAGCGATGCCACGGGCATTAAGGCAGGTATTGGTGCTTTTGGCAGTGTGGGCAGTAGCTTAATCCTAATGGAAACAGAAATCACCATTAAGCTTGTCATCAGAAAGAAGCATATTTAGAGGTGGATGGCAGCGCTGGCTTTGGATTTGATCAAACATTGGGCAAACTGCAACAGATGACATTGCTGCCCATCATCAACTTGTGTTCTGTGCCTTCATCTGGTCCAGAGTCTCTTTTCTTTATCTGAGAAATGGACTTTGCACAAGCGTGCAGCAGTCCTGTCCTTTTTCTCTTTAGGCCAGTTAAAGCAATATGGTCGTTGTATTTGATTTAGGACTGGCTTAACACGAGGAATATGCCAGTTGCAGCTCATGTCTTCGCCCCCAGATGAAGTCCAGACCTTGTGAATCTCCCACAACACTTCAATGGGCTTTGCTTCATAAACAGCTAAAAGATCAAGTTATCCGTTTTTGATGCAGACTTTTTTCTTCCACTCAACTTTCCATTAATATTCTCAGATTTAACACTTTAAGAACAGACGGGTTCTTCAGCAATGGCTTTTTATGGCTTATCCTACTTTTAGAGGGCGCCTGGGACTGTCTGCTAAAACCTGCTCAGCATTCTTCCCTAAGGTTGTCTAAGCTGTGATATAACATTAACGTATAAAATATTATTTTTATTGGTCTTCGTATATATTCTAAGCTTTTTGGAATTTTTGTATTCAGGGGAATTTGAGGTTATCATTAAATGTAAGCCACAATTATTAAAATTAACGGAAATAAATTATTTAAAATATATGATTCTTCGTGTAATGGGTCTTTACGTGAGTATTCAGTTTTTAAACCAATTTACTGAAATTAACATTTTGTTGATATTCAGATTTACTCAGATGAAATTAACCAGTATTTTTGCCTAAAGTCTGAGTATAAAAATAAAAGTGAGCAAATGTAAGATTTAACTAATATTCACTATGCTAGATTCATTTAGCAGCCGTAGGAATAGCTGTGGCTCTTTTGTTTCACATAAAAGTAATAAAATCATGTTATAGAAGCATGTTTGACATGTTTGTGTAAATACAGTAACACTGTGGTCATTTCTACAGGTTGTCACATCCATGGTTTTCTGTTTTTCAGTGGTCACCTGTTGTGTGGCTCGCTCCAGTTGTAGATCCGGCGGGTGCGCTCGGCCCACTGCTCTGGGTGAAACTGCCTCTGGGCCGGCACCAGGTAGTCACACACACCCAACGGCCAACGGGAGAAGCTACGTACCCAGCTTGGATCTCCGTCAGGCAGCCCGATGCAGGCAAATACATCCCTGCTGTGGGGGGGGGGGGGGGGGGGGGGGGGCGATATCAGATGATTTGTGTTGAGGAAAGAACACACGTACAAGCATTTCCTCACATCCAAACACCTTCTAGCCTTCCTTCATCCCCGTGCTGCTCAGGGTTAATCCCAGAGGTCAGTGTTACCCCACGGAGAGAGAATCATTTTGGCCTGGCAAACACTGCCCCCTGGTGGGCTTGGTATTAACCAGGCACAAGGCAGTTTTTAGGGTGGCCGATCCGCCCGGAGGAGTAGACGTGAGAACAGGGAGCAGCGATGAGTCCACCGGAGACTATTTAACCAAATCCAGCAGATTAGTTGACATTTGTAGTTCATCAAACTCTTTTAAAGCCTTAACAGTTCTGTGGGCTTATCTTCTCCCTGCACTCGCCGCTGTGTGGACCGTCCTCACTGATCCCTCCCTCGTTAGATCACCCACTTGCTCATTTGGACCATTGTTACCCTCACAGTTCAGTCGCTCCACTTAACACCTTCCTATTTAGCTGTTCAGGCCATCCCTTCATCTCTTCTCTGTTCTCTGTGTCTCAGACACTCACTGTGTGTTGTGGGACAGAAACTGCTCGAGGCTGAAGGTGTCCTTGTCTTCGTGGTGGACCGGGTCCCACCAGTGGCCTGGAAAGTGGACCCCAGGAAGATGGCTCCTCAGCTTGGTCACATACCAAGAATATGTCATCATCTAGAACAAGAAAAAAAATAAAAAAACTGTGTGATGTGTCCTGTAAATAAGTGGCTACATATAATGTATCTAAAATTAAAAAAAGCAAATGCTTGCCAGTGGGAGATTTTATGGATTTTGATAAAGATTTGACCTGCAGGCCCCTTTTTTTTAACTGATTCCACTTTGTTTTTGAAAACTATACATTAGACCAAAAGATGTTTTTAAACTTTCTGGGTAAACTAAAAACTGAATCATTTTGACAGCATATTAGGAAAGCAATGATTTCTCAAAAACAACCCTAAGTTACAGAGCTGAATCACTGAAAGTCTTCAAGAACACTGAAATCCTCAGAATGAACTGATTTATCAGTAGAATAAACCAAATGAATAAGGGTTAGGGTTAGTAAGAACATACCTCTTTCATTTATTTGGTCCAACCAAAATGTAAAGTGCAGCATATCACCAGATTGTTAAAGATTATTATTATTTTTCTCCAAGAAAATTAATAATAATAATAAAAAAATGAGAACAGCTTCATATTTGAGGTAGAATGTCAGATTTATTCTGTGTCATATTGTAAATCCTCCATGTGTTTATTGTAACATACAGGACCACATGAAGCCTTTGGTTTATGATTAATCATATCTATCATTAATTAATTGTATCAGGGCCAGAAGTGACGTGACAATGTAAGCGAGGGAGAGCAGTCTTTGTCACACAGCTCTGCAGGTAAACGAGGTTCCATTTATATTTCCAAAACTGATTAGAGCTAACATTATTAAATACTTTTACTATCTTATATTACCATTGAGCAGTATAGAGTGGTTACTAGCGACCAAACTACCACCAAACTAGACCATTTCCTAACTCAGCAGGTTCCACAGCAGACAAACTTTGACTCCAAAGGGATAAAAGAGTAACTTTGCAGTAATATGTACAGTTTCCTGTTATCTGCGGACATCTAACTTCTTGTAGCATCTTGAATGAACAGTCCACATACCTTTGCAGAAAATACCTTTTGTGCTTCCTCTGAATTATGCCGCTAATGAAAATGTCTGCAAGTCTTCTTTACGCAGTAACTACCACAGAAAAGTGTTTTTCTTCACTGCAACCTGATAACTTTTTTTGTGTGGTGGGTTCACTGATCGGAACAAAGATCGGATATTTAGTTACTGACCACCAGATCAACCTTCAGGACCAGTCAGAAAATAAAATAAAAATGAAAAAAAATAAAACTTGTCGACGCATCTGAATTAATTTAAGGGCATCAAAATGTTTTCTTTTAGTAAGGCATAAATTGTTTTGTTTTTTTGTATAGATCGAAGTTTAAGGCTTAAGTTTACCAACCAATACGAACACATTTACAATGTATGCATGTTTAGGAGGATATTTTTGCTACCTAAAAAATTCTCCTGGACTTGAAACTCATCAAAGTCATTTTAGTTTAAACCATTTGCCAGAAATTAAAGCATTGTTTTTACTTTCTGACCTTTGCTTTTTGTTTCGTTATACATTCATGTAGGATTTTATACAAATCCTTTTCTGTGATTTTTTTTCTTAATCAATTTATATTAATCGATTTCCCCCCCATAAAAAAACAGTCCATATTTAAATACTTTAGAGAAAACCTAAACTTCATTTGGTTTGAGCAGCTGAAATTAATGTTTTAATGATTAAAAACTATTTGCTTTGATTCTTGGGTCTAGACTGCAATAAGATCCCTAAGCAGACCAGCTGGACAGCGAACGGAGGCAGCAGAGATGGAGGTCCTGACCTCCTGGTCGACCAGGCGGATATCAGGCCGGATGTCCTGGCAGTAGTGCAGGTAACGCAGAGAGTTTCCTGGCAGGTCTCCTCTGGTCAGGATGAGTGAGTCTTTTGGGAAGGAGGCCAGAAGCTCCCTGCCGAACCGCTCCACCACATTGTTCCTGCTCTGGTCACACTCCCTGAAACGATTGTCATGTATTCAATCACCATCATCAGTCAAGAGATATGCGCTCTCTTACTTTTGCTCAGAGTCTTATATGTACCGCTAAGTGCGTGAACATGTTAGTATGATGATTCCTGGGCGCTCTGAGGGGAAGTCGTCACTGTGAACCCGCTTCCTTCAAACAGCTCTCTGGCTGCCTATCTAATTGTAGGGAGACAGGTGCGACTGGTCTGACAGCACAGGCCATGCTCTCCTCCTTGATCAAAGCCGCTCGGTGATGGCTGTCTGGCACGCCGCGGCGTTGCGCTGGTGTAATCTGCCTTCTCGGACAGCTAACATCTCAGACTGAGCCCTGCGAGTGGAATCTGCGTGCTAACCGTGCCTCTCTTTTAGCCTTCACCAAACAGGCGAGCGAAGGAAGAACCTGACATGTGGAGTTCAGGCCTGTGGTATGAAGTGCAGTAGAAACAAATCAGGTTGACTCAGGAAAAACATGCAGCTGGTTGTGGGATTTCAGACAGAAATAATGGGGAGTGTCTATTTCCCTTAAACTTTAAAAAGCCAAAGTGTTGAACTTTACTTTTCATGCTGCGTCTTGCAAAAGTATTCATACCCCTAAGAGTGTTTCCTGTTTTGCACGTTTGTATTCAGCCCCTCTGAGTCGACACCTTCTGCAAGCACCTTTTGGGCCAATAGAGTCGCAGGTCTTTTGAGTTATGTCTTCATCAGCTTTGCAGATCTAGTTATGTTTCTTTTTTATAAAATGGCTCGAGCTCAAACAGATTAGTTGAAGTGTGTCAGTGAATGTCCGTTTTCTAGTCTTCACACTAATCTTCATTTGAATTTAGCACTTTCTTTGCACTGGATTTTATCTGGGGGTATTTGATTAAAGGGGACTCAATAAATGTGCATCCTCTACTTTTCTTATTTTTACTAGTTTTAAAAAAATGGTGTGAAAAGCATTAATTTTACTTCCACTTCTCAATGATGCTCTACTTTGTGTTGCTCCATCACGTAAAATCCAAGTAAGAATAGTTCCTTAAAAAGCCTGTCTCCATAACTTGACATGTATAAAAAAAGTTTGAGGGGGAATGAAAGCTTTTTAAAGGCTGGGTTTTTGTTTGGTTCTAGCGTAACTTTTGCAGCAGGAGCGCCGTCTAACTGACAGAAAAAATGCTCAAAGATTGTGCAGAGTTAAAAAAGCCTGCTGCAAAAACACAATTAGAGCCTGGAATTACTAATAGCCTGTGGAAGTGCAATACAATGCAGCCATAATAATTATGGCTACTGTGATCAAAATCTTTGCTGTTGTAAAATTGGTTTCCGTAATTGTCTGCAAACTTGAATGTTACAAAGCTGAATAGGAGTTTGAGCCCTAACAAAATAGGAGTGTTTAACTAAAAATCTACAGGGCAGAAATGTTGCAGCGAAGTGAACTCTGAAACGAGTTCACTTCGCTGCAACATTGGAAGTTTTTAATGCTGACTTCGCTTTACTTTGATTCTGTCCTCAATTCACTACCAGCAAACAAATGTAATCCTAAAACTTTAAGTCGGTCTTTACGTTTTTGTTTAGTGTTTTATCCGGATTATATTCTGCTGTTTCATATGCAATTAAATGAAAATATTCTTGCCTTTTCTTGACAGCACCGGTGCTTGTTTGTTTGCCTCATAAGTCAGTGACAGCAGGTTTATTTATGCTAATTGTGTCTACCTGTGGTTGGTGTGACACGTCTGTCCCAGCAGAGCTAAAGTGAAGACCCAGGCGGCGGTCTTCCACAGCCCCCTCAGTCCGTGCCACCTCTCCAGTTTACTGTGAGCGTGACTCAAACCGAGGCCGGCCAGCACACACACTGCAGCGTCGCTCTGGAGCCAAAAACGCTCCACCTGCAGGAAGTCGAACACAGATGCATGTAAAACGTAACATATCTAGTCATAACAGTAAGAGAAATATACACAGAAGCAAAAAATAAAGGTTTTAGACAGGGTTCTGCGCACCACTCCAAGCAGTAAAGGTCTACTGATGTCCAGGTTAGCTCTCCAAGCAAAAAACAGGGAGTAGACAAGCAGCATTGCAGTCAAGAGCCAGGAGACGGAGCAGCAGGTCCTGGAAAGGAAAGAATACCAGCTATACATAAATCAGATATTTCATTTGCTTTTATTTCCAAGTAATCAACACTCAGACACAGTGCAAAATGTATTCAAACCCCTTTGGATTTCTCATTTTGTCGAATTACAACCACAGACTACAACGTGCTTTATTAGGATTCCATGTGATCGACCAACACACAGAGTGCATCATTTTGATGTGGAATAAAAATGCTATGCGGTTTTTAAAAATGTGAACAAATCTAAATCTGAAAAGATTTTTTTAAATATTCAATTTTAAATAAAATCCAATTGCCTTCAGAAGTGTTTGAGAACATTAGTGAACCAAAAACAGCATCATAAATCTAAAAAAAAAATTAAATTATCTTTGAATGGACAGTTTGGCACAGCGAGCCACACAGAGACACACCAAACATGTGGAAGTAAGGTTCTGCTCAAACAAGCGTAAGATAGATTTTTTTTGGCTTGTGTGCGACGCTGCATACCACCTTTAACACACTATCCTCATGGTAAAACATGGCGGTAGCAGCAACATCCTGTGGGAAGGCTTTTCTTTAGCTGTTCACAGATGATGGTAATGATATGATTGGGGTTAAATACAGTATAGTCAGAAAAGATCAAAGAAAAGAAGGGAAAAAAACTGTTCAAGGCTCCAAAAGACTTGAGAGTGGAGCGCAGGTTCACCTTCTAGCAGGACTACAACTCTAAATATAAAGCTACAGGCTTAGCTCTAATGGAAAACCTCCGGCTCTCCAGCCAATGTGACCGAGTTTAAGCTATTTTGTAAGGAAGATTGGGCAAAAAGTTTGTTTCTAGATGTGCAAAGCTGGTAGGGACAAAAAGTCTTGCAGCTGCAATTATAGCGAAAGGAGGAATAACACAGAACTGTCTGAGAAGAGCTGAACTCAAATGTAGGCCGCACTTTTCAGATTTCTGTTTTGAAAACAAGTGAAAATGATGTATCCTTTTGCCTTCCTACTTTAAAATTATGCACTGCTTTGTGAAGGTCTATCATAAACCTAGATATACAATGAATTACTGTGTGTATTATTTTTTTAAATATTAAATGTATCCCTTTTCTCTGTTATAAACATACTTATTTAACAAACTGTTTAATTATTATTAATACTAACAGGCTGGTTGCTTGCTAGCAAGCTACGAGGAGCATGATTGATTTTCTAATGCAGACTGAGTCATAAAGAGCTGCTGCCAGCCTCTGAATCACAAAGTCATTACAGTAAAGCTGTAAAATATGCTTAGAGACGACTAAATAAAAACACGTTCACTCTCATGGCAAAAAAAAAAAAAAAAACACGTCATCGTCTGAACCTTAGAAGATCGGGTCAGAATGAGTTCCTCAACAAACAGATGTCAGGTGGTGGGTTTTTTGGATATGTGAGCTCATTTCAAATCCTGATTTCTCTCATATCTCGACAAATTAAAGATTTATTTCTGCACTCGGAAAAATTATTATTTGCAAGGCGACTTCTTGGTGTGGTAACATAGCACGATGTGCAATTTGCATTGCTTCCCTTTGGCACTTCGATGGGCTGACCTTGGTCTTCTTCATGTGTTTGTGGTTTATTAAAGTTCACCTCAGGAGGAGGAGAGGGGGGGAACGGCTGGTGCTTTGCAGAGCGCTCCAGGGCAGCACCAGGCTTTATCAGCGCCACCCCACAGACCCCAGCAAAGCCACCACTGTAATGAATCACTGGATGCCGCCGTCACATACGCACAGAGACTTACTGGCGCATGCAAACATGTTTATTTTTTAAATCCTAAATAAATATCAACGGCTCTCCATCTGAATGTGGAGTGTCGTGACAGCTTGACAGCGAGGTGCCTCAGCCTCGTTTTGTGTTCACGTTTTCCAGGATCAGCGTTTTGTCAGCGGTCTTGTTAGTCGTCTTTCACTCCAGAGGATTAAGATTTTATTTATATTTTTTAGGAGGGGGGGGTGGCGGCAGATGTGGCTGCCGAGTGCCGTGTTGTACAGCCGCCTTGCGCGTCCTACCTGTCCCACGTGGAGAGGAGAAGGCCGGCGCCTGCCAGGACCAAAACAGGAGGAGAGAGATCCGCCACGCAGTGGTCCAGCTGGGCCCTGCACACACAGAAACACACACGTACGGATGCAGAGCGCGTGATGGACACCAAAGACGCGCCTAATTACCCTTCGCCATACTGGAGTCAAGGACAGCAATTATCAAATGCCCTCCTTCCCTCGTGAAAACAAACTCCCTGGACCGCGTGCTTCCTCTTTCAATCGGATTGACAGATACGAATGACTGTGTCATCCGTCCCCGGCAACCCTGTCCTCTCCTCACAGCGCCTGTCATTCACAAAGCGCTTGCTCAGTGCAGAGAGATAGTTCCCTGCCTCTTCCTTAATACCCATCTCTATTTGACAGCTTATTGAGTCTCTATATCTCCCAATGAACACTGTGTGTGATGTGCTCACGAGCCGGTGTCTGTGTGAGTGTGTGTGTGTCAACGTCTCCGCCGGGTTTACGTCTCCAGAGTGACATGCCTGTCATGTTCGCCTCTTTCCCCCCACATTGAAGGTGTGCGTGTCCGTCAAGCAGCAGGGGTGGATGGGAAGGGGTGGGTGGCTGGCAGAAGGGGGTCTGGTGGTGGGGGGTCCTAAGATGAACATACACCCCCCCCACCACCCCCCACCACTCATGTCCCATCAGTTGGAGAAAGATAGCAGCAGTGGGATGACTGCAGTGGTGGCGGAGAGCAAAAGGAGGATATATTTATTGGTGGTGGTGGTGGGGGGGGGGAGAGAAAAATACAATTTCTCCAGCTCTGCTGCAGTGTTTGTCATCACAGCTTGTCACGGTTCACCACTAGAGCTGAGTGATCAGTTCAAACTGCAAGAGAAACAGAACACAGCGTTTTTTTGGCCCGTAAGCAGGTTCAGTTCTTTGATGGGAGAGAGTGGAACGGGAAGAACAAAAGCTGCCAGAGTGAGCGGGGAAGGAAGAGGGGACGCAGCACCGACTCTTGGCTCTCTCGGAAAATTGGCGTGTCTGCAGTTAAACCTGAGTAAACCACCATAACCATACAGCATTGAGTGGCTGCGTCCTCCATCTTCAGACCGAAATGTGCTCGCCGTGTGTCTGAGATCAAAGCCCTCACTTCACTTTATAGCTTCTCTTTTGCTCCATATTACATAAAATAGTCAAATTGACAGAGAGCTACAAGATGTACCTTAAACATTTAGAATTAAATAATTTATATATATATATATATATATATATATATATATATATATATATGAATAAAAGCGCTGTGCATAAAAATCCATACAAAGATTAATATCAATGTTTTCAAAAACTATTTAATATCAATATTCTGACTTTCAATATCGATATACCTCCCAACCTCTAGGGGGCGTTATTACAGCGCGCCATTACTGTTCACGACTCATCCTAGATGAAACACAGACCTAATATATATATATATATATATATATATATATATATATATATATATATATATATATATATATATATATATATATATATATATATATATAAAGAATAGATGCAAAATTTAAGAATTTGCTACAATTTCTGTGATTATAAACTGTCTGTATAACTGAACTTTAGGTACCGTAATTTATTCCAATTGATTTAAACAAAAATTGCCCAGCAGTTTGTAAAGGACATTCATGGGCACTGAACTTTTTAACTTTTTGTCATGTTGTATGTGATAGATCAGCACAAAGATAATAATGTGATATAAAAGGAAAATGATACATGTTTTGTTTTAGTTCAAAATTAATGCAGATTGCATTTATATTCAGATCCACCAAGTAAATATTCCCATCAACTCTGACTAGCTTGCTACAATTTTCCTCGGAAGAGAAACCACCAACGCCATCGGTGCAGCAAGGCAGACCAGCCTAGCTCTCGACTTCCTTCTTATAAAAAGAAAAAAAAAATGTGTCTGAACCCATGATGATATTTAAAAACAGAGGTACAGACCGGACTTTTAAACAAAGTCTACAAACTTTGAATGAGTTTTTGGGACCATCCCAAAAGGTTAATCAGAGCTGGCTTTATTTGTTCTCTAATCATTGCTGATGTGCGTTCAGGATCATTGTTCTGCTGCAACACATCATTGTGTCCAGGTTTCCCTCTAGCTTTTAATCTGAGGTGAAGTTGAAGACTTTGGTGGTCCTACATTATCAACCCACCAACTTTGTCTTATTCACTATAACAGCCTCACAGGTTGACAGCTGATACAGCGTCTGAGCCTCACATTAACTCCTGTAAAACACATTTATGGTTGCTGTGACCAAACAGCTCCACCTGCATCTCGTCTCACTATAACAGTTCCTCCAGAGGGCCTCTGTCTCGTCCATGTGGGCAGCTACTAATGTCTTCCCAGCTCAAAAGTACCAGCTTTGGATCAGGGCCTTCTTTCATGCTCAGCAGTGACCCTGGAGTCCCAGCATTCTCCAGCACATGGCAGGCTTGAGCTGTGGAGGTCTCTGGGTTGTTCTCCAACTTTCTGACCAATTTCCCTCCATCTTAAATAGAAGGTTTTGGTCGGACGGTTGAAATTTGGTCACAGTTGGACGACAATACCAAAACAAAATCAAATGTGGTTTTCAAAAGGACAAAGCTGAGGCTAACACTGACCTTCTGGAATGGCATTGACGTCGTTAACAAGTTAAGGATTATATATAAAAGCTGGGCACATACTATGGCATGTGTAATTTTTTTGGTCTTGAAAACTAAAAAGCAAATCCAAACCAAATTTATTGAAGTTGTCTGTCATATTATACTTCCACCCTGTAATAGGAAAAGCTGAATTAAACCATTAAAAGCCTAAATTTTCATACTCATGACAACAGAACCCTCACCAGAACGGTACCTCTTTGAAAGAGTCATATAAACTACATCAATCAGGGTTTCTCTATTAAGTGAAAGTCTCATTCATTAGGTATGTGAACTAAAACACAGACAACTCTGCAAAAACGGATCTAAAAATAAGCAAAACGTTCCTAAAATTTGTGTTTCTGTCCATGATTTGAGCAGGTAAATAATATTATCTGCCAATGGAATGAGTATTTTGACCCCTAAAATAAGATTATTAAACATCCTGCACTTGAAATAAGACGATGGAGATGAATTGTTACTATTTTAAGTGCATAGCTCTTATTTCATTGGCAGATCATTTTATTAATCTGCTCAAATCAAGGACAGATACACTAATTTTAAGAAAATCTTACTTATTTTTAGTTCCATTTTTGCAGTGAACAGGTTCCTCATTTTGAAGTAAGGTCTATTCAGGTGCGTGTTACCAATTTGCAATTTGTGATCAGTGTAAATATGTACCAAAACATTTGATATTAAGGGAAAGACTAATAAACTCACTGCAGCATTGTGGTCAGACTCACGGAGGTCTCTGCCTTTGCCTAAAAAACACAAAAAGGTACAGATCTAAAAATATAAAAAGGGTAAAACTTTCGTGATAAGAACAGCAAGAGTTTTTCTGTAAAACATAATGTGCAAATTGGTATAGAGAGAAGAAAGCAGCTCGTACAAGGCTGAAAGTGCCATACTCTGCCCTCAGCAGATGGGTCAGCAACCCGGACAGGGTGGTCTGGTCCCCCCAGCTCCAGCGGGCCGTGTTGAGGTAGGACGACAGGGGGAGGTAGATGTACGGGAGGAAGCCAGCGACGAAACAAGCTCCCAGGGACACAACGCCCAAAAGAGACAGCTCCTGTTTAAATGCATTTTAGAAGTATTCACAGATATTATTTGGGTCCTTTATGTAAGTGAATCCAGTTTAGACTGGACAGAGACTTACCTTCAGAGCATAGAGTCGGTAAAGGACCCAGGGGATGATGATCAGCACATACAGGACCAGGGTGTGTTGGTTGCACAGCCCCAGGCCGCAGGAAAACGCTCCCCAATGTGCAATCTGAAAAAAAAAAAACGATCACAACACAACGCTGTCAGTTTAACATCCGAGACGCATCCAGAAAGAAGATGGAGGTCGGTAACGACGCGTCTGATGGGACGACCTTTCTCCTCTGCCTGGAGTCTTCAGCACAGTGGAAGCTGGCCATCAAGAAGAAGAGGAGGCCAACAAAAAGGTTGTTGAGGGCGAAGACTTCAGCCACCGTCGACCACTGCCAGCTGAGCCTGGACACAGCAAACAGCCCTCCAGCTAGAACGGCACCGGGTCCAGAACCCGTCAACCTGGCAATCAACAACAACGGTCTTTGACTCATTTTTCAGAGACGCACAGATGAGAGTTTCTTGGCTGATTTCTGATCACTGTTTTTTTTATTTTTTAGATTTTCAATGTAAAGTTTAGCCATAATTACGTTTAACAGGATTCAAGATATATCTTTCCAAGACTTTATGCAGTTAATAATCATTGGCAGGATCTGATGGCGCAGTGAGCATGTGACCCGTGTACGGAGGCCTTAGCCCTCGACGCGGCTGACCTGGGTTTGATTCCGGCCTAAAGTCCTTTACCGCTCGCCTTACCCTTCTCCCAATCCCCCTTTCTTGTCAGCCTATTTTTTTAAAATTAGCCACTAGTGCCACAAAACCCATAAAAATAGAATATTTAAGAAATAATTGTTAATTATCCATATTAGGAAGTTCTCAAATCATATTGCTTTCCTTGACTTTATTTTAAACACCTAAAACTCTGAAAAGCTAAGTTTTAGTTTTCGCCCCCCAGTAACAATTACTACACCGAAGAATGTCGACAGAAAGTCCAAACGTAGGTGTGATGCATCCAGTGAGTGGGAAAAGATATAATTTGTTGAGTTTCTGATTCACCATCAGTCAAGCTGATAATCGACCGAATCTGGTCACCAGCTGATTTCTCTACTTCTTACATGGGACTATAAAACATGCTGTACTTTTTACGGTTGTCAGAATATGGGTATATTAATAAATCATACTGACTGACAGGGAAAAAAAAAAATCTCCACCCCGTCATTATCCTTCAAACCCAAACCAATGATAACACTCAGCACCACAACATCCTGCTCTGATAAAGAAAGATTTATTTATGCATGAAAAAACTTTGTGAGTTGTCAACTATCTAAGAATACTGATACTGCAGCAAAAAAGTAACAGATTATTTGTAGGTTCTGAGTAAAAAGATTTGTTTAAAAGAAAAACACATAAATACATGAATAATTAATGCATTTTGTAATTTCTTTGAGAAAATATTTAAGTTTATTTTTTCTGTGAAATTATTAATGTTCTCTGTATACAAATTTAAATACAGTCTCAATTTAAGATATTATTATTATTATCATTGATCAGTTTTCTAAGCATCTTTAACATCTTTATTTTAGATTTGCACCAGTGGGGCTTTTCTTGGCCTTTATTGATAACCATCCTATTGATCCATTCAGATGTGTTTTTAAGGACGTAAAAACACAAACGGAGAAAACTATTTGCTGCAGGTTCTTTGAAATTGTTTTGAACGTGACAGAAAATGCAGTAATCACCAGATTAAAAGCATATGTCCCTAACCTTGATCTGATTTTTAATGAAGTCAGTAAAGTGCACTGGCCTGAAAAAGGTGGGAGCTCTTAGTTTTTATGCATTTATTATATGATCATAAAAACTGATTTTACAGTATCTAACCAATCAGACTCAATCAAGGCCAAACCTGTATGATTTCCGCCCCTGGCCGATTGACTGGTGTAAAAAAATAAAAAATAAAAAAAAAGTTTAAAAGAATTTATGAAATAAAAACAACAAAGTCAGCAACTTCCCACAGCATGCAAATGTTCCAGCCAAATAAGCTCCCGCTTCTTTCAGACTAATTTAGGGACCGGTGATAATCTTCCTCCTGCCCAATTCTGCTTCTCGGACCAGACCTTCGGAAGTAAAAAAAAAAAAAAAAAAAAAATCCCCCTCTCTGTGATTTGAGGTAATTCATCAGAACTCTGTTCCCAGCAGCCGGTTGATCTCGAGCAGACGGTCGCAGAAACCACCGCGGTGGAGATAGCACTTTATCCTCAGCTTCTTAAATATAATGTGCGCACAAAAAGTTTTCCCTTTCCTCCTCTCCTGTGCTGTTCCCATCTCCTCTGCGGTAATTGAAGCAAACTTGGGATAATCTGTCATACGCTAAGACCCACCACTTACTAATATGAGAGACAGAGAAGGGGAGGGGGGGGGGGGGAATTACGAGGGGGGGGAAAGGGGAAAATAGTGCAGTAGAGTGTGCATTAAAGGGGTAAGACAGCGTGCGGGATGTAGGATGAAATACAGGAAGAGGGAAATAAATAAAAAAAAGTTCATGAAGAGAGAAGGGGAAGAAAGGAAATAAAAAAAAAAGCAACCGAGTCCAGAGCATGCTGGCTCTGAAATATGAGCAGGCTCGACAATTAGGGAAGTCAGGCAGTATGGCCCTTTCCACTATTGTGTGGAGTGGCTTAGAGTCCTCATCAGCCTATCAGCTAACTGACAGGCAGAGAGCTGCTCTATTCAGCACCGCAGATACAAGCTGCAGGCCAAACGGCTGCCAGGTCCCTTATGACCCCACAATCCCTTGCCGGTGACAGCTTCAAGCTCCATAGCAAATTAGGCGCTCTCACATTACAATCGCAGAAGACAGATTCCATTAACGGTATCTGAAATTGAGTAGAGAGCAGGCCCGTTATCAGACCTGACTCATAAGCACCGCCATTAATCACAAGGCATGATACCATTTATACATTTCCAGCTCTCTGCCTGCCGCTGTGATAGTCAGCCACAAAAGGCCTGATGAGACTTAGGCTAGGGGAACAATGGAGCTTTCTGAGGAAAGCACGGCAAATCAGGGGAAAAAAGGAAAGGGGAGAGCGAGAGAAGGGTAGTGGGGAAATAAAAAAAAAAAAAAAAAAAAACTCCAGCTTGCTGACTACTTCCCATTTTCTCTCTCACCCTCTACTATTTTCCCTCTGTGTTCTCTGAATGAGACTGTACAGTATATGTGAGAGTGTGTGCACTTAAAAGGGGAGGGGGGGGGGTGCCGAGTCGTGGGTCTTAATAAGAGATAGCGGCGTCTTTCTCGATGCACCGCTCCAGGAATTAGTTGTAAGTTGCAGGAAGGATGAAGAAGGGTGGCAGCGCGAGGGAGGGGAGGCAGACGGGGACTTTTGTTGAGGTGCAGGGACCTCCCGCACCCATAATTTTACCTCGCCGCATGACAATTAACCCGCAGCTCGTGCACTTAGCAGGGGGGCTGGTTTGGGGCTAGCGCAGGGTGAAGGGTAGTCATGGGGGGTCCACCAATGTGGTTATTGCACGGAGTCTGCCCCTGCTTCTGAAGTTCGTCTGATGGCCACATTTTCCCCCCACGTACAACTCCTGCTTTCCAGCTTCTTTAAATTCCCCAAGTGCCGAACAAATCTCTCTGGTAGAGCTTGTCAGTCATTAGGAGTGCGGCTTGTGAATGACCCCGCCTGTCGGAGCGGGACCACCTGGGTGCCAGTCAGCCTCCCGGGCGTCCCTACAGCTCACTGCTGCAGGCTGGATGCTCTCGGGTGTCCACAGGACACGTCCTGACACAGGGATGGCCGTGTTCCCCGTTATCAGCACCGAGCGCGGAGCGGCATGCCGCTCGGCGACAATGGGCTGGTTGACACTTAGCGGGAAGGTGACAACAGTCAACAACAAGGCTGTGCTGCCCCCGACTGCTCCGCCCCGCCAGAAATGTCTACATCATCATTTGGGTAACTGGCTGCATGGCAGGCACAGCTGCAGAGCGGTGAAATAAAATATGATTTTATGTTGCCAATTCAATTCAAAAGAGGAACTCTTACAGTATTTAAAGGATACATTTCATTTTTTTGATGATTATGGATAACTAAAAAAAAGCATTCAGAATTTTCTAAAAAAAAAGAAGAAAAAAAAATAGATTCTGTTTTAGAGAACAAATGAATATTACATAAGACCAGAAAGACAACACAGAACTGTTGGCCTAATAAAACTATGTCCATCTACTGTGCAGGACTCGCAGTCAAGATAGTCGGGGCTCCTTTTGCATGATTAAAGCATGACATGGCGGCATTTAGCCTGCGGCTCTGCTGACGTGTTAAAGGCATACTATGCAACATTTTTCAGTTCGACCTGAAATGAGTCATTTCAGGTTGAACAAAGGTTTTTTCGGCTGCCCTGTTGGTCTGTGGGGGAAATACCGTACTTGCAATTGCAGGAACCCTCAGCCCGCACCCACAGGCTCAGAAGTGTCGTGCAAGACCGCGAGAGTCTGTCTTGCTTTACGGCGAGAACTCCATGTGTTTTTGCCCAGCCATTCACTATATGCACGCGTGAAAGCAACAACAAAGAACTGTGTGTTAACGTCAAATAAACATGCAAGAATATCGAGTTTTTTATTATTATTATTATTTTTTATTATTTTTTTTATTTATTTTTTTAATGTTGGCGAGGCGGTAGCGTGAGTTTGGCGAGGCGGCCGCCTTGCCAAGATAGTGCTGCGGGAAACCCTGATGTTCATACTTTCACTGTGTTAGTCATTGTTTGTACTGCCGTTTTTTCCACTTTTCGTTGCGTTTGCCTGTCTGCTAAGCTCAAAACAACCGCGCCTGGCTTGACGGAGAAACCAGAACAGCTGAGCATCTTTACGACAGTGCACTTTTACTTTCGCCCTCTGGGGGGAGCCTTGCTGGAAAATCAACCCCGGTTGCATAGTATACCTTTAAAGAAGCCCAGTTAGCTTCAGGTTTTTGGATCTGGTTTATCTCATCTTCCTATTGACAGTACTCCGTCGTTTCTTTTACGGGACTTAGCTTGTTTGGCCAGCAAGCTGACCTGACCTGAGTGTTACTATGGTTATTAAACCTGGTGTCCGGACCTTTGAGCAGCTGCTGAGTCCTGCTGGAAGACTTAATCAGCAGCTGCATGAAGCTTGTCACCAGAGGGAGGCATGAAGTCCTCTGAGGTTTCCTGGCTGACCTTAGACTTGATAAAAACTCAGTGAATCAACAGCAGATGACGCAGCAACCTAAATCATGACCGACATCGGGGATGTCACACTAGGCCTTAAGCAAAGTGGATTCTTTCCTTCAGACACCAGGACCTTAATTATTTTATAATTTTTTTATGAAATTCTAAATTCACTTTTTTCCTTAAAAGCAGGATTTTGGACCGCTGAGCAACAGTCCAGTCCTATATCCGGGTCCTTGAACTGCCAATGTTTGGTGCCTCTTGAGACCCTGACTCCAGCTGCAGCTCACACCTCGGGCATCTTTCCAGAACGTTTGCTTTACAATCTTCTCAAGGTTGCAGTTATTAGTGTTGCTGATGCATCGTTTTCTACCAGGTTTTTTTTTTTTCTTCCACTCAACTTCGCATCAACATTCAGAACTCAAACAGCAACGACCTTTTACAGCTTACCCTCAGTCGATCAAGTATGAATTTTGTTTCCTCATTAGCCGTAAATCCTAATCCTCAAAATTACCTTTAATAAACACTGGAATCATATCACAGTATGTAAAGGAACTGATTTAAATAAATTCTTTTTGCTAAGCCCCCAAAAAATTATGTTTGTGTGTCCTGTCTGTCAATATAGCATTACGAATTGTTGTCTTATTGCCAAACAGAGCCCAACAGATTTTACTTTCACAAGTGGAGCCTTACTGCTGTCGCCGTAGTGCTCCGCTTGATTTATACATGCGAGAAGCTTTATTAGATTTTATGCTGGGTCTATTTCAGGTTCAATAGACAGAAATGGGAAGGAAGAAGAGGAAAAAAATGGAGAAACAGAGGAGACAAAATGCTAAAAAGAGAGAAAAGGTGAAAGAGAAAGAGGAGAGTAAAGGGAGAGAGATCAATATAACATCCTCTGAGTCTGCTGCTACACCTGCAAAGAGATATAAAAAGAACAGCAAAGCCAGCCGATAAAGTATTACAGGTACAAAAAAACCAACGCCCTGATACCGTCACTGAAGAATATACAGTATTAATTAATATGACATGTATAAAGTGACAGCTGAAGCTAATAATAGGGGTTTTCTGTATAGAAGTGAATCTGTAAGCCCCTGAATCCAAACACCTGTAGGTGTTTGTGAGAGTTCGCTTACATAAGTTTTTTTCCAAAAAAAAAATGGAATACATTTTTAAAAATTAGTTTTTTATACCCTAAAATGATGCAAAAACGCCCTGAATCATCACCTTGAAGAACCAAATGAAACCTGCGTGTCGACTCGCTCCGTTCTACATCGGCCAGACCGGCGCCAGCGTCAATCTTCCGCTATATAACAGCGCACACAAAGCCTACACCAGCACTCTGTACCGAATGAGGATTTACAATGGAGCTGGCCAAGGAAGCCGCTGTCACACACCACCCAGGGGAGCAGACAATACCACAGCTGTGCTACTGTGGATCAGAGCTGCGCTGCTCTCTAACCGAGCGGCGGCAAGCGCTGGAAAGGAATCACACATTCCTGAAGAGGGTAGAAAGCCCCGGAGAGGGGGTGGCCGGCTCAGGCTGAGGCCGGGGTTTCCAGCTGGCCCTCGCTCACACACCCCGGGGGCTCCCTCTGGCCAGGACCCCAGCCAGGGTACTTAGCAGCTATTATATGAAGGGTAAGTGTCTGATGTATTGCTTTGAAGTTTCAAAAGCCAAGCAAGACAGACGAACATTTAAATGATAATGTTTGTCCGCAAATCAAAGGCTGGGCAAACGCCAATAGTGGGAAGTGTCAGTGTGTCATTAATAAACATTTTCGTGAATATATTATCGTTATAGTGAACTTTGTGCTGTGCTCAGTCTGATTAACAATGAGTAACGGCAGCAATAAGGCGTCTGTGTGTCTACAGAATGCATAAGGAATGAAATAAATTATTTATTCCTTATAATTCTACATAAAATGTTTAACTATATAATGAGTCTCATAGCTTCTAATGAGTTATTGACTAAGGGGCAAAAAAAAAATCACATTGTCTAGACATTTTTTTTTATTTAATAAAAAGATTTTTTTCAATCATTGCAATTAAAATGTTTCTCGTCATATTTTCCCTTGTAAATAGTGAAAAAAAAGGAACAAAACTAACGAGAAATAGATTTACCAGGAAGTATACCTTGAGGTTATTTTTATTTATAGCATGCTGATTTTGGGTAATAGATGTCTTAGTGCTTTTAGACCTGTGAAGCTTTTGACATTCGACCATCAGCTTCTGCTTCACTGCTTTGAACTGTGAGAACTGTGAGAATTTATTAAAAGGTATTGCTCTTAAATGATTCCAATCATACCTACAGGACTGGACTTTTTCGTTCCACCTAGATCACAGCAGTCCTATTACAAGATGGAGCTCCTCAGGGTTTCATCCTAGGGCAACTTTTGATCTTGCTAAATTGCAGAACTCTTAAATCAGGGACTGAATTTAACTTCCTGAGCTTTAATAAAACTATAACTGGGAATTTTGACTTTGACCAAAGACAATCTTGTTGATGGAGTTGATTCAGTTCTAGGACAACTAACCTATAATCAGAGATCTGGGAGTTATTCCTTACACTTCTTTTAAGATACACAAACAGATGTGCTCAGCTTTTAAAACCAGCTTCTTTAATCTGCGGATTGTGGTGAAGTTAGAGCCTTACCGTCCTCTAACCAAATAAGCCGTCTATGCATTTACAACATCTTGCAATGCCGCATATTAAGGGCTGAATAACACACCCATTGCCTGCGAAATACTGACACTTGACTTTTAAGCAGACAAGAGCTAACGTGAACATATCACACCAGTACTGGCCTCTTTACATTAGTTTCATGTTAATTTCTTAATCTAGTTTGAAGCTTAAACACTTAAAAAATAAAAACTTGAAAGAAAAGGCATTCAATCAAATCCATAATTGATGTGTTGAGCTGTTCAGTCACAGGACCTCGGTTGCTACTGGACGTCTCGTCTCCTAAACTAAAATCAAGTGACAACAGATGCTCTGATACTGTAGAATGACCTAAATCTCCATATCAGGGGAGCTAAATCCTGGAAAACTTTAAATATTTGCTCAAAACAAACTGTTTTGCTTTGGCTTTTAATACTTGACATTATACTTACATTTTATTTATTTACCGCGATGTGCATTTTTGTCATCTGAGCCATTATTCCTGTTTTGATGACGGTGTTATTTCTCTCAAATTTGTGTGTTACTGTCATCTAAACATACGATGTGTTCCTTTGGGACAGCAAGGAGGTCTGAGCTTTAGCCTAGATTTAAAAGAAGTAAGGTTAACTCACAGATATTAAATTACTGATATGTTACTGGAGAAAAAAAACAACGTTCCTAAATCTTTTTATGATTCTCTTGAAGTGAAAATGCATGGAAAGTTTCTTTGTGTTTTTTTTTCTTTGATACTTAAATATCAATATATTTAATATAGATATGCAAGAGACCTTTTCTTCTGAAACATGCACATTTGAAAACATTTTCAGCCAATCATATCCAGGAGCCTTGTCCCATCCTGTGTGCGGCTGTGAGGCTGTCGGAGAGAGGGACGAATGAGGGTCCCGGGATCTGCTGCTCAGACGTCCCTCCTTCCATGTGAGCGAGCGCTCCTGAGCTACAAGTGCGTGTAAAATTAATCACCACAATTCTCTGCAAACAATACAGCCACTGACATGACAATTTCTCCCAGAATGTCATCTTAATCTCCACCCCACACACAAAAATTACAGGGACAAAAAAAAATAAAATAACAATTTACAAAAACCTCCTGTTTACGCCATTCCCTGAATACCATTTTTCCAACGAAAGTCATTAGGCACACACCAGCGATACATAAATGTAGCTGTATAGATTCCATTAACTAATTCTGGGTGAATTGTAATTGCCGAGTCTGATCTGCCTCTGTGCCTGGTGCCTTATTAAGGCTGCCTGTGGTGGGCGAGGAATGTAATATTGACGTCCGAGACAGACAAAATCTCAGGCCCACGGGCGAAAGGAATATTAAACTGCCACTGCATTCGGCTGTCTATCTAGCCCTCCTCCCCGCCACCCCTCAGCTCCATCCTCATCCCGTAGCCAGTAATGAGGAAATAACATCTTCATTAGACATCTGTTTAACTGTATTAGAGGATAAGTCCTGGGGGAACCATTGGTCATGCTGAGGATGGGGAGAGCCAAGGAGGTCTGTTGGACGACAATGTGAGACACGAGACGCAACAGAAAGGGAACAAAAGGATCTGGGGAGTTCTGGAGATGCGCGGGGGAAATCGGATGGGGACCGGAGTCAGCTGGGCTTACGCCTCAGCGGCCCAGATCTGTGGTCGCCTGGCTGAAAAAGCTAAAAACCCGACCCTTCGTTCAGTCAGTGAACGTACCATACTAACAGGTTTCGCTGACGACAACACTCTTCGGTGAGGAAGTTGTTACTGTAGGAAGAATCCCGTTTAGACCAACAGACATTTCCGATCCAATCCAACTTTATTTATAAAGCACTTTAAAATTTCTCAAAGGACCAAAGTGCTGTACACTGAAACAACATAACACCATTACAGACTCAAAAACGATACAAGCATAAAAGACTAAATTAAAATCAGAACTATAAAATCTATAATAAAATACAAATAAAAGTAACTTAAAATAATGTATCACAGACTAAAATCAACATCTCACACAGTTTAGAAGGCCAAGGCACAGAGATGAGTTTTTAAGAGCGATTTAAAAATCAGACAAAGAAGTAGACAATTTAATTTGTTGTTCCAAGGTTGTTCCACATTTTTGGATCTGCCACGGAGAAAGTACGATCCCCCCTAAGCTTCCGTTTAGTTTTTGGGACCTCCAGAAGCAGCTGATCGGCTGACCTGAGTGAACGGGAGGGTGCATGAAGGTGCAGCAACTCAGAAAGATAAGATGGAGCAAGACCATGGAGAGCCTTAAAAACATATAAAACAACTTTGAAATGAATCCTAAAATGTATAGAGAGCCAGTTAATGAGGCTCAAATGGGGGTAATGTGTTAATATTTACGAGTGCCGGATAAAAGACGTGCCGCAGCATTTTGCACTCTCTGGAGTTGAGCAATGTTGAAGGCACTAACCCCCAAATAAAGTGCGTTACAGTAATCCAGCCGGGTAGTGATAAAGGCATGGATTACTGTCTCTAAAAGATCTCTGGAAAGAATGGGCTTTATTTTGGCCAACTGCCTTAACTGAAAGAAACTTTTCTTCACAGTTGCCTTTATCTGGTTATCGAATTTAAGATCAGCCTCCACTTTGACACCAAGGCTTGTGATAACTGACTTCCTATACCGGGCTAGGTAACCTCGCTCAATGAAGGAACCTCAGATGTGCTGCTAAAAACCATGACCTCGGTCTTACTCTCATTGAATTTCAAGACGTTCAGGGTCATCCAGGTCTTTAGATTTTCCAAGGCAATTTAACAGCACGCGAATTGAGTTCCCGTTGTTTTTGCTTAAAGGAATATAAATTTGGCTCTCATCAGCATAACAATGGAAATGGACACCATGGTTCCTCTTTATGGAGCCAAGCGGGAATAGATAAAGGGCGAAAGAGAAGTGGGCCCAAAACTGAGCCCTGTGGCACCCCACACAATAAGGTAGCAGAGGATGACTTAAAATCGCTAAGAGAGACACAGAAAGTTCGGTTTTCTAAATACGATTTAAACCAATCCAATGGCGTATCCCTGATGTTGTGGTCTACTGTATCAAAAGCTATTTAGCTATTTTTAGTATCATTGAGAGGTTTAAAAATGAATTAAGTCAGAGGAAGCAGATTTTGTAGATTTACAGCAAATTTGGGCAGAATTATTGTTTAACTTTATAATAACCCTAAAATATATAGTTTTGACTGATTTATTCAGAACATTAAAGGATACCTTTATGTAATATAGGTAAAACTATACATTTTATATAGGTTACTGTATGTGGGAGCCATACAGTGAGGTGAATTAACGTAACGCATTCTCTACAATTTAAGAAAAGTAAAGAGAAAAGAAAAGGACAAACATCTGTGAAAAAGGTTGGAAAAAACTGAATCTGAATCGACCAAACTAAAGAAAAAGTATATTTTGATGGCATTAATAATACCAGATTGGTGTTGGCCTGGAAATCGGACGTTATAACCCCTGATTGGTGCATCTCTGGAAAGCAATTTTCCTTGCGTCTACGTGGGATGAAGATTTCATCTGAGTGCAGCAGATGTGAAAGGAAGGGGCGGCCCGGTCGCCTGCGGGGAGAGGTGATAAAGGCGTCTAACAAAACAAACCTATTCAGCTGTTCTCACCATCACGACACATCTTACTCCTGTGGAAAAAAACAGCCCACCTGAGCGAGGAGAGAATGCGCCACCGTGACCATATGGTAAAGGTCCTTCTGAGGAGCAGGAGATGGCTGCCAGCCCATCCTCCTGTCCACCGAGGCATCAGCTGTGCCACACGGGCCGGCGCTTGGCAGGAGGAGCCGAGGTGTGCATTTCTTCCTCGAGAGAAAGCGAGGCCAGACATAGTTGCTTGGGCGGGTATGTTACGTAATCATGTGATCAAACCAAAAGTGCTGATGACTGAGTGTTTTTTTTATTTTTTATTCCTGACGTGATGGCTGTCAGCGCTCCTAACGCGCCCGCTCCTGGTTTCTCAGGATAAGCTCAGGAACGAGGGGGGAGAGATATTGCTCTCAGGTAGCAGAGATTCGGAGCAGCTTTAGCAGATAAACTGTGAAATGAGGGAGAGCACGGCATATAGGGCTGTCTGGATTATCCCGCCACGAAGGGTGCATTCCTCCACAAACTCACGGCTGAGACCTGTGGCACTTCACCAAGCGGTTCCTCCGCGAAAACTCCGAGCGCAATCAATGGTGATTATCATTACGTCCAGCATCCTCAAAGGCTTGTCAGGCCGTGGTGTGAAAACATAAAAAGACATGCAATTTTGGCAATCAAACCGCGTGATCGAGCCAAGAGGGCTGTAATTGACAAATCAAAGGGAGGCTAAAATGCTGCATTTAAACTTATGCGAGAGAGAGAGAATTGGCTTCCCAGCCTATCAACTTACATTCCCTCCACATTAACCACGGCAATCTGGCCGACTAATTTAAACTGATACATCAAAGGCTTGCCATGTTGGGCGTATTCCAGACAAATTTCAAGGTCTTACCAATTTATCATTAGAGGGGAAACTGCCAACAAGTCCTCACATTAATTTCAATATTTCTTCCCATCTGAACATAAATCACATGACACAATCGTTTGATTGGGGTTGGGTGTGTTTCTGGGCTACGGCAAACTACACACAAAAGTAGCACAGAGAGACAAAAGTGACGTTTCTGAACCAAATTACTGAGGGGGGGAAAAAAAGACGGAAATTTGTGTGGCTTCTTATGAGGAAGCAGATATGAGAAAGACTCAGCTGGTAATTTTTCTAATGAAGGAAAGGTCAGGGTAGAATTTAGCCACAGAAAATAAATCAATGTTGAAATTCAGGATGCGTCCCGGCGTCCTGCAGAGTCGTAATGTCAAAACTACATAGTTTTCCACACTCAGATTTCCAGGGTTCCCAGTCTCATTAGCCCGTTTTCAAAGCATAAATACCAACATTTATGGCAGATATTTCTGCAGTTGTTGGGTTTTATCTTAGAAAAAAAACAAACTACGGTAGTAGATGGGTGGGCAGATGTACGGATGGATATATGGACACAAATGGATGGGCAGCCACAAGGATGGATGGATGGGTGGACAGATGGCGAGTCCTCCTATGTGAGCATGTGGCAGAGTGGAAGAAAAAAACGAGGTTGTCTTTTAACATGAGGAGACTTCCAGAAAAAAAACAGGCTCAATATAAGCAACAATCAGTCACAACCAACTAGGTGTTCAAACACCAAACATCTCAGCACTGCGCCAACAGCACTGTCTTTCTTTCTTTTTAAGATTTAGTGGCACAATCACACAGGAAATGGGCAGAGAGAAAAGGAGGTGTCTCTAGGTCTTGACGCAATCCTTAGATAATGAAAAACTATGGATGGACAGACTGTTAGAGACCTGGACATGAAATAAAGTCTGAAAATACAAATATTTTTGATCAAACTTTGGTAAAAACTTAAAGTCCACAGATTTCCTGACAGCATATGAACTCTGAAGGGAGCCGGTTTCCTCCAAGAAGTTCACCATCAACAGACCCTCCCTCTGCACCCATCAGACAAAATGTTCCCCAGCGCTCCACCTAAAGTAGGCCTTGAACAGATAATAACTAAAGCTTTTTATGCTTTTTTTTCTGCATAGATTATACATTCACACTTAAGCTTATGCAATGAGACTGTGCTCTGGCTCGAGTCTTCTCTATCCCATTGAACCCTGTTGGGTGGAGGGTATGGATTTTAGCTGCTCATAATGACCATTTATCAGAACATAATCCATAACTGGATCTAAATCCTCAGAGATTACAATAAGGCTGCGGCTAACGTGGACACTGAAAGCCAGATATCACCCTGGTAGATTTCCAGCCAATGAAATAAAAAAAGGAACTAATTCTCTAAATGGCTGGGTGATCAATAAATGCAATAAAAATACAGTAAAAGTACCCAGAACTGCAGCATCCGTCTCTTACAAGAAAGTCGGTGCAGTCTGAACTAAAGGCTCTTGTCCTGTGGTCCCTAAATTATGTCATAACCTGGCGTTTTGCTGCCAAACACACACGCAGGCCTATTACTGCAAACCTGGCAACACTTACATTTTCATCTTCATTTGCTCTTCTGCTGCCTGCCTCACAGAAATTACATCATGCTTTACAATTCCTATTATAAAAGAAGTAAATTAGATACGGAGGACTGAAAATGTTTAGGTATTCATAAACTGGGACAAAAAAAAAAAAAAAAGAAAGTGAAATGGTCACACTAAGCCATCACCAACAACGTGGAAAATGACTATGATCAGCAAACGCGTGATGTAAGGCTGTCCTGCTAACCACCCGAGATAAAAAAAACAAACAAAAAAAAAGACACGCCAAAGAAGGAATGCGTCAAATACTCCTTACATGATGGAGTCAGCATGCAGGCGAAACAGCGCGGTGGGTGGATGACAATGCAGAGGCTGTAACCTGCGTTTCACGGCTGAGTGAGGGGAGAGGTGGCGAGAGGGAGGAGCACGGTTAGGGATCCTGCTCCCCTCAGACACTGGAGGCGAGAAGGGGGAGATTAGAAATCGTGCCATGTCAGGATTGGGAGCATGCTGGGCAGCGCTGGGGCAGGAGAACACGGGGCATCGGGGTGGGAGGGGCTGCAGGGCACGATAATTGCGATATACATACACACACACGCGCCATCACGACGGGTGGCTGATGGGTAAATAGGCGGGGAAGGGCGGTGGGAGGAAGGAGGGTGGCTGGGTTCTGCTGCTGAATACAGAACAGAGGATCAGGGACGCCACTGCGTGTCAGTCAGGACCTGAAAACACTGCTCCGCGTCACAGACGGCATCAAGATGCAAGAAGTAAGCAGGGAGGTGTTTAAAAGCCACTTCCATTCGGAAACGGCTTCTTCCTTTTTTTAAAGTGCACATTGAAAAAAGTATTCACACCGCTAGAACCACATTTGTACTCTGCTCGCCTTAATATAATACGCCTAAAAAAGACCCAGTGCTCCCTGGCCTCACAAGTCACCAAATTCAAAAGGTATTTTTCATGACTGACAACTCAGATAAACAAAAAAATTATCAGAAACCAAACCACAATCAACCCCAAAGTAAAACTAATTATTATAACAAAGAACAATAGTGGACAAATGCAAATAAGGCCTCAAGAAATCCTTCTGAAACCAAACATGTGGAAGGAGCTGCTCTGGTGGGATGATACCTGCGTACATTTTTCTGACCTGCGTCCAAAATGCCGTTTGTTGGAAAAACAATAATGCATTAGGGACACCGAAGTTGGTCACACTGGACGTATGCAGCTAAATGCAGGTCAGTCCGAGAAGTAAACCAGTTAGAAGCTGCTAAAGACGTGAAACTGGGGCTCTGTGCACACGACAACAAAAACGGGATTGTTCCTTTTCTGTCAACACGAATACACGACAAATGTTAAAATTACGATCTCCGTGCAGAAACGTTAAAAACTGTAATGTCCCCGCCATGCCACTAGTAGGCGCTATGTTCTTTGACACTCAACAACATGTGCCTGCGTAGAAACCCTCCCTGCTCAAAAAGGCGCCACCGCTAAGTCATACTGCGCATGCCGGGCTTCCCAACACTGGTAGGTTCTGTTTTTCCTGTGTAAGCCACAATGAAGACCGGGATTTTTTCAAAATGTTCAACTCCAGAACGCAAAGGTCCTGGGATGGAGGGTCACCTCCCATCAGGATAACAACCGTAAACATACGTTTCGAGCTACAATGAAAAGGTTTGGACGCGTTAGAGAGGTCACATTCCAGACCTAAACTCAGTAATTACTAAAATGATGTCTCTAAAATAATAAAGCAGGTGCAGACACAAGCAAAACCGACTTGCAGCTGTAATTGTAGGGAAAGTTGGTTCATTTTTCTTCCACGTCACAATTATGCACGACCAGGCGTTGATCTATGACATAAAATCCCAATAAAATACATGGAGTTTGTGGTTGTAATGTGACAAAAAGTGGAAAAGTTACAGCCGTATGAGTACTTTTGCGTTACAGCTTGTTGACTTCTCTTCAAAGATGGAACATAAACCTTCAGAAAATGTCAAATTAAAAGATAAAGAACACATTTACAGTGAGTTATGGATATTTTACCCATACAAAAACGACAAAGTAGAGTGGTGACAAAGCTGAAGGGAACATGCATTTTCTTACCTGCAGACGGTCAGACTGAAGCAACCGCAAGCTGCAGCTCCCAGCAGGCTGCACATCAGGTTGACGCTGTGAGCTGGAGACAACGAGGGCAGCACGTACATGGACAAACGGGCCAAGAGGGTGAAGACTGGATATCCTGGAGGATGAGCCACCTAAGAACAAAAACGGAGAGGTTAGACCCGCTAGCAGCAGAGACACGGCAAAATGGTTTCACATTTGGACTTACAGCTATAAGCAGGTAGTGTTTCAATCAGCAAATGCATAACGCCTTCTGAACCCTTGATATCTTCCACATTTTATCACATTATAACCATTATATTTTATAGGGATTCATGTGAGAGATCAACTGGGAGCTAAGTGGACCTAAACCCTCCCGTTGTGGCTCTGGCTGCATGTTTAGGATCACTGTCCTACTGGAAGGCGACCCTTTGGCCAAGTCTGGGGTTCATTTAGGGAATGAAGGAAAACTCATTTAGCTCAATCCGCCCTAACATCAACTCTGATCAGCTTCCATATCTTTGTATGGGGCGTGGGGGACCCATCCTGACGGCATGATGCTTCCTGCACCAAATGCCACTGTGGGGATGCAGTTTCCAAGAAGATGTGAAGAGGTAGTTTTCCTCTGCACATGGTGCTTTGCACGTAGGCCAAAAAGCCAAATTCCGGTCTCTCTGACCAGCGGACCACTTTCCAAGTGTTTGCTGTGTTACCTAAACGGCTTGTGGCAAACTTTAAACTGCAGTTCTTATGGTTTTCTCCACCAGTGTCAAACTTCTCGCTAATCTAGTATCCGTGCAGCTCACCTTGAGCTACTATGGGTCTTTTACCTGGTTCTCAGATTAATGCTCGGCTTGACCAGCCGGTCCGTTTAAGGGGGACGACCATGTATTGCTAGATTTGCAGTTTACTAATTAGGCAATTTTGGAAGGCAGGCCGTTGAACTGGAAGTTATTCTACAGTTTTCAGACTTTACTTTACTATCAAGTCCATTTGTGTTTTTCCTTTAAAATTTTCCATTCGGTTTTGTCCAAGTTTGGCTCGGTCTGTCGTAATCTGACCAAATGTCAAGAAGTTCGTCGGGTATGAATACTTCCAGGCTGCTGTGGGTTGCGCTTTTATAGACCATGCAATCATAATAGCACAGAAAATAGAGGGCAGCGAGACAGCTTCGTATGACTGCTGCCGACTTTGCTGTGATACTATAGCCCACATTTCCTCGCGCCTTCCTCTGGCCTCTTCCCAAGGACAACACGGCTCCCCGGGGCCCGTGACGAACCACGTGCTGCTCGACAGCCTCAGCCCCCGAGCCACCTAAGAGCCGCGGTTGCTCTCGCCTGGGGGATCTCGGCAATCACAGCAATTAGCCGCTAAGTCTCCTCCACCCAGATAAAGGCTCAGTCATTAAACACGGGCTCATTCCCTGGCACTGATAACACGAGCCGTGCAGGCAGGGAGAAGGGACGGCCCCTCACAAATGAGCACAGAGCTGAAAGGTGAAAAAGTGACTGCTTCCACAGTCACCTTAAACAAGGGAAAGTCTCGGTGGTTGGTTTAAGCGACGAGACGGGTGGAGAAAAGAGAAACCTGGGAGGACAGGAAAAGACGGCACAGAGCTGAGGAGCGAAAGACAGTAACGAGGGATCGTTTGAAGGAGGCAGGGCGAACGAAACGACCGACTCAAGTATACAGACGTGCGGCTGAAGGCCACATGAAGCCAGAGGAAGAGCAAGTCTACAGCCCTGAGGACCAGAGAGGGGGGCGGGGGGGGGGGGGCAGCTTGGGGCAGAGGGATGGCCTGCGAGGCCCTGGGGAGGCCTGAACGGCAGACAGGCAGGCCACACGGACTGCAGCACTAACCGCAGGATTACTGGCATAGTGACACCGACACAGCCTCCCTAAAAGGATCACAGCAGCGTAATAAACTTTATTAAATAATAAAACTTATTATAACTGTTAACCCGATTTAGTTCATTCTTCGCGGCTTACACACACACACACAAAAAAAAAGAGGGGTGGATATAATAAGCCTTATACCGTACATAAGGCAAAGCCTACAAAAGCCATCGCCTTACCATTGACTTTAATTGGATTTGAAAAACGGGTTGCAAATTATAGCATTCTCTACTTGCAACTTAGTAAAATAAGTGTATAGAAAAGCAGGGGAAAAAACCTGTGGACTGAAAGTAAATTAATCTGCTTTCTGCCCATGCTTAATTAAACTTCCCTAATGCTTCTAAGAGTTAATGAGTGAATTGATTAAACAATACGGCTAATACTTACCCCCAGCTCACATGCGGTGGTGATCAGCTCTCCTGTGGAAGAGAGTAGGGAAGGAAATTAATGTAAACCCAATAATTATTATTAAGAGACAAGTCTGCTCCCAAAGTTTTCCCAAATCAAATACTTGCACTGGGGTTTTGCATTAATTTGCCAGGATCAAAACCTGCAAATCTTCCCAGTGTGACATTTCCTAAGCGGCACGCTCATTCTCTTCATCTTCCGCGTCTCCCCTGATGCCTCCCTCCCTTTCCTCTGCACACACACACACATGGATATAAACAAGCGCACAAACCATGAGACTCCCTCTCCAATGCCCTGTCACACAAAGACACACATATGCTGATCTGAGAATAATGCCTCCACTCCCATCCTCCCCGTGCATCAGGGTCCCCTTCCCTTCTTCCTTTCTTCCACGCTCAATGTGCCTCTCTGCCGCTCCCACACTCCCAGTGTCTTAGTGTCTCCTTTAGTCCGTTGGGCACAAACAGAAAAGGCTACGTCGGTGACAGTCACAGAATGAGGTAAGCTTTAAGGAAAAAATAAGAGCCGGCTGCACCGTTTTCTGACAAGCTCTGTGTGAGGCGCAGCACAAAGTGAAAAGAAAACCCCTAAAAGCTATTTGAGGCAGCTTTAATGTATCTGGGCGCAAACCCATTTGTGCCAGAATACACCCAGAGCGTTTCAAATTAGACTGATTTCTCACCCAATGTTTGCATCTCCCACTCATGGAAATTGAAATTTGGTTCAGATTAAATGACATTGATAAATGCTGGGGGATCAGGACGGCTCCCTCTACTGGCGCTCCAGGGGAAGTCCTCTCGCCTCGTCACCTTGCTCCGACCCTGTCTGGTTTCCTGCATCAGCGCTGACAGGATAATGAGGCTAATGCTTTATGCTAAAAGAAAAAGAAGAACTCAAGATCCATTTTTGTTTTCTTTCTTCAAATAAAAATCTGAAAAGTGTGGCATGCATGTGGCTTCGGCCCCTTTTTTTTAGCCTCACACTCCTGAATAAACATCCAGTGCAGCCAGATCCCCGTCAGAGGTCGTCTAATGGATAAATAGAGTCCACCTGAGTGTAGTTTGATCCCAGGATAAATGTGGCTTATCAGATGTGTTATGTTATGTGATATGTTAGAAAAGCCAAAAGGTAGCCACAGACAGGTCAGACATAAAGTTGTTGAGAAATTAAAAACAGCTTCAGAGTTTAATACATCTCATGGAGCAGTGTTCAATCCATCATCTGAACAAGAAGAGTCTGGCACAAGTGCAAATCTGCCTAAACCGACGCCAAAAAAAGGAGAACTCTATTTACAGAAGAAGCCAAGAAGCGAGTGCTGGACATTATGGCCAAAACTTCATATTATGATATGTTTCTTAATTTTTGTCAATACGATATAATTACGATATCGATATAAACAAAATTTAAAAACCCAGAAAGACTGTCAAGAATGCCTACAACAGATGCCTGTATAAACTTAGAACAATTATTTTTGCCATATTTATAAATCTCCTCCGAAATAACATAGAAATATTTGATTTATAAAATAAAATATAAAATTACATAAAACCCAGAACATCTGTTGGTGACAAATGCTATAATCATAGACTGTAATGTATATTGAAATATTGGAGATATCATATCACCTTTATTGAATAAAGTTATATGGCGATATATATTGATATTGAATTATTGTCCACCCCTACAAGAAGCCCATAATCTCTTTACACTTTAGAAATGTTTCCTTACATTAAACTATGAGTAGAAAGTACATAACTTTGTATCATCAGTTGTACATCAGTTGTTATAAAAAGGCATCTCTGTATCAAAGCTTTATCTCAAATGTCTCATAGGCTCATTTTTATTTACATAAAGATGCAGATAAATATGAAATACAGCTGAAAAATAACCTGGAACACATAAAAGTATAATTATAATACAACATAGACCATCTTGATATAAACGATTTAGTCTTATCTTATATCCCTTTTTTTTTATCTTAATATTTTTAAAATCTCGATATATTGCCTAGATCAACACAGGGAGTGGTTTAAATCAATGTATGTTCATCTGTAAGGATGGCCTAGTCAAAGGCCTGACCTGAACTCCAACTAAGAATTTGTGCTGAAAATTTATGTTTACAGTAGGAATAGGGCTTAAAAATCCATCACAATATTTTTCAATGATAAAATATAAAAAAAGAGGATGATTATGTATTTTTGGCTACACCTGTATCATTGCCAACAGTCACAACCCCATAGAATAAATACAATCTAAAAATTCAAACAATGCCTCATCAAAAAGGCTCCCATAGAGCAGTTACATGGTGCTGAGCAACTGTGTGTTACGATGTGTATAATCTCTAAATCACAAACGTTCATCCTGAACAAGAAAGGGCAAAAACCTCAGTCTGTAAATGTCCAAAGCTGCTAACTGACCTGTAATTGCAGTATAAGGAGGTTACTGACTCCAGATACAAATACATTTTCAGATTTTCTTTTAAAAAAATCTCTAAACCTTGAACAATTTTCCTTCCACTTTGCAATAATGTAAATTCACAGTGAACCACATTGAAGTTAGCGGTTGGAACGTGACAAAATGTGAACAAGTCCAAGGGGGTAGGAATAGTTTAGCAAGGCGCAGTAAAGGCCTAAGAGGTTATTTCAAACGCGAGCAGCGGTAAGTGTGTCTACAGATCAAATATAAACGTGTGCAGAGCAAGAACGTCGTCCACAGGAGCCCTCCATTTTGGAGCAGAATGGCTGAATTTCAGATGGCACCGGCTGCCTCACATATATTTTGCAACCCTGTCGATACAGCGAATTATGGCGCCTAAAATTCTGCCACACGAGGAGCCCAAGCACTTATCAGTCTAATGGACCATGAAGTCAGAACTCCTCCACCTGCACGGCTTAAATGTTTTTTATGGCTCCGTTTCACCTGGCGCCAGCCGCCAGCTACCAGCCATCATGCCACATCGCACTTTCTCACCCTTCATCAGTTTCTCAATTTCACTCGTCTTCCCGCGGTAGTGGCACACTTTTACCCCATTCAGCGCAGAAACTAGCACTAAGCCAAAACATTCATCTCGGCGCCACAGAGATGCGCTTCTGCAGCCCCACCACTAAAAAGGGAAAATATTGACTCTACAGGGATGCAGCACGGGTGCCAAAAGTCTTTGTGACGGTGGAGCACGGGCACCCACATCAGTCTTCCCATAATCCCCGTCATTTCCACACTTCACATTCCTAGACAACAGTGTGCCCACGGGGCTGCGCTCAAGCCTCTCCGGGGCACATCACACCTAAAGAGATTAGGACACAGAGACGGAGACCTGGAGAATTCGGAAGGGTGTTCAGCTGGCACTATCAGAGCGGGCATCCTGCACCGTCCCTAAACGCTGTGGAGAAGGGGCTGGCCATTTTTTCAAAGACCCTGCTAGACAGCAGCACAAGCAGCGGGGCCACTCAGCGCTCCCATTGCCCGCTCCTCTCCTCAGCTCTTTTCTATCCGCTCGAGCTTCTCTTATCCCTTCACTCTCGAGAAACGCTCTGCCTTCTGCCGCTCGCGTGTCTGAGCAGTGCACACCTAACAAGGGGAGCCTTCATGCCCTCAGGTCCACGTTTACAAGTTTGTAACCTTGCTATCCCTCCGAAATAGATTAATTGCACGTGGCATTACCCCTTCCCACAACCAGCACCAAAATAAAAATGCCTTTTATGAATGGTGGAGGTTAAATAAATATACACACACACACACACACACAGGTGGCATGTTTCAGCTGAAATAATTACTTGTGACCATGGTAAATGCGGCATCTTTCAATTATAGGATTATACATCAGGACGGCGTTAAAGATATCTGGTCTTTAAAGGAGCAATAAGCAAAATCCTCATTATTTTGGATAGAATAAAAAATTGCAGCTGGAGTGGAGAGTCGTGGCTTGTCACACATTTTGTTTTGGTCTACAGACTAGGGCTGGACGACAATTCAATAACCGTATATATCGCTCAATAGACAAAAAAGGGTCAGTAAAAGTTCAATACAATATCTTTAAAATTATCAATATCGAATATCGCTTTTTTTCCTATATGGTCCAGCCCTACTACAGACACAGCTCAACAGCCCCCCTAGTGGTAAAAATTCCCTTATTGCTCCTTTGACCGGTCCAAATTATATCTAAAATATTTAACGTGAAGTGTATAAAATACACAGCAGAATCTACACTGTTATCATACACCAAACAAAAATTAACAATAGAAAAACTGTGTATGAAAAACTAAGTTTACCTTTGCTACTTCTGTGGTATTTCAACAGGAAACTAGCAAACTAATGACCAGGTGTAACAATCTAATGCACTCGACTATTTATTCTTAATTTGTCCATCTGTATTAAAGCGGATTTGGCAGCTAGACGTTCTCTGTGGTAACATAAAGTCAAGGAGGACCAACATTAGCAATGATCCAGGAGGATCTGGGAATCTGGGAAGGGTCGTGAGGCAATTTCTGAACTTCTTGTGGCTTATAATTATAAACACAGGTAATTAATAAGATGAAAATATTCTAAACTAGCAATCTTCCCAGGAATGGACATCAAATCAAATGCACAACAAGGTCAGGCTGTACTTGGAGAAAAAAAAAAAAAAAAAACAAGAACTCCACCTCAGGCTCTACAGGAGTCAGTTAGCGTGGTAAATGTTGAAATTCATCACAGATCAATCAGAAAATGATGGACGGATTGCAGTGCATGTCTACCCCAGTATTGAGTGTGCTGGTATAAATTGCATGCATGATCATTGATCTTTGCATCAAATACTGTTTTTTTAGATTAAACTGTTTTGGCATGCAAAGCTTTTGAAAGTTTTGTACAGATAATAATAATAATAATAATAATAAAGTTGTTATTATGACCAAATAATTGAAAACCCTAGAAGTGAAAGACAATTTGTTGTTTTGTAACATACCAACCCGTTAATATTTCTGTTACCAAACAGAAATAAAATGATTTTAACACTTTAATTATGCAGGTTCCTATTTATAGTAGCAGACAGAGAAACTAAAAACTCTTTCAATCATTTCTATTTTTATGCAGCTTCCCTTTTTCTTTATGACTGTAGATGAAACAGAATAATTCAGGGATGTTTGTGACAGCCCTGTTATTTAAATGAATGCGCCTACAGCTGCAGCACCATGGACAGCAACAGCCATTGGCTTTCCCGGCAGAGAACAACAAAGCCACGTGACCCGAGCAGCGTGTGTTAGCCTGGTAGCACCAACCTGAGTCTCCCCCGGGGACAGTCCTCTGCACACGGGGCACATACACAGCCGTCACGAAGGCAACCGTAGTCCCGGTCAGTATCCAGCTTCCTCTCTGCTCCGCAGGCATGTTTATATGCCGTAGAATCCCGGAAGCTGCCCGCGGTGTGTTGCTTAGCTAGCAAGCTAATGTTAGCATGCCTCCACATTTAGAGATACAGGGTTCAGACTTGAATCTGAGCGATTTCCTGTTGCGAACTACGCTGCCGGGCATGGACAAGGTGAACATAAGCGCACTTTGAGTCTAAAGTTTTATCTTTAAACGCATGATAATTAGCTAAGTTGAGGTGGTGTTGTTGTTCCCTGGGAAATAGCATCCACAGCCACGCTCACGGGCAAACCTCGCGATATTACCGACCAGGAAGTGTTTCTCTGGATCATTTCTGTGGAAAAAGCTGTGATTTTTATTTCACAATTAATCTGTCTATGTTTATTTTATCTACTTATATGTGGTGGGGCTCTGTCTATGTTTATTTTATTTACTTATATGTGGTGGGGCTCTGGAAGGAAAATGATTATCTAAATATTTAATGCAGTGCAACATTAATATTTTATCATTTTCATTGGTTCAAAAACACATCTGGTATTTTAAATCTACTACTAAAGTCATATTTACTAAATATTTTTGCATATTCTGAGCAAAGAATTACCCATGGATTTTTCCTATACATTCTTTTCCACACACGTGTCACTTATTTATATTAATTTCCTGTTACAGCTTTCCACTCGTCATCAGCCTCTCTTAGTAACTGTGAGCACTGAATTTTGCATTTGAACCATCCTTTTGTGAAGGTGGTATGTTTACCAAGTTGTTGACATAAGGTGAAATTTTGCACCAGAACCTCTAGTAAAACAGACCCACAACATGATGCTATTAACACTATGCATGACAGTTTGTACAATGTTTTTTTGGTTTGAAAACCTTCATTGATTTCTGCAACCATACTTTTGGTTATTGTGGCTGAACAACCCTTCTTCTCATCTCGCCGTGAAAGGTTTCTTTAGCAGGGTTGTACATGTGAGTCACTGTTCACTGTAAAGTGAGTTAAACAACAGTATGGGCTGAGAGGATGCAGGCGGAGATGGAATCAGAATCAGCATTATTCTACTTGACATTTTAAATTTACCTATATAAAAGTGTATGTTTTTTTGTAAATGTGCATATACATACACAGCGTTTTTACATAAAAGAAAGGCATGTTTGAATTAGTGCAAGACTGACTGATATTGATATGGGCACTCTGAAAATGACGTGTTCTGAACTCTGTCTGATTAACACAGTGTTCATCAGATCAGACAGCCTGTGGGAGGAAACTGTCCCTCTGGCGGCTGGCTTTTGCAAGTAGCGCTCCGTAGCGCCAACCTGAAGGTAAAAGTCTAAACAGTTTTTGTGCAGGATGTGTGGGGTCTGCAGAGATGTTAGCTATCCTATTCCTCTCCCTAGACCTGTACAAATCCAGAATGGATGGATTAATCAATGGATGGTCTGCCCGGAATATTATCACTGCAGACCTAATTGTCCATTGCAGTCTGGCCCTGTTCTTTTTTAGAAAGACGCTGCCTTTTTCTGAACAGCTGTGTGTGAGGACCTTGTCAGGTCCAGAGAGATCGTGATTCCTAGGAACCCAACCCACAGCAGGTGCCCCACAGCAGACACAGTGTGGTCAAAGATTTTTATTTTTGTCAATTGGGAATTAAAATACTATTAAATTTGATTTGATGGTTTTAGCATAGAAAAATTGGTATAAAGTTAAAATTTAAGACTTAAAGAAATTGGCAAGCTTATTTTGTAAATGTGCGAAGAATAATTTTCAAATTTCTGTTTCTGTTTTTTTTTTTTTTTTTTAGTTACAACTTGATGCTACAGGTTTACTTTGGTCTTTGTGTTTGAGCTCAAAAACATATAATGAAATAACACCCGATTATCCATGATTAAAATACATTGTAGTTTCATGTAGTGTCGTCAGTCTTACCTGAAAACCAACAGATGTGTCATTGTAAGACCAAAATGAATACAGCATGCATTCAAATCATGAACATCGCATTGACACAGTACTGCTCAAATGTTTTGGGTAAATTTTAAATTTCAACTACATTTCTTGATCAACAGAGTCCTTTAAAAACAAATAAAATGTATATTTATATTTAACTGCATACATGAATCAAAAAATCTCCCTTTTTTTTTTACTGTATTATAGCTACACTTTATTACAGCTACACAAAAAAATCTCTAAGTACACCTGAAACGATATACTCAATCTCGTAAATGTCTCACAAGCGCCTGTATCTCACAGGTCAAGGGGTGACAGTACGTAAGAAATTGCCCTATTGAACTGATAATAATCCCAGCTCACCATAAATGAGTCTGATCCCCCAGTATGTTGAGCTCTCGATGAGGTGGAGTGGTGTCAGCACCTAACTAACTCTCCGATGGCTCTCTAATCCTCCTCTTCCTCTCGCCGCCACCCTTGCTGTCTAATCAGCCTCCAACACACACACACACACACACACACACACACACAACACTCACACCCATCTGCCACGCGGAAACCAAAGCACTATCCCTTCCTCAGACAGGGGGGGCGCGGGGGGTGGCTCAGCCCTCTCTTCACTGTGATGTCACTGCTAATCCAAGCTTGGTTATCCGCCGGGTTGCAGTGCTGGAGGAAAGGGGGGGGGGGGGGGGGGGGGGTAATAAAGTACGTCATAAAGACTTCTGTTTTCATTTCCTACATCATATGCATTAAAGCTCAATAGGGTGCTAATATAGACACAAACGTGGAGCTCTGATAGGAGAGATAAAACACATTCACTGAGGCCTGTAGTTCCAATTCAAGGCACAGAGGAATCATTAGAGCCTGCTGGATTAAGCCCCCCCCCCCCCCACACACACACACACACACACACACCATGCATCCCAGAAAATGCAAGGCCTTTTTTATTGACAGCTCGTCCAAAGAGGGCAATTACCCAAATGGCTGAAACTCTCATTCCGTCTTGCGCCGTACTATTACCATTAACAGCAGCTGTATTAAATTCATTATCTTTTCAGATTGTGTGCGAGGTGTGCGATTAATGTACGCGTGTGTTTGCATGGCAGTGTGTGTGTGTGTGATTAGAGAGTTGTAATGTTCCAGCTCGGGGGATTTATTGCATAAGATAAGAAAGGGCGTTAATGGTAAATCGTGATGGTCCAGTGGAGCAAAACTGTTGTGGGGGAAATGCCTCCTTTGTCGAGACCTTTCTGCGCTAGCAACCGACATGTGGTTTTGTGCTTTTTGCTGCTAATGTTTCGTAACAAACAGAAACAGCGGAGGGATGCATGAGCTAGTGGCTTACGAGGCAACCGAGTGAAATTCCATCTATTTGGTTCTGTATTTTCCCCTACTTACCCCATATCTGTTTTAATCTTACCTTAAGCATCCTTGAAATGAGGTGTAATCCAGTTAAGCCCTTTTGAATCTGCTTCAGAGCCATTTTACACCCATTCATCACCCCGCAAACATTCTCCGCTAAACACAGGCACTGGGTCCACGAGCCAAAATGTTCAAACTGGAGACACCGAAAGATTAAAATGCGTACCCTTTGTGAGTGCAAAGAGCCAAGCAAACGTTTTAACCACACAGTGATGCTGAGATTTGGCCCTTAGAAGGTCACTCTAGCACTACAGTTAGTTACCATCTATGATGTAGATTTATAGACTTGAAGCTGGTGTAATGTTCTGTTCTGGTTTATGTTATTATTTTGGTTAAAGTTAGTTTTCCTGTCTTGGATTAGTTTGTATGTTACTTTGGTTCAGTATTTTGTCTAGTTCAGTTCTGTCCTGTTCCTGCCACTTGTCCTGTCACTCTTTCAGCCACTTCTTCTCCTTCTGATTAGTTCCACCTGTTGTGTTTAATTAGCTCTCCCTCTCTCCTTTGTTCTCCTGCCTATTTATACCTGCCTCGGTTCTCTGCTCCCTGCCAGAACGTCACATATGTGTTGCTTTCCTCATTCACCTGTCCGGTAAGAGTTTCCCAGCATTCTTGTTATCTGCCTGTCTGATTTCTTGTCCTTATCCCATTGCCTATTTTTTGAGTCTGCCCAGTTCGTCTATTTTTGTTTTTGCCCTCCTTGGATGTTTTCTCTGTACCTGGCTGATCCTCCCTCGTCATCACTCCAATAAATCCTGTGAAGCATAGAACTCTAGTGTCTGGCTGAATACCGGGTTCATCTTCTGATCACAAATCATTACAGCTGGCCTTTTGGAAATGTTTGAGTGGGTCCATAAAAATAATATAAATCCCAAACCGTTGCCTTTCTGATCAATAGATTTTAGCCATCATCCAGTTTAACATACAGGTCAGGAAAGAAAAGCTTTATTAATCAGAGAAGCTGCCAGGAGTCCCATGGTAACTATGGAGGAGCTGCAGAAGTCCACAGCTCAGGTGGAGGAAACTGTCAACTTATAACTATTAGTTTTGCACTTCACAATCCAAGCCCCTATTGTACAATGGCAAGCTGTTAAAACAAGCTGACAGGTCTCCTTTAAGGTTTGATTCACAAATCAAGCGGAGCATTATGGCGAAAGCTGTTTGCTCCACTTGTGAAAGTAAAATCTGTCGAGCTCTATTTGGCATTAAGATATCAATTGTTATTGCCACATTGCTAGACAGGACACTGGAAAAAAAAAAAAAGGTTTAAGAAGACACAACAAGCATGTGGGACCTGGCCAGATGAGAGGAAAAATGTAACATTTTGGCCTGCATTCACTGCACTTCGCCCTGAACTGACCGTCCAACAGTGAAACATGGTGGTGGCAGCATCACCCTGTGGGGATGTTTATCCTCAGCAGGAACAGGGAAGCTAGTTAAAGGTGATCAGGAGATAAATGGAGCTAGCTGCAGGATATTCCCTGGAAGAAATCTGTTAGAGATAAGGGAGAAGGTTCACCCTCCAACAGGATGAGAATCCTAAACAGACAGACAAAGCTACAGTGGACCGATGCTGACCAAAGGATGATCATGTGTTAGAACGGCCCAGTCAAAGTCCAGACCTTAAGCCATCTGGGAACGGGTGGCAAATACTTGCTAATTGATCCTCACGAATACGCTTCATCCAATCTGACTGAGACTGAGTTGTTTCACAAAGAAAAATGGGAACATCCTAAAGTTTGCAGACCTGCAAAGCAGTTTTGCACCAATTCAATTCAATTCAATTTTATTTATATAGCGCCAAATCATGAAACATGTCATCTCAAGGCACTTTACAAAATCAAGTTCAATCATATTATACAGATAGGGTCAGATTGTACAGATTGGTCAAAAATGTCCTATATAAGGAAACCAGTTGATTGCATCAAAGTCCCGACAAGCAGCATTCACTCCTGGAGAAGTGTAGAGCTACAGGGAGAGTCGTCTGCATTGTACATGGCTTTGCTGCAATCCCTCATACTGAGCAAGCATGAAGCGACAGTGGGAAGAAAAACTCCCCATTAACGGGAAGGAAAACCTCCAGCAGAACCAGGCTAAGTATGAACGGTCATCCGCCTCGACCGACTGGGGGTTACAGAAGACAGAGCAGAGACACAACAAGAGAGACAAAGAAGCACAGAAGCACACATTGATCCAGTAATCTGTTCTACATTAGATGGTAGGTCTGTTCCCAGTTAGAGCAGATGGTAAACATGTTTATGTTTGTGTTTGTCTGCTCGGTGCTTATATTCACTCACTTCTCAAGGGTGATACCATTTCCTTGAGAAAGAAACCACCTGAATACTTTCGCGAGGCTCTGTGTGCATCAATTAGGGGACAAAATAGCTCTGTCATCTGTGAAGCACTTTGTAAATGTGTGCTTTTGAAAATGTAAAAAAAAAGGAACACATTATCATTCTATTATTGTGGATAAAAAGGTCTGCACAGTGAGGCCTTGAACCAGCGAATGCGACTTCAGACAGATTAATTTTCCTCTGTGATCCTGTTCTCATTACAGGAAGCAGGGGGACTCAAACACACATAATAACAGGGCTGACTGCTGTTTCTTTGTAACATGTGGCTACCTAAACGATCCTAAATAAGATAGATGACAAGGATACGGCAATTCATAATCTGTGTTTTGCACAATGGAGAATAATAGTCTGTGGAGAACAAGGGACAACACACAGAGCTCACGTTTCCATGGCCCAGGGCAGCACACCTCGTCGAGAGCAATTAAAATGAGGGGGATTCAATTTTGTCAAACACCAGGAACCTCAGATAAATCATGTATCTCATTTTCCAGCGCACGATACTCCCTCACATCGGCGCTATCATGTTTGCTACGGTGTTTTTAAGACACAGCTGGCTACCGGGTTGGAGAAACAACCCCCTTTCGCCGTGGCCCGCTAATCCCAATCATCTCAGGGGGACCCAGCGGTGGGAGAACGGCCGGACGGCGAGCGAACGAAAGGCGGCCTCAAACAGAAAATTACGCCCGGGCAGAAGGCAGGAGGGGGAGAGAGCGAGACGGCACGTTGCTGCGTCGTTTCCATGTGGGAGAAATCCACTTACATTAACTGATAAAGATTTAATTAACACCAGACTCTGCAATTACTCCATAATTAAAGTCATTTGGCCCCTTGTTTGGATGAGTAGGCAAGACGCCGCATGTGCCTCTGTAAGAGCAGAGGACCAAAAAAAAAAAAAAAAGGACACGAGGTGCTCAAAGAGGAGCTTTCATGTTGGAATTTAATGCTTGATTTTCCGAACCTCTGTTCCTCCGGCATATGCTCAGCTGATCTATTTGTCTCTGGTTATTTGTCTTTTATTCCAAAACTCATTTGTTATTCATTGATATGTAATAAGCTGAGTGGCTTGAGTACAAAGCATCATCAAGAACCACATGAAATAGTAAATAGGCATGATATAATCATAATCCTCTTCAGACGGCACCGCGTAAAGCTGCTGATTGTCTCATTCTATATAGCGAGAAAGCAATCTATGGATTCTGAGACCGGCGTCTAAAGTGAACGCTTCATGTTTTGGACAGTGACCAATGAACCCAATTTCAAGCTTAAAAACCCAGGAAACCTGGTTCCTACACAAAGAGTGAACACCACACAAGCCAGAAACAGTGAGAACTCAGCTGCAACATGGGCCTGGGCCGCGTGTGCCTGCCGGAGGATAGCGAAGAGGAGCTCAAGAGTCATGGGGTGTCCCTCTACCTTCTGTCCTGGATGTATTTCCAAACTGCTGCAGGATCAGAGCTCTACCCACCACCACAGGCGCCTCACACCATCTTCATCCTCTTTTTTTGAACTGCTGCAGTCAGGCAAAAGGTGACGCGACATCAGAGGCAGAGCCAACAGAACAGACCGCTGCATAGCTTCCTTTTCTTTCTGAATGAATGCTGTTAAGACTGACTGTGTATCTCGCTATACGTGTGGTGCTTTAAACCTGTTTGTAGTCTTATAGAGTTTTGACTTACCTTGTGTGTTTAATGTTTTGTCACCAGGGATTAGCATCTAAACGCCCCCAACCTTTGGCCCTCGGCTGGAAAAGGGTGGACTGGGGGTTGGGGGTCGGTCTCGGCCTCGGCCTTAAGCGGAGGAGTTTAAGTGTCTTTTCTATGTGTGACGGTAGGATGGGACCAGAGATGGACCAACAGATAGGGATGAGCTTCCTCCAGAGGGTGGCCGGGCTCAGCCTTAAAGATAGGCTGAGGAGTTCGGTTATCTGTGGGGAGCCTAAAGTGCAGCTGCTGCTTCCCTGCATCAAAAGGAGCCAGTAGGAGTGGTTCGGACATTTGATCAGGATGCGCCCTGGACGCCTCTTTTTGGGGGTCTTCCTGGTGCGTCCCACTGGGAGGAGACCCTGGGAAGATTTATAACTCGCTGGAGGGAGTATATATCCCATCTGACCTGGGATCCCACCAGAATGAGCTGGAGGATGTCACTGGGGAGAGGGATCTGTTTTGTTACTGTCGTATGTATATATAGCGCCTTGCAAAATCACAGCTCTAGACTTTGACTGAGCCATTCTAACATTTAAACACGATCTGAGCAATTCCATCTCTTGCTGTAAGCTTAGAGCCGTAGACCGTCCTGCTGGAAGATGTACTTACACTGCAGTCTCTAGTCTTCTCTAACAAGTTTTCCTCCAGGATTATCCCATCTTGATCCATGTCCACCTTCCCATCAAATGTGAGCAGTTCCACTTACCCCACTGAAGAAAAACGTCCCCTCAGCATGGCGCTGCCATCGCCTTGTTTCACCATACGGGTGGTGTGTTCAGGGGCTCATGCAGCGTTAGTGTTTTGCTTGTAGTCTAATCTTACCAACCAGAGGGCCTCTCGTTTTTGTTATTATACCTTTTATTTTTACAGGCAAGCCATTAAGAACAAGTTCTTATTTACAATGGCTCACCTGCTTGATAAATCTGCTCATCACTGTTGGTGTTCTCTGACCCAGTGGTCCTCAGGACCTACTGCAGGTTGTAGGGGGTTTCCAGCAGGGGCGGTTCTAGACAGGGGCCAACAGGGGCCTGTGCCCCTGTAGAACTGTTATGGCCCCTGTACTAAAGACATATTAAATTTCTTAGGATGATAAATGATAAAAGATACCGTGACTGACTGGTCATTTGAATCAGTTGTATTTTTTACGTTTATGGTTTTTCCCAATAATAAAATAACAAAATAATTAAAAAATAAATATAAAAAAAATAACCATAATTAAAAAAATTAAGCTGTTCCACTTTAAGCTCCCGCTGTATTGAGAAAAGATCAGGGGTCTGCAACCTGCAGTTCCAGAGCCACAATTGGCTCTTTGGCTTACTTAATATATTAAACGATGAAATGTTGATCTGTTTAGGTTTTTTCCCCCAATCTTTTGTTCTGTGCCCCTGTGAAAAAACACTGGCCCCAGCCTGGCCCCCCTGCTAAATTTGGTCTAGAACCACCACTGGTTCCCAGCTGCCACACGGCAGACTTAAATGAATGCTTGATTTGATTCACAGGCTTCTTTGTAGCTGACTGGCACGCCGAAACTCGGCATTTCGAATTGAATCAGTTGTGCTGGAGCAGATAAACATCTAAAACACCAAGAACAGTGAATACAAGGATTGAGAAGCACTGCTCTGGACGGGACTTCCTGTTGTTTTCTTCTCGTCACGCTGCCATACAGGCCCGACTGTAATAATAATAGTTGTCATACTGACCACTGAATCTGCAGCTCCTTCAGAGTTAACATGTGACTTTTGGGCTCTTCTAATGTTCTCCTCGTCTAGCCGGTGGATAGTGACACAGGTCTACAGGTGTACCACACTCTTTTTGTTTCCAGATGACTTATTGAACAGATCTCAGGGGGGATGTTTTAGAACCTAATCCTGTCTTAAACAAGCATTTTTGTCCTGTTGGCTGAATAAAAGGCTGAAAGGGAGTATCATTTAAATAGAGCACAATAATAATGATAATAATAATAATAATGCACATTAAATTAATCTTTTAACCTTGAGCTGGGGTTGTTCCTAATTCAAATTTTTCTGTCATCCATAGAGTGCTCTTTCTTGAGAATGTGACAAGTTTTAGTAGTTTTCCAGAACACACCCTTACAGTATCACTTGTAGTTCGTTGGTGTAATTATAAGCGGCTATGTACATTTATAAGGAGCAGCACCAGTCCTGCGTACAAACTTTCCCCGAGAAGAAAAAACGGCACAATTCCCCTACATTTGCATAACCCTGCCCTGCTTAAGGGAGAGGAGTCAGTGAGTGATCCCAAAATTAGCATGCTGTCACCTTCGCCGTCTCTTCTGTCATTCAGCAAAACAGGCGAGTGTGCAGACATGTGAACCCATTTTCCCCATCTGCTGGAGAAATGTTAATCAGGACGCATGCCACCGCACAGCTTCAGTCCTCTGCCAGTGACGGGCTGACATGCACTGTATTTAAATCGCTTTCATGTGGCCTTATTATAGGCGAGATGGAGTCAAATGAGAATGATTGGAAATGTCATTGTCAGCATCTTGCGTTTCTTTTTTTTTTTCCTATTTAAGGGAATTTAAAATTAAAGGCAATACATGAGTAAAAAAATCTAAATGTACACATTTAGCATTTCTTGGAGATAAAAGGGCAATAAAAGCACCCTGTAATTAAATTAACCGCACAAGCAAAAAGCATCCAGAATGCAAGAGATTCATCTGTAATAGCTTTAAATATACGGCTGACATGCATCTCCTTTAGTTGCCTATTTGCGGGGTTTTCAGTCATGTGCAGATAATTCTGCTTCTCTTGTTTCTAATGTATTTATGCGCACATAAAAACTTTCATCTCTTTGCTGCGGCTGCTGGGCGCCTGAGGGCGCAGCGCCAACAGCGCCATTGTTGGTGAAACAGTGCCCTCCTGCGGCCTCTGGGGGAACTGCGCGCACACACACAAGAAAAAAAGGATTCTCATGACAGGGACAAAAAAAAAATGTGAAGAAAACAAACTTCAAGAACATTCTTTGGCTTATCTGGAGTGAACTATTCTGATAGAGCTATCAGCATGTAGAGCCGATGCTCACACGGATGCATGATGAAACACATGTGTAACGATGATTAAACGCCGCTGCTGTGCTGGCTGAGCGAACACGGCGCACACATCTGGAGTTCAAAGGCGAGGGCTGAATAAGAAAACCAACAAATCTCCTTTAAAATGCACCCAGCCCCTTTAAATCAGTGGATGAAATGCCCTGCGCCCCCCCCCCCCCCTTCACCGTTAACCACAAGGATAAAATACAACCTGACAAGTCAGAGAGAGAGAAGCTCAAACCACTGCTGGTGTTTTTCTTTTTATTATTTTATAAAAAAAAAAAAAGAAATATCTTTATTCTCTGCAAAAGGAGGCATCGGGAGCATCGGCGTGTTCTATGGCTTGAGTACAGAGTACAGAGTTCCTGCAGGAAGGGAAATAAAATACAAATTTCACAGAAGGGAGCCCTTGGGAGAAACTGCAAAGCCCCAGCCATGTTTAGCGAGGGGGGGGGGGGGGGTGTTTGGGGCGGCTACGCTGCAGCTGTCACAGGATACGGTCTCAGTGTCTGAAAACCTGAGTCTGCTGAGAGGGCAGGTCCAGGTGGTGCATCGCCCCCCCCACCAACCCACGCCAGCATGGCAGTTTTTTAGAAAACAGGCAGAAACCCAGAGATTTCTCAGTGGTAGGACAGACGCTGCTGGTGTTTGTAAAGAATCTATAAGAATGTTTAAATAGCTTCTCTGTGGGAAAAAAATAAGATTTTTTGTTTAAATGTTGGAGCCCTTCACTGGTGGATGGATTCTGCCCCCCCCCCCCCCTGTGATGCATTTTTCTCTCATTGCAGCCCAGCCTGGAAGTAATGGTGAAGATTCTCAGTCATTCAGGTCATGGTCATTCCAAAAAAAGTAAAAAAAAAAAACAAAACAGCTAGACTTGTTTTTTATAGTTGAAGACATTTGCGAAAAGTCTTCAACTACGAAAAACAAGTCAAGTTGCTTTGTTTTTTACTTTTTTTGGAACAGCCTGGAAGTATACTTGAACGCGTCTCCTCCTTTTAATGCTCTCAATGCTGCTGATAAACTGATCAGATTTGGAAGCCATTTCTCCCCGACTCTTCACATTTCAGTTCTCCGGCTACTTTGTTCTGGGCCGCTCGTCTCCTCCGACCACGACATCGTTCACTACAGACGGGGGTTCCTACACATTTCCCAAAATCCCGCCCTTTCCCAGAGTCCGATGTTCAGACTTATCGATTCCCAAGGCCACGAGGAATAGTTCGGTCTAAAGGTTTGACGTGATTTAGTAGAGTTCTTCTTCTTCTTTTTTTATTTGCAGTGTTTGAGGTTTCGTGTCGGCAGGTTACGCTGCGGCATCAACATCTGAAAACCTCTCCTGGAAACCATTTAATAAGTCCGTCGCCCTGGAGGTAAGAAGCTCCCAGGTCGGTTTGCAGCAACGCTTTCAGTACCTTTGTTATAACGAGGTAACATCGCAGGCTTAGTTTGTAGGGATAACATTATTGGTAGCGACGGTTTAGTGACCCCATAACGAGGTCAATGAGCTTCCATTGTCTCTAAATGTTGAGACAACCAGATAACACCTTTGCTTTGTCGTTAAGCTCTTCACTTCACGCTGTAAAGATTAAAACTATACAGAGACACCAGAGAGATATCTCTGATGATGACCAAAGGTCAAAGTGGTCCTGTCACTACAAGATTTATGTCGATAAGGATATTTTAAGCGTTTTATTCTATGGGTCATAGCCTATTTTACTCAATATTACAAGAGCTTGAGCTCATTTTGTTTTAATGAATGTTTCATCATGTCTACGTATGTGTTTTAATGTTATAATCGTTCATTTATCTCATCACGTCAAGATAATCAGTTGTTGGCGCTACAACAAGTGTCGTTATCTCGAGATATTGTGTTCTTTTTAGGTTTTTTTCTTCTTGTTGTTGTTCTAATCCTTCAATTATCCCAGTTTGTTGGGATAACGATACTCTGAGCGCTTTTATGACGGTTTAATTTTCTAAAAATAAACCCTCATAAAATAATAAATGTCTCAATCTCAACCCAACAACATTTTAGTCTCTTTTGGGGGATTAGATAACGAGATCTTCACTTTTAACCTCGTTATCTTGTGACGGTGGTTTCGGGTTTATTCACTGATAACGGTTTCACTAAGTTGAGATGAGGAGATCGTTTGTTATAACACCGTCATTATTTCCTTTATCTTACAATAACAAGACCTGGAGATCTTAAGTTAAGTTCTTTTTGTTGGTGTAACAGTTTTTTTTTTTTTAATGTTAAGTCATTTGAAATTGTTTTCACCACCAGGGATGTTGTTTGTTATTCCAATTAAACCCTCTCATTATCTCAAAATAACTGTTCAAGCTCATTATGTCACAGAAGTAGCTTTATTATCTCAATATCGTAAATTAATGTGACCGTCAGCTAATTTTTTATTTATTTTTTTTAGATAGTGGCTTCATCTCGGCTTTATTTCATCTCGATATAAGAAGATAATTATCCCAATAAGAAGACAAGAAGAAATCGAGATGTCAATGTTATGTTGATAGATTTGTTGAACTAATTAATTTATTTACTTAACTTAGAAATCAGGACGGTGATGTTAGCGGTTGGATAGTTTTTTTTAATAGATAAAATACATTTCATCTCACTTAATATGACGTAAACGGCAGAAATTCAGAATTAAAGAAGTTGTTGGAGCCTACTTCTGCTTTCACACACCGTATCTTCTAAACAATCAGTTTGAACATCACTCCACCCACTTTGAGCAAGTTATTAGAAACTCAGATGTTCATTTTCTCACAAATGGAACACGGAGAAGAGTCTAAATGTGTTTTCGCGTTCTCTAATGTAACTAACTGGACACCTGTACGTTGCCCTGGGGCTGTGTAGGAACCCTGCAGCCGTGTGGCTCACAGGAACACTTTGGGTCTCTAAAGCCGTCCCTTGTGTTATAATCTCACAGTGCTGCCGAGACGGCGCCCAGGACTCCACAGCCAACCGAGTCCTTGGATCAGACCCGACGCAGGACAGAGCTAACAGCGGCGTAGGTGTCAGCGCCAGAGCCCGAAACGTCACACTGCCATTAACCGAGAAAAGCGGGTCGTGTAATTAAAGCGGCGGCGGTGAGGAGCGCAGCTTCATTCCCACGCCGTCGTTCTGAAACGTAGCGACCTCCTTCCTGTGACGCCTCTGTTAGCGCTTTGGGTCGACGTGTGAGATTATATTTAGCGGTCGGGGTAAAAATAATAACGCGGGGGGGGGGTAAAAACCTCACGCACGCACGCACCTAACGAGCCAGCACTCATTCTCACACACGTTATATACGAAGGAGAAAAAAATATATTAACATTTGGGTTACAAAACATTTCAACAGCCTCTGGCGTAGCAAAACACACGCGGGTCGTCGTCTCTTTCTTTACCGTCCACAAAATATATATATATTTTCAATTTCTAATAAAAATACTCCCGCTTTTTGACGGGATCTCAGGCACTGGATTGCATCTCTTCCTCCATTCGGTGAATGGAAGCCACTGGTGGCGCGTCTGAAGATCTGGGTGCCGGTGAGAGATTACGGCCAAGATGAGCCCAAAGTTTCTCTCCCGGCTTTTCTCCCAGCCAGCAGTCCAGCTGTCTGGCTCTGTAAAAAAGCTTCATCCCCGGCCCATCAGAAACCAAAACAGCTGCTTTCCCTCCCGGCAGACCGAGCGCTGTGTTCTGTGTGGGAGAAATAAGTCATTCGTTCAAGAGCCTTTCTTCAACGGCAATCTGCTGGTAGTGTGGATTAAGCGGTCTGGAGCCTAGAAAAACAACAACTTGCTGTCTGGACAGTGTCCCCCTGCCGTTTGTGTTTTTTTTGTTTTTTCGCTCTCTGCTTAAACAGGATCCACGGTTAGACGGCCAAAAACTCAGGCGGACCGGTTCCACTCCCAGGCCGGTGTGTCCAAACGTCCAAATGTTCCCCCCCTCCCCGCAGCGGAGATCCTCCTCCTCTCAGTCCACCGGGCCCTGAAAGATGAGCTTGGACCAGCCCTGGGAGGGGCCCAGCTGGGTGGCGCAGAAGGGGCAGGCGGCGTGGAAGGCGTGGGTGCCGTGCGGCAGCGGGATCTCCGACCAGTACCTGACCGACTTCTCCGAGCACACGTGTCCGCACGGCACGAAGGCGTGGGTGGGTGCGCCCGTGTCCACGTAGAAGGCCGGCTCGCAGCCCAGCCACAGCGGCACGTAGGGCCCCACCACCCGGCACATGGGACACTCCCGCTGGGTGTTGGGCTCCCGCTCGGAGCGGTGGCCCCAGTTGTGGTAGCCGTGCACGTGGCCGCACGCCAGGTAGACCCAGGGCTGCTTGTCCTCCAGCGAGGAGAGGGCCCGGCTGCGCTGCATGCTGGGGAAGGCGAGCGTGTTGAGGCCCACGGGGCACTGGGGGCGCGCCGCGTTGATCTCCTGCCTGAGGGCCTCCAGGTGCTTTTGGGTGGGAGTGTGAAAGAGGCCCTCCGCGGTGCGCCACAGCAGCGTGGCTCCGCACAGATCCACCAGAGAGCCGTCCTGCAGGATGTTACTCTCGTTCTCCACCTGTAAAAACAGAGACGAGTTTAGTTTATTAAAAAAAAATAAAAGGGCTGATGACGTCTACAGCACCTTCCTAACGGGATTCACGCATCCTTTGTGAAAAAAAAACGTGGCTTTTGTGTGAGTGACCGACAGAAAAACATCGATGTGAGGTGGAAGAAGGATGATTAAAAGTAAAAGTCTGGGCCTCCTGTTGCTGATGCACCCGAACAGACTTTGAAGGACTTATCCATGCCTTCATCACATCTCGTTTGGACTATTGTAATTCATTATATAGAGGCCTGGATAAATCACAGATGCAGCGACTCCAAATGATCCAGAACGAAGCGGCTCGGCTTCTTACAGGAACCAGGAAGCGTGACCATATAAGGCCCATACTGGCCTCTTTACATTGGCTGCCTGTTTTTTATCGAATAGATTTTAAGATTCTCTTATTAACTTATAAAGCTTTAAATGGATTAGCTCCCCCTTATCTTCTGGAACTTTTAAAATTTCAGCCCGTGTCCAGAACCCTACGTTCTAATAATCAGCTTTTACTAACAGTTCCTCGGACCAGACTTAAGAGGAAAGGAGATCGGGCTTTTTCTGCTGTTGCTCCTTCTCTATGGAACAATCTACCTTTCCAAATTAGATCTGCCCACAGCCTGGATCATTTTAAATTGCTTCTTAAAACTTATTTTTATTCTTTGGCATTTAATTAAACTAGTGTTTGATACTTTGTTTTTATTAATTTGTGTTGTTGTCACTCTTGTACAGCACTTTGGTGCAGTTCTATGCCTGTTTTAAAGTGCTATATAAATAAATTTGACATTGACATTGACATTGAACAGAAGATGCGTGTGATTCCATCTCAATAGAAATCCAGCTGTTCTCACGGGTTTGTTGAGGAAAACTAGTGGAAACACAGCATCACCAAGACCAAGGAGCCCAGCAGTGAAAAGCTGTGGAGCATTTTTCTCATGGATAAACGTTACATACACAAACAGGCTCTCACAAACACCTGCAGGTGCTTACAGACTCACTTCTATACAGAAAACCCCTATTATTATCTTCTCCTATCACTTTATTAATGTTGTATTAACTAATACTGTATAATCTTCAGTGATGGTATCAAGGCGTTACTTGATTGTATCTGTAATACTTTATCGGCTGGTTGTGCTGTTCTTTTTACATCTCTTTGCAGGTGAAGAAGCAGACTGAAGATGTATTCTTCTCTCCCTTTTCTCTCCTCTTTCACATTTTCTCCTTTTTTCCCTCTTCTACCTTCTTGTTTTAGTGTCGATATAACATGAAATCTTCTCTGCATAAATTATAATAAAGCCTCTTGCATGTATAAATCAAGCGGAGCACTATGGGCTCTTTTTGGCATTAAGACAACAATTCTTAATGCCACACTGCCACACAGGACACTATTTAAATAAAAAAAGAAAAGCTGTGGAGAAGCCTGACCCAGGCTCGGGTTCTAAAACAACTCTGAACGTTTCTGAGCTCTGATGAACCCGTCAGCTGTAGAGGGGAAAGAGAACGGCACCACTGCACACCGTCTGAGACGTGGCCGTTCACCTCACCCTGCAAGAATGGAACTAAAAGTAAGTCAAATATTCTTGAAATGAGTGTATTTGTCCTTGATTTGAGCAGGTAATTAACATGGTCTGCCAATGGAATTAGTATTTTTACCCCTAAAATAAGATACATAGATCTCTTCGCCTGAAATAAGTTGATGGAGATGAGTTGTTCCTATTTTAAGTGCAGAAATCTTATTCGATTGGCAGATCATCTTATTTACCTGCACAAATGAAGGGAAATACATTTATTTCAAGAACATTTTTACTAACTTTTACGTTCCCTTTTTCAGCGCAACTGCCAGAATGGGCAAAGTAAGCGTCGTTCGGAGGAAGCAGCTGAGACGAGATCCGCAGCTCAGGTGGGAGAATTTGACGGCAGGAACCATAATAGATGTGAAGTTCCCAAGGCTTTTGGATGCGTAGCAAGAAGAGAGCAGCAACTGAAAGAATCCCATTTCCAGGACGCCATGTACAAAGCAAACATGTGGAAGAGGGCGCTCTGGTCTGATGAGACCAAACGAAAACCTCCTGACCTTCAGTGCGGCACAGAACCAACAACCAAAGCACCCCATTAAACAGCATCATAGTGCATGAAGGCTTTTGTCCTGCAGGAGAAGGGAAGCTGGTCAGGGCTAAACACGGTGAGACGCAGCAAAAGGTTTTTAAACTGCTGCTTTCTTACTTTCCACACTGCAAAAACAGATCTAAAAATAAGTAAAATGTTCTTAAAGTTAGTGTATTTGTCCTTGATTTGAGCAGGTAAATAAGATGATTTGCCAATGGAATGAATATTTTGACCCCTAATATAAGATAATTAGACATCCTGCACTTTAAATAAGATGATGGAGATGAGTTGTTCCTATTTTAAGTGAAAAAATCTTATTCCATTGGCAAATTACCTTATTTACCTGCTCAAATCAAGGACAGATGCATTAATTTTAAGAATATTTTGCTTATTTTAAGTTCCATTTTTGCAGTGCAGCTGAGAAGTGACAGCCTAAGCCGCAACTAAGCGCTGTAGGTCAAACCGGTTTGTGTTGCTCTAACACAAAAACACTGGCGTGAGTGACATAAGTGGTCGAGTTTAAGGGGTGTGAATACTTTTATGGTGTTGTTGCTGAACTCTACGAACCAGTTTTCCTGGGGTCTGCGCTGAGCGGGTCTCCCTCAGAGTGTAGACATCTCCACAAACGGAGATCTCTCTCCAGACGCCGGGCTTGGACTCCTCCATGAAGCCCTCCTTAGGGTGCATCACCAGCACCCCGTTGGTGGTCAGCCCGTCCATGTGGCCGTCGGGGTTCTTCCATTTCGCTGCTTTTTCCTGGTGCACAAATCAGATTTTATTATTTCCACACACACAAAAAAATACATTTAATGTCTTCGCGTGAGCCGATCTAAGGGAAAACGTGACTATTATTCACCCCTAGGAAGATGTTCTTGGAGGAGTCGAATCCAGCGGCGTAGATGCGTGCGGTGAAGGGCGGGTTGCGTTCGCAGACGACCCTGCAGGCGAAGCGGGAGATGGTGCTCTGCGTGATCTGCGTCTCCTCCCCGTCCTGGCCTCCCGCCACGGTGTCCGTCACCACGAAGTCTATCGGGTTCTCCGTGGAGCGTCCGATCTGCGGAACAAGTCCGTCACATTCAGCTCATCAGAACAAAAGAACCGCCAAAAAAAGAGTTCAGATTCTGAGAGCTAGAATGAAGAAAACACACCGGCCGTGATGAAACTGAGGAATTGATTGTTTTTGAAAGCCCAACGTCCGCCTGATGTTAAAAACAGGTTTCAAAACAACACTACTGTGTTGCATCACCGCCCAACTGATGCTGGAGTAAACATTCGGGAGGTAATCGGGCCAATTTACGCGGGAATAATAAAAAAAATGTTTTCACCATTTTGTAATCAATTAATCCCGTTTGTCGCCGTCTAACAGCACAGCAGAGCGCCGTGGAGACGTGGAGCCCGGAGACTCGCTCCTCTGCAATGCGTGGTTTGACGTTCTCTAGTAGAAAAAAGGTTCTAAGCCCGCTTTTTGTTGCTAGGTTCTAGTAGCGACCTCATGAGCCTTCAGGTTATCAAAGCGAGCAGCGTTAAAGCAGCCAGATAGTCCATATTCTCCTCTGTGTGGGGGATGCTGATAACGTATTGAATGTTAAAGTCATCCAACTAGGGCATGAACAATTAATCGCATTTTTAATAAAATCGCAATTTTAAAAAACGCAATTTCCAAATCGCAGAGGTCTGCAATTTTTGGCTATGTAACAATTAGGGAATCAGATGCGTCATTTAGTTGTCGGTAAAATGTTTAAAGTGGGTTTGCCTTCACATGGAAGGGAAAAGAGTTGCAGCAGTGAGATAATCTAATTTTACTTGTTTTAGAGTTTATATAATGATACATAACATTAAGTTCTGGTCAATCAGTTTAATACAATGACTTGCTTGTTGGTTGCACTTTATGTTCAACAAGGATCAATGTCCCAATCAATTAAAAGTTGTTCTCTTGAATAATATTCTGATTAATAGAAACATTAAAAGTTCTTGTTTCGTAGGCAGAACGCGATCATTTCTGCTCCAAGTTTAGATGCTGTGGGTGTTTTAGCAACTAATCCGCACGGCATGGAAACAAATTGACTTGTTGTTTTGTATATGTTTAAAAAGACATGATTAAAAAATTGCAATTAGATTATTTTCCAAAATCGTTCAGCCCTACATCCAACCACATGACAGTTTTTCCTCTTGCAGTCTGATCCCAGTTTATACCTTGCAAAAGTATTCGCTCCCCTTGGACCTTCCCTATTTTCTAACAAATACATAAGGAGGCAAGGAGAGCAATGTTCAGAGAAGCAGCTAAGAGGGTGACGGTAACTCTGGAGGAGCTGCAGAGATTCACACCTCTACCAGTGGGGCACTAAACCAATCAGCAGCATCATGCTGTTGGGAGGTTTTTCTGCAGCAGAGGCAGGGAAGCTAATCAGAGCTAAGGGGAAGATGAGATGGATGAAGATGGATACAGGGAAATGCTGGAGGAGAACCCGTTAGAGGCAGTGAAAGCCTTGAGAAGGAGCTTCAGCTCCCTGCAGGACGACACCTTCACCTTCAACATTGTCTCTAAAAAGTAAGGAAAGGTAGACCCTAACATTCAGCCAGAGCTACAAGGGATTGCTTTTAAACAAAGCTCATACGTGTGTTACAGCCCGCAGTGGGTCGAGGCAGATGAGCGTTCACACTGAGCCTGGTTCTGGTTCTGCTGGAGGGTTTTCCTTTCTGTTAAAGGGGAGTTTTCCTCTCCACTGTCACTTCATGCTTGTCCAGTATGAGGGATTGCTGCAAAGCCATCGATAATAAAGACGACTGTCCATTCATTGTGGCTCTATGCTCTTTCAGGAGGAGTGAATACTGCTTGTCAAGACTTGATGCAACCTGCTGGGTTTCCTTAGAGAGGTAACTTTCTGAACAATCTGGAGGATTTGATTGAATTTGACATTGTAAAGAGCCTTGAGATGACATGTTTTGTGCATTGGTGCAATATAAATAAATATGGATAGAATTGAACAACCCATCTAAAACCTAGACATAACTCCAATAGATGATTTAGAATATTTGAAAATTGAGGCTATAATTCAAGCTGAAGGCGGTTCTAATCCACGTGTACGCCACACTTTCCAGATTTACGTAGAAAATGACCTTCCCTTTCACAATTATACCACTTTGTTTTGGTCCATCTTAGGTCGGCTGTGGAGCTTCATGTGATCCTTTAGGTCTTTCTTATTACTATTAAACCTTTATTTATACGAGTAGTTTCATCAACACATGAGGTCTCATTTAAAAGACAGACTTGTCTTCCAGTTGCTCACTTTTTTAAATAAAAAAAACATTTCATGGTACATATTAGGATAACACTAATAAATAAATTCCTCTTTTGTTTGTTTAGTCCTTTCCTTTTCTGCTCAGGCTCCAAATAATATGCCCCCCCCCCACACACACACACACACACACACACACACACATAAATATGTCTCAGTTGTTTTCCTTTGATCGATTATGTTGGGATTCTTTATTTCAATAATAAAACAAGTACATTTTATATGGTTAAGAAAGAAAAAATGCTTTTTTGGATTAAAAAGTTTGCTGACCCCACCTCCCCCCAGTTAAAGTGATGGAAAGGTTCAAGGGGTAGAAATATGTTTGCAAGGCGCTGCAGCTTCTATTAAAAGTCACCAACGTTGTTCAATAATCTAAGTCCTGAGGCTAAAGTTGACACTTTTCAGTGTAACACCAACAGAGGAGAGCTCCTCAGTGACTTAGAGACAGGAAGTGTGGTGTTTATAGTTTAGGCCCCTGCGCTAAGCCCCACCCACCCAGCCAGCCTCTTTTTATAACATGTTACTGACCTGTAGGCGAATGACCTTTTGATGTTCCAGCCTCAGCTCCGTTTTTAAACATGCTGCTGCCGTCAGGTTCAAAATTAGCATCCGTTTATCGAAACGCGGTAAACCGTCTCAGTTTCAGCTATTTATATGACGGTTTTTGCCGTTTCAAACGGAATACTGTCCTCAGATCCATCTTTAAACCCAGATCACGAGGCATGATCATCGTATTTTGGGAAGGGTTTGTTAGTTTGGGGGGGGGGGACATGTTTTTAGGCTTAGCTTTAAGCGTTGCATCAGACTGATGCTGAGGAAACCAGAGGCAGAAAGGAACGTTTCCCTTTTTCATTTGACCATTACTTTCTGCTCTCTGAAAACTTCCTAAAATCCTTCATTTGTTCAGTTTTTCTGTTTTCTACTTTGTGTTTCCAGTGTTGCTCTAAAACACAGGTGTCAAACTCAAGGCCCGCGGGCCGAATCCGGCCCGTCAAGATAAATTATCCGGCCCTCAAGAGCCAAAAAAAAGGCATATCATGTCATAAAGTAGAGACATATATCCTTTTAAAGTGTATAAAGTGGCTAAAACTGTGCCTCCTGTAAGTGTAACTCACCCCAATATCAACTTTTTTTTTTGCAGATAAACTGTATAAACTGGGCTTATGGTTGCTATTTCTATGTTACTGTGCATTTTTTATACTACTATGTGAACTGGAATGAAATTATGAAATGAAAAGTATCGTCTCTACACATGTAACCAGCCCTTTTAAAGACTTCATGACGCCAAAGTGGCCCCATATACAAATGAGTTTGACACACTTGCTCTAAAACAACGGAATACGACGACGGGTTAACATGTGAACTCATCTTTCTATTAATATTCTGGCTTTCAAATGCGTTAAACCACAGCGTTTCACACATTTCAGCATTAAACCACATATTTTACACATCACAGCGCACTATAGGACACAAATGTGTAAAAAAAAAAAAAGTAAAAAATCTGAAATGTACACATAAAACTTCGATGCAGCCTCCTTTCCAAACAAGCGTGTGATTAAACGGGGCGTTTACCTGAAACATGTCTGTGTCTTTGTCATGGCTGTACTCCACCACCACCGTCTGGTGCCGGGACAGCGTGTAGGAGATGCTGTGTTGGCCTTTACAGTTCACGGCCTGAAACAAGACCACACGTTACTGACGGCTTTAAATATGGAGGCTGCAAAAACCAGAAGCTGGAAGAAAGGCGGGAAGGAAGAGAGGAAGGTAGGTAGAGAGGGAGGGAGAAAGGTGGGACATAAGGATGGAAAGACAGAAAGGAGGTAGGAAAGAAAAAAAGAAGTATATGAGGAACAAAGGTAGGACAAAACTAATTGAGGACACAACATTTAGGCAATTGGACCGGCTATAAAGGCTGGAAATGCAAATATTTTTAATTTTTTTTCGTATTTATCCAGAGATGGAAAATAAATTCCAAACTTTTCTGAACTACAATTAACCTTCATAATAAAACACAAATACCCAGACTAGTGAAAGTTTTCATACCCTCCCATTTGTTGACAGTTTGTCCCACAAACTCACATTTTAATGCATCTTATTGAGACTTTAGGTAAACAAACAACACAAACGGTCATGATACTGTTTAGATACCAATGTTCTCTGACGAGTCTGAAACCTTCACAGAACAGCTGGTGGACTTTACTCACTATTTCAGTCACTTCTGAAGGCTGTGCTGGATTTTATTTAAGGGTGTCAGAAAAAAAAATCCAAATGCAAATCAACTTTTGATAGATTTTTTCGTTGTAAAATTGAAAATGAACAATGTTTCCTCCACGTCACAGCCCTGCTCTGCTTTGTGTTGGTCCGTCACAGAAAATCTCTACAGAATACACTGAAGTTTGTGGTTTTAACGAAAAATGCGAAAAGGTTCGCGGCGGGGGCGTGAACCTTTCTTTGCTAGGCACCGTATCTGAAACTTCCTATCACTAAAAAGTGATTTTTGTGCTTCAACCACTTTCTTGTGGCTCTGACTGGATCAGCAGTAGGACTGAACAATTTTGCTAAATAATCTAATTGCGGTTTCTTAATATTGCGATTTAATGCGATTTTTTCCCCCAGTTTAATTTATCATGTCTTTTTAAACATATACAAACAACAAATCAATTTGTTTCCTCGCCATGTGGATTAGTTGCTAAAAGACCCGCAGCATCTAAACTCAGAGCAGAAATGATCGCGTTCTGCCTACGATATATTTCAACCAAAATTGCAATTTTGACTTTCCTCTGCATTAACCACCAGCAACATAAATGTTCTCTAAAAAAATGTTTGTAAAGAAGGACTATTTAAAACAAGAAATTTTAATGTTTTTATTAATCAGAATATTATTCAAGAGAACAGCTTTTAATTGATTTGGACATCAATCCTTGTTGGACATAAAAGTACAACCAACAAGCAAGTCTATGTATTAAACTGATTGACCAGAACTTAATGCTATGTATGATTATATAAACTCTAAAACAAGTAATAAAATTAGATTATTTCACTGCTGCAACTGTCTTCCCTTCCATGTGGAGCAAACCCACTTTATATATATTACCGACACCTAATGGACGCGTCTGCTTCACTAATTGTTACACAGCCAAAAATTGCTGACCTCTGCGATTTGGAAATTGTGTTTTTTTAAATTGCGATTATATTGAAAATGCAATTAATTGTTCAGCCCTAATCAGCAGAGTCATTTACAGGAACGACGCTACAGGATATCTTACGTAATCCCTCCATCGACTCACAAGGCATTCAACAGATGAATCGCGTGCCGAGTTGGGAGTCGTGCATACGGCCGTCCTGTTTTTAAGACTAAACTGCAGCCAGAATTCATCCGGTTTGTTGCAGCCTTTTTGTCTTATTGCATTACCCCAGGTTGCACAGGGCGACACACATTTCTGGAACGGCAACAGCGACAAGCCTCCCGTGACAGTCACAGTCCCGTGACAGTGAACTGCCCGCCGGGCCTCTGTCAGCTAGAGCCGCTGAGGGCAGGGCCGGTCGAGGCCCGAAAAGGCAGCTCTCATCAACATTTAAACACATGCCGCCATCATCCAGCTCTTATCTGGAAATTGCATTTCCAAAACAACCCCCCCCCCTCCTCCTCCTCCTCCTCCTCCTCTTTCCTATTTCGTCACGTGCAGGAGAGAGAAAGTGGGTCACCAGAGCTGCCGCGCTCTGCTGTAACTTCAGACGCAGACCAGACGGGGGGACAAATGTCAACGCCGCCGCTGACGAGCGCTGCTCTCTACCTGAGCAGGAAAAGTCGCACACACACACACACAAATAAGGGCGGAAGAATGAGGAGTCAGAACGAACAGCAACGAGCAGAAGGCTGGCAGCGGCATCATGGGAGCTTCTGGTTATCTGTCATGAACACCAGCGCGTGCGCAGACATGTGAGCGTTCGCTCGCAGCCGCCGGGCGTTCTCGGTTCACTCGTAGGCTGCGCCGTCAGGGAGCGCGCGTGGGGCCCCGCAGACCGCTCCATGAGAGGAGACACCGAGGCTTCTTTCATCCGGCTCCTTCGGTGTTTGATATATTTAATCACGCTGCTGGCGCGCCACCTTGTTTGTCTCTCACAGATGGTTATTTTTGACAGTGCGTGCAGCTGGGAGTGGAGGAGGGCTGGCCGAGAGCGCCGGCATCCAGCCTGATAATCCCCCCCCCCCCCATGGCCTGGTAACGGGGCGGGCAAAGAGGAACAGAGGTAAAAGAGGAAGAGCGTTGCGGCGGTTCTCGTACCGAAAACGGCTGCAAAAAACAAAACAAAAAAAAAACACTACATTGTTCTTTTAAAGCCACAAACAATGCAGTAAATGTTTCTGAGAACTAACTTTCACTAGAATTTAAACAATGCCGTGCCAAATTATTTGCATCATTTCAGTTTCTTCACACTTTCTGATGTGTTTCACTGAGATCTTTTATGTAGGGCAAACACAGACTAGTCCACAATCTGGAAGAAGAAGGAAAATAAGGCCTGTTTTTATGTTTTTATGAATAAAATCCGAGGCGAAAAGCAGCCTTTAAAGTCACCTAATCAGTAAACAGAGTTCATGTGTGTGCACTTTCAATCTCAGTATAAACGGAGCTGTTCTGTAAAGTTTGTTTGAGAACACCAGTAAACAAACAGTGTCATAAAGCACGGTTGGGCTATAAAACAGTTTCCTAAGCGCTGGACGTCTCACGGAGCGGCGTTCAATCTGTCCTCTGGAAATGGAAAGACTGGCAGCGCAGCAAACCGGCCATGAAATGAACTAACAGCCCTGGGACGTATCAGTCAGTAAAGCAACCAGAAGATCTCCAGAGGAGCTGCACAAATGCTCTGCTCAGGTGGAGAATCTGCTGAGGGAGCTGCTTTGTTTTGCCTTAGATAAATTTTAAGTTTATGGGGGAGGAGACAACGAGTAAAAAAAACCAGCGAGCTGCGGGAAAGCTTATTTTCAGAAGGAACAAGGAAGCTGGTCAGAGTTCATGGGAAGATGGATGGAGCTAAATGCAGAGCAGCCATATTTAAGACTCTTTGTTTATCAATTTGTTGAGTCACGATTGCACTGAATTTTATTTCTAGTAAAGGAAGTCATAACCACACTTTTTAGTGTGGTGTGTATTTGTATTTCTCCTTCTAAGTTACAATTATTATGCATTAAAATTCTTCTTCTCACATATAAAGCCCTTAATAATCAAGCTCCATCATATATCAGAGCTCTGATTACCCCGTATGTTCCTAACAGAGCACTTCGCTCTCAGACTGCAGGTCTGCTGGTGGTTCCTAGAGTCTCTAAAAGTAGAATGGGAGGCAGATCCTTTAGCTATCAGGCTCCTCTCCTGTGGAACCAACTCCCAGTTTTGGTCCGTGAGGCAGACACCCTGTCTACTTTTAAGACTAATCTTAAAACTTTCCTTTTTGACAAAGCTTATAGTTAGAGTGGCTTAGGTTACCCTGAGCTATCTCTATAGTTATGCTGCTATAGACTTAGGCTGCTGGAGGACATCAAGATCTATTTCTCTTACTCTGCTGAGTTCTCCTACTGTTCTCCAATTTGCCTTGTTTATTATTTAAACTTTTAACATTTTGTTCTCTTTGTCTTTTTTCCTCTTCATAGAAGGTACACCTGGTCTGGCGTTCTGTTAGCTGTGACATCATCCAGGGGAGACAGATCATCCGCTGTCGCCCCTATAACATAGAAAGGATTCCTGCATCAATGTGCTTCTGTGCTTTCTGTGTCTCTGCTCTGTCTTCTCTAACCCCCAGTCGGTCTTTGAAGATGAGCGTTCATACTGAGTCTGGTTCTGGTTCTGCTGGAGATTTTCCTCCCTGTTAAAGGGGAGTTTTCCTCTCCACTGTTACTTCATGCATGCTCAGTATGAGGGATTGCTGCAAAGCCATGGACAATGCAGACGACTGTCCACTGTGGCTCTACGCTCTTTCAGGAGGAGTGAATGCTGCTTGGAGAGACTTGATGCAATCTGCTGGGTTTCCTTAGAGAGGAAACTTTTTGACCAATCTGTCTGGATTATTTGCTAGAATTAGACTTTGTAAAGTTCCTTGAGACGACATGTATCCTGAATTGAGTTCGAATCCAAGTCCAAGGAGTACGAATACTTTTCCAAGCCGCAGTGAACCACCGCACACTGCAAAAAGGGAACTAAAAGTAAGTAAAAGTTTCTTGAAATTATTGTATTTTTCCTTGATTTGAGGAGCTAAATAAGACTATTTGCCAATGGAATGAGTATTTTTACCCCTAAAATAAGATAATTAGATATCCTACATCTGAAATAAGATGATGGAGATGAATTGTTCCTATTTTAAGTGCAAAAATCTTATTCCATTGGCAAATAGTCTTATTTACCTGCTCTAATTAAGGAAAACTACATTGATTTCAAGAAAATTTCACTTACTTTTAGTACACTTTTTGCAGTGCACCCCAACATTCAGCTTGTCCTCCAATGAAATAATGTTCAGTCTCTGCGGTGGAGAGGCCTTTCTCACAGAAAACAAACCCTCTAAGCAGATATCAGGAGTCAGGTTACACAAGGTGACAGAAACCTGAACCTGAGAGCCTTTGGTCGGAGGGCTAAACCGAGAACAAACGTCTGAATAGCGGCAGGAAAAAAGCAGCTCCTTGTTTAACGGCTTGGCTCTGGAACTGAGGAGAGGAATGCGGGAAGGGAAACATGTTATACCGGCTCTCTGGTGTGAAGAGAGGCGAAGAGGAACTATGGCTATTGAACCGGAAACGTCAACACAACAGTCAGAGCCAACAGCAACATAAATTCAGCTTCCATGAGGGTCAGAGATCCGGAAAACTGTCCCTTCAACCTTAACTCCCACCTCGTTCACTTCATTGCTAATCTTAACATAATGAGACGACGTTTACAGGCTGGTAAGACAGACAACAACCTTTTACGCCTATTTCTCCACACTGGGTCCAAACTACGCGCCATTCGCACCGAGAGTGCGTTCATTAAATTGCTAATTCATCTTTTGTTCTGTACCTTGCTATCCTGGGGTGTGTTGAGGATGTGCACGGTGCTCGGCTTAACACCGTTGGCTTTGGTCCTCTTAAAAAGCGCAAATCTGCTTTTCCGTCTACCCCGATCTCCATTGGGCAGAGAGCCATTGTACCTGTCACAGAGAAGGGGGGGGGGGGGGATGGGGGAGAAAAGGACAACATTCACAGTTACATTTTTTTTTTTCTTCCTCTGGATAAAAAGCCGGTCTTTTTTGTAGCTCCAAAAAAGATGTGTGTAATGAGATTTGCAGGCAAAATTCTTGTAATCATGTAAAAAGTACACACGGAGATTTAGAAACGTTTGCGTGCTTTTGAAAGGGGAGCTTTTCCACGCATTACATCACTGGCAATCTAATACACCATATTAGTAATCTAAGCGTCACCTTGGATAATGTCTCTTATTACATAATGCACTCTGGCGCTGGTGATTTCACTGAGCCGGGGCTCTGTAAGCCGCAGCTAGCAGCAGGAACACATTTTAAAAAACGCAGTCTGGGTGGCAAACTGAGCAGAATTTAATATAATTACACAGAAAGCTACAAGATCTTGATTTGACTGCTTTTTGGGAGGAGGGGGGTGTGGGATGAGCATCTGAGGTCTATGCCCATACCGGGTTCCAGCTTTGGCCCTCCTGTCCGGCGTGAGGCACCTCGCCCGGGCTCCTCCTCATGAATGGAGGAGCACTTTCCGGTGGGACTGATCCACTTTCTGTCCACCAGCTGGTTCCTACAGCTGGGCCACCCCACGCTTTGCATCCCATCCAACATGCAGACCTTCTGCTCACGCCCTCACATGGAACCACTGTGTGCCGTCTGACAGAAATGTTTACATCCGACTCCCGACTCTGCGTAGCGATTCGTCTGAGGGAGGAGGTTCAACCGGCCGCAGCATAATGGGACCCGTCTCCCGTTTGCCGCCACATGAAGGCAACAGAACCTCCCTCGCCTCCCTCCTAATGCTGGTCCACCTGCGCCCGAGTCTCCGCAACGGCTGGCCGGCCAGGGAAACACATGGTCCCAGTCAGCGCAGTGCACAAAAGCTGGCCTGTAAGACAAGCCACCCACGGAGAGCCAGGAAGGCCGATCCTGTGCGAGAACACACACCCCGGGCCATTTTAATCGCTCTTTCTTACATCTTTACTCACATTCTGATCATGTTTGACGCGTCTGTAGCGGACGCAGACGCTACGGGTTGCGTGGCACCGTAAAGCACATCGTTCCTGACAGAACCGCTGTGCTTTGCACGTTCAATGTACATTTCCGGATGATTAAACCGCCCAGTTGTGAATTCATAACATGGATGTAATTGTAGCATTTCAAAAACCCCTTTAGTCTATTGCACGCATGTCTCGCAAAGATACGATTCATATAAACTATATTGTGCAACGTAATTGTCCTTTTTTTATTTGATACACAGATTTATGCAACAATCAGAAATCAGAACAGAAATCAGAACAACAACCAACCGTTTTAGAGACAGTTTTTACCCGACAGCAATAACAAAACTAAATGCAACCAAAAATAACCATTAATAATCATGGATGATGTGTGTGAGAATGTGCTATTTTTTTATTTATTAATTGTTTTTATCAGTTATTTGTTATTTATTTCTTATATTGTGTGTAAATTGTGGGACAGAGATTTATTTATTTATTTTAATTTTTTATTTTTTTAAACATATGCACGGATAAATGGCACTTTTTTAAATTTCGTTGTTCTTGTGACAATGATAATAAAGTTTTCATTCATTCATTCAATAGAGAATTAAGATCTGCTAAATGTATTAGCAGTATTCAATAGCTTATTATTCAGAATATTTAACCTTTTAACAGTTATAGTATTTCTATTTATTTGTCATTCCAACTTGTACATTACCAGCTAAATTTGTCCTTCGCACTTACTCCAGCCTGCTCTTCATAGAGTAACACTAGGATTACAAGTTGATGGCAGCTGGTTATAACCATGGGATGGTTATCAGACGGTATCAAGGTACACCAAGGCTTTAAGAACAATTTCCGCCACACTGTTTCTGTGGTTAAAGTCCTTTTATTGAGCGCACAGAGATAAGTGTTGGAGTGAGCTGTTTTCTCCAGCCGTATGAAGCACAGAGTAATCCAGCACTGCTGGGCCACTGCTACACTTTAGACTAGCAAGCCATTAGGAAATATTTGTGGTCGCAAAAAAGTAAAACGGTATCACCCATCTGTCTTAAGTTCTGTGCGTTCTGCGCGGAAATGACACGTGCAGACACCACGCCTGATGCATTTATTCTCCATGCGGCTTTTCCTCTGAAGTAGCACTATTCTCCTAGGCTCTAGAGGGCAGCGTTGTGCTCCTGCGCCAAGCGTACTTAAACGCCACTACAGATAAAAATAGAAAACAGTGGTTTCTAACATTTAAAGGCAGAGTCAGCGATTCTTCAGGAAGTTTCCCCAAGTCCCTTTTTGAATAAAAAGAATATCCCAAATCCACTCTGGTCTTATTTCTTTCTACTGAGGCAGAGCAACAATGAACGGCTAACACCGAAGCTAACCGCTAAGCTAACAGGATACACAAGCATTGGAGTGTGAATGCGCAACCAGCAAGCGGAAACTAAGGAGGAACGAGTACGCACGCAGATCTAATTTTAAATATTGCTATTTTCACAATGGTAGGACAGTTTCTCCCAGTATAACAAAAAATGTTTCGGAACAGGATTACCAGCTATAGCTCTAAGCCTCTTACTTTCTTCCATGAGTGGCGGCGATTTCTGTCCAGGAACTGTTAACAATTTGTTGATCACGGCGATCTTTATGGGCCGAATGGTAAAGAAGTCTATATTTACGAACGTCGCCCAGAAGGAACGCTTGCTCATCCGCACAGGACTCTCAGCGTAGTACAGATGCGTCAAGTATAAACCAGGCTTTAGTAGGATAGCAGTTTTAAAACTACAGCTGGCAACAAGCAACGTGTCAGCGGAGCACCCAACTGCAGGCAACCTAAGCAGACAGCCCAATTTATTTATTTCTATATATACTAATAATCTGTTCAGTAAAAGAAATTAAAAACAACTTCTACATTTTACAGGGTTTTATCCATTAATTTTGCTCAAGTCTATGTATCAGAACAGAAATAAATAAAATGTACAAGATAACATTATTAGAGCTGAAATGATAACAAATTATATAGTGTATAAAACTGTTTTCAATGAAGTCAGTTAGACCAGGTTGCAGTTTTGCTCAAAGGTTTGCGTAAGTATCATGAAACGGAGGTAATTTTACTGAACCCCGCCCCTTAACTGCATCCGGCTGTCAAACAGTCTCAACCAAGTCTTAAAACAGCGCTGCCTTCATAGTAGTCTGAGTTTTTAGCAGCTGGAAATACTTCCAAACAGCCAAAATCGCCTTTTTTTATAAGTTCTTTCAGCCAGCTGACAGGCAATATGCAGCAATGTGTGAGGGGAGGGGCAGCACTCTATTATCCTACACCCCCTATTGCTGGAGAAGACTCAAGCCTCAAGCATATCACTAAAACCACAGGAATGGCCCGACGGATCATCCTGGCAGATTTAAAACATTTATTACTTTGAAAGTCTTGGTTCTGGATGCTGGAAACGAGCTTGTTTCTCACGCCACGGATGACACCCTCTCACGGCCGTACATCAGATCAGAAGGTACATAAACACCTGAAACGCTGCGACTCCATCTGCACTTACGGCTTTGACTGAAACGTTTCAGCGTCTGCAATAAAAAATTCACATTTTAAGGCAACACAGACGCTGCAATGTGTCCCACGGCGGATGACAGCAGTCGACAAATATCCCAGATCAACCGCAGAAACTCCCAGGCTAAATAAAGGCCAACAAGGGCCACATTGTTCAGCCGTGCACTCGGCACTGCCTGGCTCCCTGTACCTGAATGTCTCACACTAAGCGTGCATTCAGATGACACGAAGCTTAGCTTCCCCATGATCAATTATACTGAAGAACATAACCTCTAAGCATGTAATAAAAAGCTCCACGAGCTTCAAATTAATTCATCATCAGACTGTAGAACAATATCATGCCATCCAGGAGCTGCTACCGTCACATTAGCTAGGACAGGCTCTTTAGAGCGCCGCTACCAACTAATTGTGATCACGTTCCCTTTTGACCCGTGCCAGGCAGACGGCGGATTTACCTTCCAATATTTAGCAGCAGGGATTAAGACTGTGGCATATCGCAAATCCTCCAGGACTGCAGCGAGGAGCCAACAGCACCTCCTACCTCTTGTGTTAATGTGGAGGTGTTTGCAGAACGGCAGGGAGATACGGCGCTGTGAAAAAGTGTTTGCCCCCTCACGGGTTTGTTTTCGTCGCTTAGATTTTAGACCATCAAACTAATTTTAGAGTCATACAAAGATTACCTTGGTAAATACAAAATGTAGTTTTTGAATGGTCATTTAATTCATTAATGGGCAGTCTAAAACCAACCAGACTCTGTGTAAAGTAAAAAAAAAATAAAAAAATACATAATAATAATTACCTCCCATGTTAAATTATAAATGAAGTATAATTAGCCCCTTTTTCTGGACAGGTGAGTTCAGTGTCATTCACCGCACCGAGGCCTTATTGATGCTAAGTCTGCAGAATCAAGAGCTCAACTCATAGAGAACCCATCTGACAACATGAAGTAGGCTTGTGGATCTAAAAAGAACCATGATGTGGCGCTGCTTTGCTACTACTGGACCTGGACCTTTTTCTATAACCTAAGGAACCATGAATCCTGCCGTCTAAAGGAGCTTTCATACTTTAGACGGCATACGAATTAACAGTCACCGATGCAAACGACGCATTTCGAGGAATGAAAACAGAGCGCAGCTAAACTGTGAATAGGCGCGGTGGACGTGCGACTTGAGTGAAGGGAAATCTCTTTTCTGTCTCCTGGTCCATTTATTTAGGCAGAAAAATGTTTTTTATATGTTACATATTTAGACAGTAAATTTAGGCTACATTACTGTTGATCAATGATGGATTTACTGACGCCTGTAGTTCGAGTCCCAGGGGGTGAAACGTCCTCCAGTGCGGGGCAGCAGGTCCTCATGTTGGGTCCTGGTCAGACGGATGTACGGCTAGAAGCGACGGTCATACAGAAGCAGCTCCAGGTGGAGGTACTCACCAACCCGGGTCCGTCTCTGGAGGACCTGGTGGACCCAGGGGCGCCGACGTCGTTTATCGACATTCCACTTCACATACAGCCAGGGTCCGAAATTAACACTCGCCAGACGGCAAATGCGAGTAAATTTTCCGTTTGGAGAGTAAATTTCAGAGGGCTAGCTGCCACATGTTGAGTAAAATGTCTGTACCAAATAAGCCGTGTTTTTCAGTCATCATTTGGGTTTTATGTGGCTTTATGTTCAACGTACACAAACACTCCCACACGTGACACGAGAACGACAGCAACTACGTCATGTCCATCAGCTCAGGCTAATTACGTAGCGGGATTATGTGGAGATATTTAGCAAGAGTCAGTCAGACTAACTTTGGCCGGTAAAACATATTCGTGGTCGGTAGATTTTTACACGTACCGGTCAACTTGGCCGGTGAATCAGGAAGTTAATTTTGGACACTGCACAGAGCCCTGTGAGTGGCTGAATAAAGTCCACGTCCGGCACGGTGAGTTGAACACACAAAGGGAACCGACTGGAACCGGATAGACGCTCCTCCTGTCTGATGGGGCGGTGAAGCGAGCTGGGCGAAATTTGGCAGCGTTATCAGCGGGTTCTCAGTGCGAATTGTTTGTGAGAGAGGCGAAACGTCAAGCGACCAACGAGAAAATTTTGCCTTCGTGTTCGGTTTGAACGTAGTTTAAAAGAAAATCCTGAAGGAAAATATTTGCCATCGGTTTATGAACTTAGGCTTAGAAATCTTTATTTATCATTGCAATTGTACATTCTAAGAAGATTTGTCTTCTGTGTTTTGTCCACTCCTTAGAGAGCAGTGGGCAGGTTTTAAAGCGCCCATGGAGCGATCTGGGGCCAAGGGTCATGCTCAGGGACCCATAAGGGCTCAGGGCAGTCTGCAGTGTTATAACCAGGAGCCTTCTCAGAACGCAAGCGTGTTGTTTTAACCCAGGGGTGTCCAAAGTGCGGCCCGGGGACCATTTGCGGCACCTGGACTGTTTTATTGCGGCCCCCCCCAACTGTATTCTGTCAAATGATTTGGCTCCACCCGCACCTGTTTTTAACTAGGGAAGAATTATTACAAACTAGTTAAAATCTTCTTTCGATTGAAAATATTAAGGTGTAACACAGAGTATTTGTGTCTTTTAATCACTACACTTTTGACATTCTCTTTAATTTCATAGCAAATGGGACCACAAGTATCCAACGACTTAAATGCACAAACTCTGCTTTTATTTAACAGTAAACAGGCATAAATGGGAGAATGTGCACAGGCATGTCTGCTTATTTGTTTTTTATTAAACTTGGTTGAATACAACAAGCGTTTTCAAAGAAAGACCGACCCAAATCCTGTTCTTATCGCTGAGAATGGACACGAAAATTAATAGATAAAAAGTCAAATCGATTCCAAGAGACTTTGAAAACTGGATGACCAAATTTTAATTTGGCAAATATGCAAAACCATTTTTAAGTTTTGGATCTATTTGCATATTCTCTTTCCAACATAAAATCAGACTAGTTTAAGTAAAACAGCTCATGCACATATTTTGTGGAGCAGGCTAAAACAAATTCACAATAGAATTTTTTTGGTAATTTTAGTTTGTTTTTAACATACCGGTTTATACAATTTGTGGCCCTCGTGTACTTTTGACTTTACTATTTTGGCTCACGTGAAGCAAAGTTTGGACACCCCTGTTCTAACCACTAGGCTACCACTAGTAGCTCAAGCGTATTCGGGTTGTGTAGCACAACAAAGGGCCACCAGCAAGTCCACATCTGAATGATTCATAAAAAAAATGAGGTCTTGGAATGGCCTCGTTACTCCAGACATAAGTCCAACTGAGACTGTGGGGCAGTTTATAAATATCTGCAAAGATATCCTCCACTATGATATAAAAGACCCATCGCCAACACTCAATGGTTGCTGTTGCCACTGGTACAACCAGTTTTAGAGACTGAGGAATAATTACTTTTCCACAAAGGGCCTTTTCACTTAATAAATTAAAGCTTCATTGGAGTATCCTTGTTTTAATGTGGTAACCTAAAACATTTAAGTAACAAAAAGCAGGAAAAGAAGAAATATGTAGGAGAATAATGTAGGAGTCCGCTGTATGCAGAGATGTTCCAACACTCATCAGGGAGGGGAGGAGGGAGTAGAGGCTGGTTTTTAAGGGTCATAGAAGACAATACAAAATTAAAAATTAACTTTTTGTTGTAGGGCAGAAGACTAAACGACAGCTTTCTTTCCTGAACCAAGTTCCCGCAGACGGCATTATGAATCAACAATCAGTGGAAGCCTGTAACAAAGCTAGGCTGGCCCGGCTTCCTTTGCCGACCACTTCTTCATGGTGAAAACGCTGAAAGTTCACTCAATGGGCCCAGTCTCCGAGCCACAATGGACAGAGGAAGCTGAGGAAAAGCAAAGACGGAGACCTGATCAATCCGTCCTTTCATTTCCGAGATACCCATCCAGCCCAGAGCCCCCCCCCCCCCCCCCCCCCACACTCCCTCCACCTTCCTCCGTTCACTGACCAGCACCGAGCCAATCCCACCCCAGCGTAGAGCGGCAGAGATGGAGGGCAGCAACAAGAGCCGCCGCGGCCGTGACAACAAGCCGCCGCTCAAACAGGCTTTGTCCCATGGTGACAGCTATCTTGTCTACCATCAGCTTTATCAATGGGGATGTGATGTCACGGCGGCAATTATGCGCCCGTCACATCTGATTCGCACGGGTGTCTTGATGTCAGGAGGGAGAACAAAAGTCCCGGCGTCACACACACACCGCACGCTCAGCCCTGGGTGATAACCAGTCAGCGCCGCTTTTTGTCCTTTACAATAAGCAGGATGGCTGCTGAATGGACAGCTGGAGGGGAGGGGGGGGCAAAGCCACCCACTCCACTCCGTAGTCTATAACTTTGGCGCAACTTGCTTCAAGTGCTGTAAACGTGAGATACGAACAGCACAGACTCTTATAACTGTTAATTATTCATTTCCAGCGTTCAGGCCGGTGGCAAAACAGACCGAAGCCTTATCACTAACGGCATCAGAGCATGGCGGAGCATTGGAGATGCTGCAGCTTGATTGTCCAGATCAACTTTTTTTTTTCTGTGTGTTTTCTTCTAAGGAATTCATTACAACACAGTCATTGCTGGTAACTTTCCACAAATCAGCTAATAACGAGATAATCCATTAAGGCTAATGATTAAGGAAAGATCCCCTTGTGAGAAGTTTTAAACAGGGACTCATGCTTCACTGCTTTAGAGTATTTGACCTTTGCGTGGCTAAACTCCAGCACTGCTCCTGTGTTTCTAATGATAAACTCTGTTTGTTGGGGCAGAACGTTCAGAGAGGACTTTCTAATTATAAATCACAATGAAACTGTGTTTTTGAAAAAAAAAAAAAAAGTCAGAGAGAAAGACACGAAGATAGACGAGGCTGTTAACAAGTGCTCAAAGCTATCTGAATTTCCTTTTTGAAACGGAAGAAAAAACATCAAAAAAAGGTCCAGAGAAGGCCACTGAACGACGTTTCCACATTTACGCAACAGAAATTTGTATTTTGGACACATCACCAACGGCGCGTGGAGATTTTTATAAACTTTTTCAGGGAACTGGTATTTCTGGGGTAAAAAAAAAAAAAAAAAAAAAAAAAGAACTTCCTCTATATCGTTAGACCAAGAAGAATATAAGCACAGCATTAAAATAACAGCTTATTCCACATAGTGTTTGATCATTTTGTTAGATTTTCACAACATAAAATCCCAAAGTAAAAAAAAGAAACGAAAAATATGTTCAACTATCCCATTGCTGTTATTGTAAAGAGAGAGGCGCCACTTTATCTCTACTGCTGCTCAGGCCACTTCTGGACTTTCTGCTGCATCTCAATGAGGGCTGAACAATTAATCGCATTATTAATATAATCGCGATTAAAAAAAACGCAATTTCCAAATCGCAGTCTGCAATTTTTGGCTATGTAACAATTAGGGAATTAGACACATCCTTTAGGTGTTGGTAAAATGTTTAAAGTGGGTTTGCCTCCACATGGAAGGGAAGGCAGTTGCAGCAGTGAGATAATCTTATTTTATTACTTGTTTTAGAGTTTATATAATCATACATAGCATTAAGTACAGGTCAATCAGTTTAATACATAGACTTGCTTGTTGGTTGCACTTTATGTTCAACAAGGATTGATGTCCAAATCTACTAAAAGCTGTTCTCTTGAATAATATTCTGATTAATAGAAACATTAAAAGTTCTTGTTTTAAATAGTCCTTGTTTACAAACATCTTTATTTAGAGGTAATTTTTGTTGCTTGTGGTTAACGCAGAGTAAAAGTCAAAATTGCAATTTTGGTTGAAATATTTCGTTGGCAGAACGCAATAATTTCTGTTTAGATGCTGCGGGTCTTTTAGCAACTAATCTGCACAGCAAGGAAACAAATTAATTTGTTGTTTGTATATATTTAAGAAGACATGATAAATTAAACTGGGGGGAAAAAAATCGCCTTAAATCACAATATTAAGAAAAAAAATCGCGATTAGATTATTTTCCAAGGACTGTGCAGAAATAATTTACTTTTACCGAATGTCAGCGAAATGAGAGAGAACAAAAAAAGTAAAAAAAAAAAAAAAGGACTTTTTTTTTTTTTTTTTTTACAAAGTTTGAAGATGTTTCGCTTCCCATCCAGAAAACTTTCTCAATTGAAATGTCTGGAGTAGTGTGGAGCTCCAAGCTTTATATTATTGCCCAAAAAGGCCTTGTTATGGCTTAGATAACATGCAAACATGTTAACTTTTGTTGGAATGATCATGACCTGGATGACTGAGACGCTTCACCATCATGGAGTCTATTTTTTTTTTTACCTTGGCTCCAGAAGTTGGCTTACAGTTACCTTAGCATTTGGCAGCAGTGCCGTTGGACCGGTATGACTTTAGTCAGATGTTTTGGACAGAAGTGGAGCTGCTGAGTCAGGTTTGTGGGCAGCCTTGCTCGCTCAGGCCTTTTCAGCTCGGGCCCACAAAGCCTCTATGGGACTGAGATCAGTGATGGCCACTCCAAAACATTAACCTTGTTGTCCGAAAGCCACTTTCTAGCAGGTTTAGAGGTACGCTTGGTGCCATCATCCGTTTGAAAGACTAACTTGTGGCCAAGTTTTAACTTCCTGGCTGACGTCTCGAGATGTTTCCTCAACATTTCCGCAAAACGTTCTTGCTGGCAGCTGTCTTGTGGAGTGCACCAGTTCCTCTACAGCTAAACGCCCACACAACATGATGGTCCCGCCCCCTGGGTGAGCTGACACGCACATTTCAGACCATTGCGTGTTCGTCTCTGGGAGACAGCAGGGAGAAATGCTGAGGTCCCCCAAATTGACGCCTCACATTATTTACAGTTTTAGGCATTTTTATGAAGTAGCCTTTTTGTCTGATTGTGACTGACGGGGAAAAGAATAGTGCTGCCGCCATTTGTGGAGGGAGCTCTGGGTTATTTTAGGGAGGGATTTTGTGCTAACTGTAAATGTATATGCTCCAATAAAGAGATGTCAGGTAAAGGGGTGAGAAAATGCTTGGTTCTCTGTGATGAACTGGCAACCTGACCGTTTCTGACCCAAAGACCGCTGGAGATAGGCACCAGTCCTGCTGGATTAACGGGTACAGATAATGGATAGATGGATGAAACCCGCGATTATTCCCAGAGTTGGCAAATATAACTCATCACTGGTGAAGGTTCTCAGTCATCCAGGTCATGGTCATTCCAAAAAAAGTAAAAAAAACAAAGCAACTGGACTTGTTTTCCGTAGTTGAAGACGTTTCGCTTCCTCTCTAGGAAGCTTTCTCAATTCAAAAAGTCTGGAGTAATGTGGAGTACCAAGCTTTATACTACTGCCTAAAACATGAATTTGCATGTTATCTAAGCTATTACAAGGCCTTTGTTTTGGGCAGTGGTATAAAGCTTGGTACTGCACATTACTCAAGACTTTTTGAATTGAGAAAGCTTCCTGGAGAGGAAGCGAAACGTCGTCAACTACGGAAAACAAGTCCAGTTGCTTTGTTTTTTTTTTACTTTATTTGGAATAACTCATCACCAAACCTGGCTTGGACCAAGACAAGGAAATAAGGGTTTAAAAATAATAACCAGATCTCACCTCCAGCCTGACAGGTATGACAGCTGGACATTCCCACTGTGTTTATCCAGGCGTACAATCCACACAAAGACGGGTTAGGCTCCATCTGACAAACTTTTTGGTTGGCTAGGGGCTCCGTCCAGACGAAGCGTTTGAAACCGTCTCCAACCTCAGCTTCGACTGGATAACCCCAATCCGCATAACCGGCTACACTGTCGTGTTTGCACAATGTAAACGCACACGCTAATTAACACAACCATGGCGGACTTCTGAGTTACGGTTGTGTTTCAGACACTTTTCAACTAACTGGATGTTACGGCGAGACATTTTGCTCCTTTACGGCGTTTATGAGGACGAATGACAAGCCGTCCATTCATTACGTTGTTAGCACGCCACTCACTGGTATGCTTAGGTATTACAACAGCTATTAAGGTTTCATCGCTATGCTCAGATTCTTCACTTGGCTCAGTGTGGATGTAGCCACAGTCTGGACAGATGACCGTGGCGTCTCCAGCCACCTGGGAATTGTCTTCAGAGGTCAACCAGACTTGTGGAGCTCCACAATGCTCCTCCTGATACCCTGTCTGTTGATTTCCTCGTTATGTTAGAAAAGAGACTGGTGTGTTTGAGGCGTTGCTTTAAAACACATCCACAGTGGGGCTGGGAGCGACATGGACCAAAAGTAATACCTCGATATTTTTAGGCTGAATGCCGATATACGATATTTATCTTTATATGTTTTACTATTCATAAAGTAAATATAAAAAGACATCTCTCAATCACAGCTTTATCCCAAATGTCTCACAGGCACTTTTTTATTGAACAAACGGCTGTAGATAAGAACTGATCAGAAGCTCACAAAGCCATGACATCAGCTGATAAGAAACCTTAGTGTGTGTAAACCTCTGAATTCAACAAAAGTACTCAAAACGACTTAATTAATCCTAACTGACCTAAAATAGGAAATTAGTCTGGTTTGATATCAGACAGCCTTAAAGAAATGTAATCGTCTTTTTATACGGGGTATGTAAATATATGGTCTCAACAATATATACAAATGATTGACTTTTGTGGTGACTGTCAACACATTACATATATTATATATATAACTACTGTGTAAATAATGAAGCAAAACAAAATAAGTTTTAGAAGAACATTATAAAGTTTCCAACCTGAATGAGATATTAAAGCCAAGCTCACATGTAGCTATCTTTACGTGTACAAAATTTCACGTTCTGATTAAAACATATTGAGGTTAAATAATCAGATTGTACAGTTTATATGGGCACACAATCAATTAATCCAATCATAATGCGTGTTTATATGCACCTGGCTTTATTCAGAATAGAACCACTCTGAAATGCGCAGTTATCAAATTTCCCTAAAGAAACACAGAAGAACTTCTTCCATCTTTGCTAAACTACAAAAATAGTAAACGAAACAGTATTTTATGAGCTAGTTTGCCTTCCAGGCGGCCAGGATGGACTTTCACTATGTTCTATTTATGGTTAAAATGTTACTGGGTAAGCAACAACTTCGTGCTCTTTTGTTTTTCCGAATAGAAAGGTTGTATCAGGGCTCCGACAATTTTGCTTCCCAGCGTATTTCCACCACTCGCCAACGCGGAAATACGTCACGTTTATGTCGGGCGCACAGGTGCACTCGGGTCAGTTTCCCACATTCGGAATAACTTGAGCCTGACAAGCGTTTATATACACATTGATCGGATTATCAATCGTCATAAACTACCCCTCTGATTCGGATTACAATTTCATTCCAATTGAGCTTAATCCGATCTAGGGCTGGGCGATATGGATTAGAAAATAAATCTCAGATTTTATAATACCAAATCCGATTAATCAATTTTTTCCTCCATTTTGTTTCATAAAAAGAAATTAAAGAAATTATTTTAAAACCTTGCTTTTTATGTCAAGCATTTCGTCAGGGAGTTGACCTGGATTCAAAGTGCAACTAAAAACAAGCTGTGAAACATGCTTGTAAAACAAGATGGCAGCCGTGCCATTATAAACAATGAAAATATAACAAAACATTTGCTGCTAGTGGTATTACACATTGAGCTAAGAGCAGGCTTCACTGCACTTGTGAACTTCAAACTAAGTTAAAAAAAAGTAAAAAAGTAAATGAAGTACCTCGTATTATGGTAAAAAAAAAAGTTTCCACTTAACAATATTTTGACAATAATTTTGCCTAAACATATATTCAGCATCACATGCTGTTCTCTTCATGGAAACCCAATGAGTGTATTGGCAAAATAAAATCCATATTTTCCAAAAATTAAATCTTAAAGAATTGTAAATTCAAATTAATCGATTAAATCGATTCATCGCCCAGCTCTAATCCGATCATCGTATTCCGATTGGCTTGTTTACATGACGCAGTTTTTTATTCCGATCGGCCCTTTATTCCGATTACTTTTGTCCGTGTAAACGTAGCTATAGAGGCTTGAATTAAGCAAACTAAATATCATGAATGGAAAGGGCACGCTGAAAACGATGGATAGAATACTCTTATTTCCGCACTTAGAGAAATTAAAACTTTCCCACTTTTTAATGACTTAATGGGGGGTTCCATCAGGACCCCCAGGGTGAGGGGAGGGGGGATGGGGTCCCAGGACCTAAAATGTGAACTCTGTGCCTAGATTTTGACCTATGACGTGCAATGCAAACTTTAACATGCCCTCTGGCTGTGTTTTTTTTTTCTTTTTTAAAGAATTAAATGACTGGTATCCTGTTACTGATGACTTATGCACAGCACAACTTCCTGTAACCCTGACTTGCACAATAGTGGTTGTCGGTGAAATGTCCAACCTAAGTTTAAAGGGAGGATTTCACAACACGGATGAGGTTTTAGCTTGTTCTTTCTTAACTGATCCCCACCACCTCCTCCTCTTACTTTGGTGTCTGTGTGTGTGTGTGTGTGTGTGGGGGGGGGGGGGGGGGGGGCGCAGCTCAACGCAACAATGCATGGGGTGGTTAATTAATCCTTAGGGCAGGAATCAACGCGCAGTGCGTGTTAGAACAACAGTTTGGGCAGTGTTGGGGTTGCGGCAGCAGAAAGGGAAGCAGCCTGGGGGCTGGGGGTGGAGACCACCACGACTTCCGAATTCTTGAAGCCCCGTGAAGCCAACTTCAAGGCGGGGAGGAGCGCTCCGTCCGGGGGCTGCTGGGAATGAGGAGCACCCAGGGTTGTGCTCCCTTGTCTGGGCGGGTTGTTGTCTTCATCATACCCCCTCTGGTTATCAGGGAGCGAGACATCATCACCATCATCATCATCATCATCACCAACATCATCATCAACTGGAACACGAACTCGTTTCTGACTGCGCACGTGTCTACTTTGAGGAGTAACGTGAGCTCGCGCGTTTCTAAACTGAGCCTGTCGAGTTCAACCAGACCGTTACCGTAAATAAGATAAAAAAAAAAACAAAAAAAACATTCCTGCTAATTCAGAGTCAAGTTAAAATGGCTCGGCTGAGAGTGTGTGTGTGAGAGAGAGAGAGAGAGACATCCGGGGAAACAAAGACAAACAGCCGCTCTCTTATTCTGTCCTAAACCAGTAAATGTGTTTTAGAAAGAATTACCAACAATCTTACCCGAGAACCACCAGCTCCCCGTACTTCACCGGGTCTTTGGACGGGGCGCAGTGCTCCTCTTGGCTCGACGAAAACATGAGGCTTTAACGGAGTTAGCTAAACAGTGATAATAACAGTGTCTCACAAATAAAACAGATTCCCTTTAAGAGCGAAGTAAAAAATAAATAAATAATAATAAAAAAAACACACGAATAGCCCTCACTACATGTTACGAGTCTCGCAGCTTGTGTGTATATCCGTGTCTAAAATAAATCCAGTTTTTTTTTCTTCCTCTATTTAATATATAAAAAAGGGAGAGAAAAAGAAAAGAAAGTGCTCTCTTTAACTTCCTCGGCTAACCACGGCAGAGCGTAACTTACTTGGCGGTTGAATCCGCTCTACAGAAGATACAAAAACAGCGAGGAGCAGGGCCGGACTGTACCATTCGCTCCGGCCTCACTTTCTGTAGGGGGGGCACTCCTCCCCACCTCAGCCCGCTCCCGCCCAGACGGCGCTCAAACCGGGCTCTGACTCGTCCTTTAAAACCCTAAATAGTGTCAACAGCTGATATTTTCTCATCAGTTCAGTGTTCGGGAGGATAAAGTCCACAAAGCGTTGGTTTAGTTTTCCGTCTCCCCACCGTGTACTTTCCGTGGGTGGAACCATCTGTTATGTAAACAAAGACTACAATCGGGGAATTCTTAAAGGGGCCTCATCAAAAAAAATTAAATAAAGTTTGACGTTTAGCTCTGGAAACCCCGCGTCTATATTATAATTCAGTAGTAACCAGTTACATTTACTTGAGTAACTTTTTTTTGAGCAAAATGTACTTGAAGGAGTAATGTTACCACGCTGTACTTTTTACTTTTACTTGAGTCATAATACTCGAGTATCACTTCTTGATGATGATGATGATGATGATGATGATGATGATGATGATGATGATGATAAAAGGAATTTATTTCAGACAATTAACACATTTAACAAATACTAAATAATTCAGTTTCAGAAATTAACAAAAATTAATAATAATAATAACAAATAAATCAATTTCAGAAATACTTCAAACAATCAACAAAGTACCACATAAAAAGGTAATTGGTAAACATTACATTAACTTTCCGGTTCCAAATCATTTGAACATAAATAGAAATGAGATAAACAAAATGTTCCTCTAAATAATGTTGTCAGTATATTTACCCTGGCTGACAACTTTTTTACTTTCTCTTGAGCAACATTTCTGGCTACTCTACCTACTGTGAGTAACTTCACAAATAAATAACAGACTTGTTTTAAACCAAAAATGCACCAGAGAGGAAAAAATAACTTTGAGTTTACGTTAAAGTGAGACTTCTTGTTTGTACCCAAGCTTTGTTATTTTAATGTGTTTTTCTATCTGTAAACAGTAGATATTATCATTGGAAGTACTTTGCACTGTTCTAACACACAGTATGTATATTAACTTTTGTAAGTATTACTTTTAAGTTTAATGTTAAAGAAATTATTTAGAAAAATGTTTATTTTGCCTTTAGTGTCTTGAGTGTATCTTTTGTCTTTAAAATAACAGAATTTGGACATAACCTTATACTTGTGTCTGTCCAATTACATAATTTTTAAATATTAAGTCATCAGCTGTTATTAGTCACTCAGAACTGTAGCCGTCTTACTGAATACTATTTTACTCTCACTTGAGTAATTTCCTGGCTGACAACTTTTTACTTTTACTTGAGTACAAGTTTTGGCTACGCTATCCAATCAGATTAGGTTTGGCTACTCTATCCAATCAGATTAGGTAGTAATTTCATAGTACTTGTGATAGGTGCTTCAAAATTATAAAATGCTACAATGAAGAGGGGTCATCATAATCATGAGACAACTGGGTCATAATTATGAGCGCATGTATCAGAATTCTAAGATGGTATGTCAGAACTATGCAAATATGCAACTATTTTGTAGTAGCAACTAAGACGTTGCTACTACAAAATCATTAGAAACAATAGCAATTAGAAATTGGTAGGTTTTCTCACAATTAGCTTCTTGCGATTTCTTTAAAATTCTAAAAACAAATAATCATAATTCACTTCATAAAATAAAGAGATAATTCCTTTGACGGGGGAGCTTTATCACCAATTTACATATTTAATCGAACAAGATTGGATTGGATATTTTCTGTAAAGTGAGATATATGTTGTGATTCCATGCTAAAAAAAAATAACCTGAACTTAATTGAATTGAATGAGAAAGTGTCTCATGAACATCTAATCTCTTATAAGATGGGATCTCATCATATCTGACTCCACTGTATATAATAAGGATGTACCAACTGATAAAGATCAAATGATGTCTTAGAATTATGACACATCTATTTCATTAGAAGTACAATCATGAGATAAATATGAGGTAGTATCTCATAAACATGATTTACCTGTCTTATAATAATGAGATAGACAGGTCATTATATGTCATAATTGGAAATTATGAGACAGTAAATTTCAGATAAATATTAGATAATATTATGTAATAATGAAAACATAATTTTAGTTGTAATAATGGGATAAATATGAGATATGTTTGTGTAACCGTGAAATACAATCTCATAATTGATATAATATAGCTTCTTCAAATGAGGAGATCATATATCATTATTATACGATACTAGCTCAGAATTAGGATTTGGCTGTCCCACAATGATGAGATACTATCTCATCATTATAACGACACATGATCCATTAACGAGATAACTATGTCATAATTAAAAAGCAATATTTTAAAAACTAAGCAAAGGCAAAAAGATAAACTGAGACTTAACTGTGTCAGTTAGACGATACAAAGTCTTTTTTCAATCCCGGTGCCATGAATGGGCTTTTGCATTCCATAAAATGGCTTTCCAATAGCTACTCCTTCAGATGCACATATGTGATTAATCTTGCAGTCTCAGAAAAATAAATAAAACATCTTAAAAACTAAACATCCTGATCTATATCAATATAGACATGAAGAAGAGGGGAGAGTAGTCGTGGGAAACTCGTGGCGAAAATAATCGCTCAGGTTTGTTTCCCAGGGAAGTGAGATGATGGTGAAATCAGATTTCCTCATTTGGTTTGTGATTCTTCTGAGCTCTTTAAAAGCTTTCTATAATCAGGGCTTTATGGCAGTTTTGCTAAAACATGTGAGTGATTGCGCAACCAACCACAATGCCTTGCAACAGCGTTCATACCCATTTAACCTGTTCACGCTTCGTCAGGATTCAAGCACAAACCTACATGTACCTATCTTTGTTTGATAGACCAGCAATAAGTAGTGCACAGTTGTGCTGTAGGATAAAATGACACATGGTTTTCTTTCATATTTCATATAATATTCACCCCCACATTTTAATAAGGTGCCCCTAAATCTAAGAGGTATGTTACAAAACATCAGTAAACGATCTGATACGTGAAGACCAATGGACACAGGAGACAGGTCATGGTTGAAATGTATACAAGGTTTAGCGTATGATTCAATTTCCAAAGCTTTGAACATTTTACCGTTCAAACCACCACATTCAAAACGGAGGGGGAAAAAACCAGCAAAGCTGCAAACCCACCAAGAACCGGCCTAGACTAACAAACAGGGCAAGTTGAGTCTTAATCAGAGAAGAAGCCAAGAGGCCCGCGGTAACTAGAGAAACTGCTGATATCCACAGCTCAGGTGGGAGGATCTGTTGACAACTATTACCTGTGAAGGCAACAAATGTGGCCGCTATATGGACCGGTGGACCTTGAGGTATTTTGTACAGGAGGAATGGGCATAAACGTGCGGTTCTAGACGTGCAAAGCTAGCGCAGACAGACCCCAAAAGACCCGCAGCTGTAGCGGCAACAAAAGGTGGGTTCGCAACATGGTTTGTGGATATAAAGCGACAAAATCTTTAAATGGTTTAAGGGCCTTCAATACCACCACTACTGAGCGGCATGCTTGGTTATTTTCACATGACTGCCGATGATTGGTTTGCTGGCTCCAAGCCTTTGGATGTGTTTTATGTTTATTTCTCTCTTATAATGTGATTCAACTAACAGCAGCCGTACGGCTTGCTCGGCCGATTGCTCAGCGATTGACTTATTGATGAATTTGCTGAAACACCTCAAGGGAGACGGACCTCACGTGTCCAGTCCCTCTCCCCCTTTCTCTGGCGGTCTCATCAACACGTTACTGCCTTCATTCTTGTTTTGACAAGAACCCCCATGGCTGAAGGTGCTCAGTCACCCACTGCCTGGGGCCCCTTTGGTGCCCCCCCCTCCCTCCAACCCCACCATTGCCTCTCTCTAATTACGGCCCTCTGTTTGAACTGGTGTTCAGTTTCAAAGCACAATAACACTTGACACAAAAACAAAAAGGTAGTGAGGGGTCACGGGGGGGTCCATGAAGGTATTTGCATCCCCACCCTAATGCCCTATTGTAGGCAGAACGATTATATGAAAGAAAAAGAAAAAAATAGCTGAAACATCTGGCATTTTGGATTTCTTTCTTGCGGATTCCCAGCGCGGATGTCTGGCTTCTTCTTCACAAACTTTAAGCTGACTTAGACCTATAACTAAAGGGCTCAGGGCAACCCCCTAAAGGAGTGGGTATAATGAATGTTTACTGCTCTTTTGTGCTGCAGCTGCCTCTTTCCGCTGCGCTTTCGTTCGCCGGGCATTGTCTTTCGCAATAGAGCACGGCAGGTTTTGTTTCTACCTCTGTTTGACTCACATAAACACGCTGAGAAGATTTGGGGGGGGGGGTGGGTGGGGATCAAAGACTCTTCGGCGCATACCACACTGATGGAGAGCAGATGCAGGGAGTGGGCTGCTTGTGCTGAAGCTGCGCTGGCGTAGTGCGAGCATAAATCTAAGTTCAGGAGGCGGAGTCCAAAGAAGCTTGCAGAGCTGAATTGCACAACAGAGAGAGATGGTGAGCAACGACGACAAGGGTCTGGTACAGTTCCTGTTAATGTATGAGGCCTTACACAGAGGTAAAAAACAGCCTGGAATGAAACTACCGCTACTTAATCTTCCCCTTTCAGTTTATCAGTTAAATCCCATTTTACCAACAGGATCCTTTAAATGAACAGCACGCCTAGATGAGTGAATAGTAATGTTTCACTCCAGCCAGTGAAAGGCGATTTCTTTGTGATGAAGATGCTGCGGGTGCAAGCGGCGTGGCGAGGCTTGCATCAAAGCAAAAGTCAGATCTCCCATCAGCTGACTGCAGCATGACGGTGTGGGAGAATGCGAGGAATGTGCTGATCTTGTGTTGCTGGTGCTCTTGACCCGACACCCCCCCCCCCCCCCCCCCTCCACCCTCTCTCCCAGTCAGCCAGCAAGCACAACAGTCTTGTTGTCTAGAAGGCCTTTTTAACATGCAAGACAGCAGCAGCTTTCTGTGCAGATAAAGTCCGCATCAATCTCATCTTTCAGCACAGTAAAAAATCTGTTCTTCTCTATTGTGTTAATGCGCTTTCTAGGTGAAAATAAAATAAAAATGCCACAGATTGTTTGTTTTTTATGTTGTTTTTTTATGTTGCACTGGATTTTATTTAGAAGTATCGGCGTAAAGGGTACTGTACATACAAGGTCTTGAAAAAGCATTTCACTACTTTGGTTTCTGCTCTTTTTTCGCATTTTAATATTTCAGATCAAATGAGTTTTAATATCAAAAGTAACCATCCATCCATTTTCTGACCCGCTTAGTCCCTCATGGGGTCGCGGGGGGTGCTGGTGTCTATATCCGGCGTTCACTGGACAAGAGGCGGGGTACACCCTGGACAGGTCGCCAGTCTATCGCAGGACAACACATAGACAGACAGAACAAACAACCCAAAAGTAACCAAAATAAATCAAAATACTCCGTTTTACTTTAGGAAATAACTGTGAATAACCAGAGTTCCTGAAGAGCAGTTCAGTTTCATATTACTTCCAGACATGTAGAATGAAATTAAATCACAAAAAAAAAAAAAACTCTGCCTGATAACATGAAGTAGGATGAAAGATCTAAACAGTTATTGACATTTAGCGATCTGAAAGGATCACAAAGCCATTTTCAAGGGTTTTGGGACTCTAGTTAATGGCAGCGACATCCATTAGAGAACAGGAATGAACCCTTCAAAGAACAGACGGTTTACCAAAATTACTCCAAGAGAGCTTGAAAGACTCATCCAGGAAGTAAAAAAAAATAAATGACTCGCAACAAGATCTAAAGCCCTGCAGGCCTCACTTTGTCTTAGTTAAGGTCTTTTGGATAATCCATATAATTTTAGATATTCTGTGAACAAACCAGATTAAAGTGTTTTTTTTTTTTTAAGATGCGAGTGCCAGTAGATTTGACATAAAACTAATAACATTTCAGCATTCCAACATTAACACATAGTGGTGGTAGTATGATCTGGACTATTGCCGTTTTTGGCGATTTACGGTGCCATAAACTCTCTAACAGAAAATCCCAGCCCTCAGTTTGTGCTCATACTTAGGTTTGGAGCAGAACGGTGACCTAAAGGACACTTGCAAGTCATTCTTTGAACAGAACAAAAAATGAAGGTCTGGGAGTGTCCTAGTCCAAACATAGACTTAAAACTAAGACAGCAATTCTGCGGAGTGTTCTTAAATATGGCCCTAAGATCATAAACCCTCTGATGAGGCTGGATAAAAACTATTCTAGAACAACGGAGGAGCCAGAAATCCTCCTCACCGATAGAAAAGACTCACTGCCAGGTCTCCAAAGGGTCTGATGTAAGTTGCTGCTGCCAAGGATGCCACCAGTTACATTTTGCCACACAGGCTTTGAAAACCATATATCCATTTCTCAATTACGCACTAGTTTGTGTTGATCCACCACATACAAACCAATGAGATACATTTAAGTTAGACCTTGCTAAAACGACCGAGGGGTATGAATAGTTTGGCAAAGCTCTGCTTGTTAGAGCCTCCACCCTGTAATCACGGCTGCTGAAGATGTGAACGATAACCCACAGATATGCAGGAGTCAGTGGGAACGGGATTTTAAGCGCTCACTTCTCAGAGGAGAAAGACGTCAGTGATGGAGAAGTCACAGAACGTCTTGCTGACATGTACTGATCTCCCTCTACCAGCAGTCGCCTCCGGGCCTCAAGCATGAATCATTACAGCCTCTTCACAAAACGAGGCCGGAGCGTTGAGGTCCAGAGCAAAGGGGGGAGCACACCACTTCCACGTCTCCAGACCTCATGGGTCAACTGGTGATCGTTCTGTAGACTCACTCACTGGTACATTTTCATCTATGAAGCCATCGTCCCACGTATCCCTCAACACAGTCCGGCTACAGACGTCTTTCTCAGAACTTTATGTTCTTCTGTGCTCCAGCATTTTCTACTCTGGCCCGTCAGCTTGGACAGCTCTTCATCAGGATCTGAATCTGCTCATGTTGATTCTCCTGGGACTATTGAAATTCATTTTAAGAAAAAGAGAAATCTTCCTTTGAAACTTTCTCAGTTTTTTTTAAGGTCACATTTTATTAGCTCATTTAATTCGAGTCAAGTTTTTTGTTTTGTTAAAATGTAAATTTGTTTTGTCATTTGTTTTATTGATGTTAGATTGCAATGAAACAAACCTTAAAGCCTCATTAAACGTGCCTCTGAATATACAAGCACAAACTAATCAGATCCTAATAATCCATTATTGAGACTTTAGAGTCATGGGTCCTTTCATCTCTGCATGTCAAAACGGTGTGATGTGTTTTCCAAAGTTGCCAGCAGAAATAAAAAGCACATAAAGAGAAACAATATTTTCATGGAGCAGTCAGGTTTTTCCAGCCTATAACTCAATGATGATCGGTCATCAACAACGTTGATGTGCTGCCACCTTGTGGCCAACACAAAGACTGCAGTGAAGAGAAAAAAAAAACCCAGAAGGACAGATTTATTAAGCATCCCTTTTATTAACATCACCCATTACAAAAAGAACAAAATCTTCAGTGTTAATGGACTCAGCAACAATATAGTAAGTGTTGATTACACACGATATGGGACGCTCGTTTCTAAAGTGGTTGCAGTAGGATTAAAAACCTCTTAAGTGAGCCTGATCTTGCCCACCCCCCCCTCCTGACTCCCTTCTCTGTGGAGCCGCAGTAAAGGCTGGACAATAATTTGTCTCCATGGTTAGTCACGTAGTGACCCATCTCACATGCTGAGAGCTCTACTGACTCCCCTCTTTGGCGAGGAAGCATTGAGCCAAGTTATGCATGGAGCAATCGCGGTGGTTTCTCTGGTCAGTGAGCAAAAACAACAGAACAGTATTTCAGCAGGTCCTAAGTGGTACATTTAAACAATACATATCTTTAAGTTAAAAGGAAAAGAACAGAAAACCCCCAACGTTTGTTTTATTTAAGTTTGGACATTTTATCTATGCCCTCTTCCAGACATAAAAAAAAAAAAAAAAAAAAAACTACTGTAGTTTTCAAAAGTATCTCACTGAAAATTATACAGGTGGATTTATAACAGAGGAATGGTTGCCACACAGTTTAAATAATGCCGGAGTCATTTTTAAAGTTTAAAGTAAAAAGAAAAAAAGAAAAGAAAATTAACAAAATCAATCAGTGAAGCTGCAGAAGAGGAGGAATGTGGCTGGAGTAGAGTATTGGGAGTTTTGGTACCGTGCCTGGAGTGTTAGGAATAAAACAGAAGCGCTGCCTGCTCCTGCGTAGACAGCAGTGGTCTACCAAAGCCCCTCTGTCTGAACCGGAGGCCGTCTACAGTACAGGTGAAGAGGACAGCGTTGGGGAGGGAGAAGAAGGTGAGCGGGAGTGACTGTATGATGCAGTGCGGTAGTGAGGAGGCTGAAGTTCGCGGGTTGTCTCTGTTTTGCAGTCAGTGCGTCTGCGTGGCGCTCCGTCGTCCTCTTGTTATACCTTCTGTTGATTTGTGTCAGTCTCCTGAAAGGAGAGCAGAGACGGATTCAGCCTAAGCATTCAGACGTGCTGTTAAAAGCTGGAACAAAACAAAAATAACAGGTTGATGATTCCTAGCAATTCTGACCTTGCTGTATTGCAAATGTCAGGAATCCTAGGACCAACTCCTCTATCAAATGGCTGATTTACCTCCACAGTCCTGTTCAGGACCTAATTATTTAATTCAGGCGTGTTGAAGCAGAAACTTCCCTCTCTAGAAGTTGCAGGAAAACTTGACTTTGTAACCCCTACTGAAAAGTTTCAAATTTTTCCTCTACATCTGACCGGTTCTGTCTCTTCCCAGGTGGACTTGGCACAAGTTCAGGAGACGGGAGGCTTGCTTGGACCCAAGTCCAAACAGACAGAGCAACATTTGTCCGTCAAAGAAGCCAGATGAGGCCGAGTGGTGATCAACCTTAGCCGACCGCGGCTGCTCTAAATGTCTGTTTACGTTCAGCGCTGGTTGAAGATGTTTTTGTTTATCAAGACCTGGACGTGTGTTTAAGCCCTCAGTGAGTTTCCTAAGTGTGAATCTGGATTTATTTTATGTTTGGCACAGCTCATTAAAGCTTCAGATGCAGTATGATATTTAGTAAAGATAACTCACCCCCTGTTGTCCCTTTGCCAGTTGCTGGCCGACCATGTGGAGCAGCTGCTGCATTTCTCTCACCGTTTGTTTCAGTCCTGCGGTCATTTTCTCCTTCTTGTCTATCTCCTCCTGTCAGACACAAACGAGCTGGTTTAAAAAAAACAGACCACTGGATGTTACCCCTACCCAAAGTCTTCTAAAAGCCTTACTCGCTGTGACGACAGGCTGCTGTTCTCGATCAGGTCGTCGGTGCTTTCTGTTAGTTTGGAGAGCTCACCCTGGATCAGGTCAAGCGACTGCTGGGCCTGAGAGAACAACAACAACAACAACAACGACAGGAACAGTTCGTTTTGTTAGAGTCAGAAGACGTGGTTTAACCCGTCTGAGCAGAAACATGAATAATAAAAAGAATCTGAGCCGCTACCTTGTACAGGTCGCCAGCTACTCGTTGCCTCTCGTTCTCCTCGGCCTCCAACTTGGACAGTGTCTCGGTCAGCTGGGTTTTCAGCTGAAAAGATCCAGAAGATCAGTTCAACAGCTCAACACTAAAAGCGGCGATCACACACAGAGTGATACGTTTCTAACGTGGATACTATAATCCATATATAGGATACAGGTTTTATTTGTTGAAGTAAAAGGTTTTTTATTGATTTTCGCATTTACTAAAATGCATGTTTGCAAATGCAAATGCTCATGATGTGAGTCTTTTAATAAGGTGGTGTGATCTTGTGGCAACAGGCAGCAAAAAGGCCGACGTGTCACAACCCAAAAAGTCCAGAGTAAGTCACACCGATGCGACACCTTAACATTACACACCGACTCACAGGAGAACTTTTCAGTCTTTGCAATTTAGAAAAAACTAAAAAAAAGTCACTTTTTGCTTGTCCTTCACAGCTAAGACGTAATGATTGTAGTTCCCCAGTTAACAGAAGTCGTGTTAATTTGTTGCAACAGGGTCGTCGCATCAGTGAAACGATAACAGCTGTCAGGAAGTTGCTCACATCTGATCTAAACTCAGCCATTATAGGTCAAAACAGATGGTTGATTTAACCATTATCACCATAAACAAACAAAAAAACTCTGCAGCTCCATGTAAGCAACACAAAGACCGAGACAAAACAGACACGAGAAACGTTTGAAGCTTTAGTCTGTTATTGCTGAGGAAATGTGACCCTCATTAAGCATCTGCAGAGAGGAAGTTAGAAAGTTTAGTGGCGTGAAGAAGACATCCGTAGAATAAAAGAGTGGAAAAGGAAAAGTTAGTGATGCAGCAGGAAAATCCAGGATCATCATTCAGGATCTTAGTTCAACGTTCCAGCGCCTTGCAGAAGTTCTCAAGCTGCTTAAACGTTTTCATGTTTTGTCATGCGACAACCACAAACTTTAATGTATTTTACGTATTTTAAATGGGTGGTCAGCATGTATTTACATTCAGCTCCCCAGGTTAATACCGTGTAGAAATATTTCTACTGCAACTACATCTGCAGGCTTTCTTGCGTCATCAGCTGAAATAAAATTCCTCAAACTCAGATTGGAAGAAGAGTGTCTGAACGTCAGTTTTAAAGCTGAACCCACATTCTCTTTTGGATTTAGGTCTGGCCTTTGACTAGGCCATCTTAAAATGAATATGTTTTGACCTAAACCATTCCCCTGCAGCTCTGGCTGTTCGTTTATGGCTGCTGTCCCACAGGAAGGTGAACCTCTACGCCGGCCTCAAGCTGTCAGGAGCCACCAACTAGCTTCTCCCAGCATGATTTTCCCTCTGAGATGCTCTAAGCTTGAAATATTAAAAATACAATTACTTAATCCACTTTTAATTTTTACTCATTTGACTTTGACCTTTTTTGTTCAGTAATGTTCTTAAACTCAGACTCCTTCAGAGAACAGTTGGATTTACACTGAAAATAAATTAAACACGTTTAACAAGAAGAGTTTATAAGAGATGATTTCTGAACCCAAGTTGTTACCCGGGATTTTATTTAAAGGTTTAAGAGGAAAAAGGGAGCTGAATACAAATGCACACCACATGTTTCAGTTAACAAAACACTTTTATAGCTATGGGACAGTTCACTGTAATCGAATTACAACTACGTATTATTGTGTAGTTGAACTTGGAGTAGTTCTGCAAAGCACCGTACGTTAGAGGCACGTCTGTAGAGGTTGTGAATGATGAGCCGCGGTTCTGCAGCAGACAGTGAAACCCCGTCCTGAAGCAGGACGCTGGGCGTTAAAGCAGCTCTAGCTACAGGATCGTCCATGCTTACCAAAGCCAGCTCCTCATTCTGTCTGAAAGCCTCTGTATATGAGCCATCAAGTCTGGTCTGCAATTCAGTCAACAGATCTTTGAGCTGTAATTAAGTTTGACATGTTGTTTAATTTTGGTCTGTGGGGGATGATCCAGGACAGGAAACCAACACAATCGACGCGGTGACAATGAATGACGGAGGAAAACGGCTTCTTGCAGCCAAGCCACAAAAAACCTTGAAAACAATCTTCAGAGACGAGTTAAACACGACGCAGGGACGTTCGGTTCAGTCTTCGCTCACCTCTCTCACTTCTATCACATAGGTGGCGCTCTCACGCTCCGCCCTCTCCAGCTCTGACTCCAAGTGCTGCTTTTCTCTTCTCAGCTGCAGACAGAATTACAGAACGATTAAAACCGCTTGTCATAAAAGGGCTCAGAAGACGTGGAAGTTCAGATAGAAGACGTGGTTTGAAGCTGACAGATATTATCCAGCTCTGCTCTGTGAATTAAGGCCAGTCAGAACACAGGTAGACTATTCACACACAGCTACAACACACCTGCCAAAGTATTTAGCAGTTTTCACCAGTGTTGCACCGATACCGATACCAGTACCGGATGGGGCCCCGATCCAGCACTAAAATGGTGGTATCGGTAACGGCGAGTATCAACAAATAGGCACCGATACCATTTTAATGTTTGTATGTCACTTGAACGCAGCCTTCTCTCTCCCGTCTAGTATTATACATGTTATATAAGTTCATGAAAGTTACACTATTTTGGAAATTGAGAGCCAAAACTCAGGGTTTAAAAGATTATTCAATTATTAATGTAATTTTACTGTCTTGCTGTTGCACTACTATTATACATGTTATAATTTCACGAATGTTGCACTATTTTGGCCTTTGAGAGCCAAAATTGTATTCAACTATTGTCACCTATTCCAGGTATGCAATAAAACGTTCTATATTACCCTAAGTAGTATGCAGTTCTTCATATATACACACACACATCAATTTCAAACAGATGGTATCGGCCAATACTGCACAACTAGGTATCGAGGCCAAAAAAATGGCATCAGCGCAACACTAGTCTTCACACACATGATCCGCAGGACTTGATAGGATGTCGGCCCAACCCCTTTGCAGCCATTACAGCTTCAACTCTTCTGTGCACTTTGAGAGGTTAGGCTCAGATGCAGCTGTTCGGCCCGGGAAACCAAATCTTTGAGCCGCTCTTCACTCTGTTCTGGAGCTGATCTGAAGGTCACATAATGCTTGGAGGTCTGTAGCTACAGACTGCAGATAGTTGGTGACCGTAAGTGAAACGACGAAACAGAAGACGCTATTTTAGTAGCTTTAAAAAAGTTGAACAAAATTACTTTAGATCAGAAATCCCCAAGGATATACTTAAGATTATTTCTTATTATGAATAAAAACAATTAAGTACTGTGATTTTATGCTCTGTATGTTTGTTAATGTATAAAAGACGTCTAGTCAAGGATTTGCTTATCTTATTCCTTTTGTTAACATATCTCTGCTCATTTACAGCACTTTTAATTGTCTTGTTACTGGAAAGTGCTATATAAATAAACTTGCCTTGTAACAATACACTTTTCAGGTTATGTGATTTTTTTTTTATGGCCATAAACGTTGTGACTGAAGTGTTCGCTTTTATTTTATCGTAACCCCACTAACCCGTCACCATGGTTAGTGGGGAAGTGATGACATTTAATGGCTGGACTTGTTCCATCCGATCCCAGTTTGCAGAAGCGGTCTGCGTAATTAGCTGCAGGAATTTATACACCTGCAGCCATAAAAGTGATCCAAACACCAGAATTTAATGACATTTTAAATCAATATGTTTATGTTTGTATTTATACTCTGAGAATATAATACTTGCTGCTCCCTGAGCCTGAATACACACCTCTCTAACGTCCTCTTGCGACTGTTCCAGCTTAACTTTCCAGCGCGACTCCTCATCCTCAACACTGCTCTGCAGGCGCTGCAGGATGCCCTCCTGTGGATGGAGCAGGAATAAGACTTAAGCTGGGAAAAGATCCCCAAGACTTAAATACGACGACTTTCGGTGAGAACAATCTTACCGTCTCCGCCAAAACCTTCTTGTACGTCTCGCAGTCTTTCTGTAGAATCCTTTGGCTTTCCTCCGCTTCTTTCAGTTTCTCGGCCAACTCCTGCAGGAAGGAGAACATTTATTTGTACATTCAGAACATTAAGGACTGCTGGGAAATATTGTCGACTTTTAACTGTACCTCCGACTCCTGTGACGCTTGGCCAGACTGTGCAACCAAGCTTTCAGCCACTGCACTCTCGAATCTCTGTAGCCAATCCTGATGGTTCTGGAACAATGTATGGAGAAAATTCAAGAGAAGCATGTTTAAAAAGAGTCATTTCTGAAAGAAAATGAGTCTGAAGGCACAAATCCAATGCTTTTCATACCTGTTCAGAGGGCAGAGGCACATGGGGCAGCAGTCTGTGCAGAACATCTCGACACTCAGCCTGAGTTTCTGCTAGCACTGCCTGGCTTTCCTAGAAAGCGAAAAGTTCAGAAACAAACATGCAGACAAAAAGACGGTTGAGAAATCGGATGATTTGATGCAGATGATGTGGCAACAGACTCCAGTGGTTACACAAGCCGACAGCACCACAAGCTCCTGCTCTTACACCGATTTAAACCAAATCATTTGTTCAATCAGGCTTCCCTAAGCTAAGGTCAGGAAGGATTTAACGACACTCAACTTGTGTCATATAATAACTGTCATCCTACTCCTGCCTCTATTTGCGTAGAGACAGGCCAAAAGCTTTGAGACCAACAAAAATCGCCTTATGTAGGCAATCTACATTGAGTAAATAGTTAATTACAAACTTAATTGAATATTAACTTAATCACAAAAACCCAACTTTCTCTAACCATCAAAACCTCCAGTGAGTGACGTTCAGAAGATTTAAGGAGGTGTAAGAAATTCTGGCAAGTGCTGTCCTTAAATGTGGATTTGCATAAGAGGCTGAGTTGCCACCAGTGAAGAGCTTGCTTGGGAATGGCAGCAGGAAGTCCTAAGCACTTCTACTTGCACCGCGAGACAACGTTTCAATGGCGGCTCCAGGTTAACAAGGGCAGCAAAAAAGAAAAAGAAAAGAAAAAAACATTTTATGATCGAAACATCAAGAACAGCCTGAGGTTCTGCATGAAGCAGAAAGGTCACACTGCAGAGACTTTAGGCAAAGTTATTTTCACTGACGACACCAAGTTCAGACAGATCTGGACAAAAAAAGAAAGTATGTCTAAGACATAAAGGCTGCCATCAGTCCCGTGTCATGCCAATAGCGAAGCATCCTGAGACTATTCCTGTGTGGAGTTGCTCGTCATTCAAGGTAGTGGAATCACTGCCTGAAAACAATGACAAACACTTGTACTAAACATTTCCTCTAACTTTTCATGAACATCGTCTTACTGAACACCTATTTTCAGCACGGTGGTAAAAGTGAAAACCAGGTGACACAGGGATCAAAACATTTACATTTTTCGCCTTAAAAAAATAATAAAAAATAATAAAAAAAAAATACTGACATTTTTCATGAACTTGATGTATTTCTAAATAAAAGCCATTGAAACATTTGAAATACTTTTAGATGAACTCCAGTATAAGATAGAGCCCTAAAAACAGAAACATTTGTAAAACAAGTACATTTCTGTCATGTCTTCAAATGTTTGTGGCCGTAACTACAGACAAAAATTTTAAGCCTCTCATAACTTTGTGCTCCTGCATCAGTAAATAAAATGATTCTGCTTCCTTGAAATGACCAAAAGTACCTCGAGGCTTTTTAACCAATGCAGAACGAGGCATCACACCAACCGGACTCCTGCAACAAGCTTGCCTTCACGTCGAGCACTGAAAGAAGTACCGCCAACCGGTGCAGTTTTCAAAGCAACACCGTGAACGGGTCACTTTGAAAACTGCGGCGCTGAATACACTGCAAAAACAGAACTAGAAATAAGAAATAAATAATAATTTTCTTAAAATTAGTGTATTTGTCCTTGATTTGAGCAGGTAAATAAGATGATTTGCCAATGGAATAAGATTTTTTGGATTTAAAATAGGAACAATTCATTTCAATCATCTTATTTCAAGTGCAGGATGTCTAAATATCTTATTTTAGGGGTCAAAATACTCATTCCATTGGCGGATAATCTTATTTACCTGCTCAAATAAAGGATAAATACACTAACTTTAATAACATTTTACTTATTTTTAGATCAGTTTTTGCAGTGTAGAAGAAGCTCCACCTAAGAAGACCCGACAGCAACCAAGAAAGCACCAAAAATATACACTCTTCAGTGCAGCTGGAAATACAAAGTGCTTTGTGCTTCCAAACGGACCAACTATACTAAACATTAGGATGGATATATATATATATATATATAATGCACTTCGTCCTACTTGACACCCTCTTCCTATGATTACTGATTCTGAGCCGACATGACATGTGAATTTCTCCATTGTGAGATCAATAAAGCATATCTTATCTTAAAATGTAGTTATACATCTAGCTGCCCTTCCTGGTCCTGATGGTGATCAGAGATGCTTTCTTAATGAGTACAGAGTGTCGGGAAACAGAGCTGTTGCTTATGGATTAAACATGTTTGAAAGATTAAACTTCATTAAAAACAGAAGAAACTGCATCATAAAGAGTTATTTAGATTAGTTGGCGATATTGGCAGTATGAGGGGGAGGGGGGGAAACATGCCATGCTTAATGACAAGGAGACAGAAATGAAACATGAACCTTGATCTAATGACATCTAGAAAATGATCACTGCACACTCATTCCCCGTCTTTTGGTTCAGCTAAGTCTCAGACGGCGGCGTGCGTCAGCGTATATGCGTGAAATACGACATGCACAAGAGGATCAGACCGATTCAGGCAGCTCCAAACAAAGCCAATCAAAGATCTGGAGGCCAGGAGAGGAAGAGCAAAAGGAAGGTAAATGAGTGTGCAGTGTTGTCATGGATGACGGTGCAAAAAGAAAGTATACAGGGTCAATTATGACAAAACACAGAATTTCTGGAGGGGAATGCATCAGATTGGATTCTAGAGTGAAGCAGGACTGAGATGAGGTGTCGAACCTTGACGGCTTTGCTGAGTTTTCCTTGAAGCATGGACTCGGTGACTGACAGAGCCTCCATTGCACTCCAGTTTTTCTCCCGAAGCTCCTGTTTTACAAAGTCAGTTCCAGAAAGATACTACTTTCAGTTTAGCCCCCAGGGAAAAAGCATTTAGTGACCCCTAAACACAACCGGATCCAAAATGATTTCTTACATTAAAAAAAATCAGTCCAACTGCTACAGCCACAAGCGGGGAAGAGACCCCCAACCTTCCCGAATGCAGCCAATCCCTCAGGAACTCTGCTCTCGCATTACTTGCGATTAAAAGCTATAATCATAATGTTGACGATTTATAAAGTAAAATAATTACGCTAAAGAAATAATTCAGTTCCTTTCAAAGTATTCACATTGATTCAACCCATTTACATTTTGTCACGTTGCAACCACAAACGTATTTTATGTGATAGATCAACAGAGTAGTGCATAATTAAACTGATTGGTTTCTCTGACCCTCCCCACAGCATGACGCAGCCACCACCATGTGTCACCGCGTGCAACGATCATTTCTCTAAAACACAGAAGCGTTCTTCCACATATATTTGCAGATGACGCTTTTTATGGCTTTTTTTTCCAGCAACTCTTCTGATAAAGGCCAGATTTAACAGCCTTTCCATAGATGGACTCTCCTTTAGAGTCCCAATAGGCATCTTAGCTTCTTTCCTTCACCGGCCACTTAGTTTGGGTGTCTGGCCAAATAATTGAACGGCGATCTACCACATGTAACCTAGCCCTGCTTCAAACTTCTCCCTCTTCCTGTCAACAGCGGTGATTGGTCTTTATGACGCCGTTTGTTCAACAAACCTCTCTAATAACCCTCTAAAACCTTCACAGAGCAGCTGGATTGGTTCTAAGGCTAAATTGGACACAAGGGGCGTTTTATTTAGAGGTATCAGGATAAAAAGGAGCCATGTTCTGATGTATGCCACACTTTTCAAATTAAAATTTATAAAAAAATAAATAAATGATCGAGATAATATGTACCATTTTCCTTTCGCGTCTCAGTTATGCACTACTTTGAGTTGTTCCATTCCTTAAAATCCCAAAGAAGGATATTAAAGTTTGCGGTTGAAATGTGATAAAAGGTGAACAGAGTATGAAAGCTGTATTTACATGGAGTTCTTGCAGTAAAAGTAACGTGTTTATCATTAAAAGTGAGGCGTGTTTCTAAAACTGAGCCAGTCACTACAACAATTGAGCTAGCTGAGACCGGATCCAACGGTGAGCACAACACGAGTAGACTGGAAGCTCTTTGGCAAAGCTCCGCTTAAGCGATCTAAATCAAGGCATACAAGATACCGATGTGTCCGATCATGCTGGATTCCCTACTTTTTCTGCAGAGCGTATTCCTGCTACCAAAAGAAAGATTCTAGCTAAACAGAACAACAACAAAAAGAGGAGACCAGCTGAGAATAAGTGGCAGTGGAGAACAGGGACTGTGGATATATGCAGTGTTCACACCAGTGGGGTTTGGGGAACGACTAGTGGAAACATTCAGAGGACAGAGGAAAAAGGTTTAGCGTTAATGCATTATATGCGATCGCTGCAGGAAACCTACATTGTTCTTTTTTCTGTGAAGCTCCAATGAGTCCCTCAGCTCTGCCAGCTCACCCTGCAGACTGCTGACCTGACTCTCCTTCTCAGACAACCTGACAAACACAACAATCATTCATCGTAACGCGATTAGAAACTATTCTACGCATTATATAGACTGTTTAAAAATTGATAAGAGTGGCATAGCTTCACTTACGCTGCAAGAAGCTCAGGGCTTGGTGCTGCGGAGCTGGATTGCTGCATAAACAAGAGAGAAATGAGAACAAAAATAACTTTGGATGTTTGTATTTCTGAAGAGCCAAGCAGCTTCTGAACCCTTCCAGCACCTGCTGTTGAATCTGCTCCACCTTCTCACTCAGATCCCTGGTCTTTGCCTCCACCTCAGCCTGAAGCATCTGAATTTGCTGGTCCTTTGCCGCTAACCTGAAGTTCACAATTTCCAGTTACATTCTGATTTGGAGGGGGAAAAAAAAGAAGGAAGGAAAGAGACATTCGCGGTAAACATGGAGGTTTTCTCACTGAGCCTGGAGTTCCTGAAGCTCGGCACCAGAACTGGCCGTCTCTTTCTGCGTTTGCTCCTTTCTTAGCTGCTCCAACTCCAGCCGAACGGCAGACAACTGCTGCTCCAGAGTCTGTGAGACGAAAGAAAACGAGCACAAACAGAAACAATCCAGCATCAACGATTGCCATCTTCTGAAAAAAAAACGCTTCGTTAGTTGGCATGAGGAGGCCCGTACCTCAACCGTCTTCTCTTTGGTGGAGCTGCTGACTTGTGCTGCTTGTAAACTCTCCTCCATCGATTTCAGCTTCATGTCTTTCTCTTGGATCCTGAACATAGACAGTGACACAAAGCTCCGCTAATAAGAAACTTCCAGAGGTCTCAGACCATCTCCTAATATTATTTTAGCATGTAAGTACATAAACACTTTCAACGTTCAGATTTTAAAGCAAAAATAAAGTAATCCGTTGATTATTATGCCTTAAAAGCTCAGATTAGCCAAACCACATGATGTAAAACTCAACATCATTTTTATAGTGTGGATGAATAAACAGGTCTCTAAACAATTCAGTAGCTTTAGATTATATTCTGGAGAAGGGACTTTATTATCTACATCAATTGCTGCTGACTAAATAAATCCTGTATTTCCCACCAAATTTAAATATGTATATTTTATAAGGCTGTAAACTGAGAACAGAGTGCAGCCAAAGTCAAATTCTTTGTTTATTTGCAAAAAAGAAAGCTGATTGTGATATATTTTTGACTGATCTGTAAGGCCACGGACACAGACCGAGGTCATTTTCTGAAAACATGCCGAATATCCGCTGAAAATGACCGGGGAGTAAGTGGTTATGTGTGCTGGGCAAGAAATAGACCCACTGAGGCTAGATGTTTGGTTTACACCTACACTAGTACTTCGGACTTACTGAAAAAGTAAACGTTAGTAGGCCAGGATTGCTGTTATAACGTTTATGCTAACGTTAAACAGGTTTGGGCATGAAGACAACACATTCAGCTCTCATCTGATTACCAGAAAGGAATGTGTGGCTTAACTGAGTTATTACGGAAAAATCTCTTTGTTACAAACCAGGAATGTTGGAATTAGCTTGAATAATCTTACTCGTGCTGCAGTTCTTCCACTTTCAACTCTGATGACGCCTGTGATTAGAAAACAACACAATAACTATGTAATAGGGAAAGAAATGTTAATCCTAAAAAAATAATCCAGACTTTACCTGTTCTGTTCTCTTTCGATTAAGGTCCTCAATTTCTTGTTTTAGTGCCTCGTTATCTTCTCTTAGAGTCTGCGTTTTGGAGGGGAAAAAATGTCGCTGAAGTTATGATTTAAAAAAACAGCAATTAAAATGCTCAATTACTACAAATATTTATTTCTCACAAGCAGAGACATTACCTTCAGCTCCGCCTCTTTGTTGGCCACTTCAATCAGCCCCTTCTCCAACAGCCCCTCAACTGTCTTAATGTTCTCATCCTTCTCTAGGACACTGGGGAGGAAAAAGGGTTTAACTACAGATCTTTTGTTTCATAGACAAATTAACTGGCAGATCAAATATGGTTTTCCAACACCCACCTCTTCTGGATCTGGTCCAAGGTCAGCTGGGAAGATTTCTGAAAGGGGGAGAGACAAAGCTGATAAGTTTGGGTGTATATATATATATTTTATTTTTTTCCCCAGTGTGAAAAAAAAGAGGCATGGCACTAACCTGATCAGCAATCTGTGCCTGCAGATTCTGGATCTCGGTCTTCAGCGACATGTTCTCATTGTGCAAAGCCTAAAAGACAAGAAACATCCTCTGTCAATATAAATAAATAATAAAATACAGTGGACGAAACACTCGTTCCCCTGACTTTTTAAAATTTAGTCCCAGTAAAACCACAACTATGTTTCTATTGGAGTCAAAAACTAATTTCCTCATGGGGACAATAAAGTTTAATCTAATCTAAATCTATTGGGATTTTATGGCATGGATCAACACAGAGGTGCATAATTGTGAAGTAGAAGGAAAGGTCTTTCTATATAAATAAACAGCATAAAATTGAAAATAGTGATTTATGTTCAGCCCCACCAAATCAATACTTTGTACAAACACATTTAAATAAAGTTCATAGTACGTATGTTTTAAATATACTATTGTGTTATAATCAGACATTGTTTTTTGTCTAAAACATACCTGGCATTTTACTGAATAAACCTCTGACAACGACGGGGGTCACCATCAAAACATGTCAGATTTGTTTTAGACAAAAGAAACAAAATAGTACATTTCTACAATCACCTTTTACTCAAATTACAGCTGCAGGTTCTTTTCATTGAATTTCTCAAAGCTCAGTCTGATTGGATGGAGAGCGTTTGTGAACATAGATTCTCAGTGGAATTTTGGTCTGGGCCGTTCAAACTACTTTGATCTAAACCATCATATTGCAGCTTAGCTGAAAGTTTCGGGTCAGGTCCTGCTGGAAGCCTGGCCAGCCAGACTGGCTTGGGCCAGTAATAGCTAGACCCACAATGCAGCTGCGCTTTTCTGTAACCTTAGTCAAGATGGCGGCTGCAACAGAGCGGTATTTTAATGATGTATTTTAATAATGTCCTTTATTATGTCTTGAACCTGTTTGTCTGGCTTTTGAAATCTGTCTACCTGTCTCCAACAGGTTTAGTCCAGTGCTGCCCTGTTTTAGCTCCATAAGGTCTGATCAGGTGAAGAAAAGCACGCCCACAGCATGATGCTGCCCCCACCATGCATCACCATGGAGAAAGCGTCTTCAAGATAACGCGCTGTTCTACTTTTCCACACCAAAACCAAAAAAGGTTTCATTCTGGTCTCATCGGACCTGAGCACATTGTTCCACGCGTTTTCTGTGATCCTTAAACGGCTTTTGTCAAACGGCCAGTGGAAATTCTCACGGCTTGATTTCTACAAACACTTTCTTCTCGCCACTCCGTAAAGGCCACATTTGTGGAGTCATTTATTGCGTTGGAATCCAAAGTCAAATTCCTCGTTTGTACCCTGGAACATAAGCGAAATAAAGTTGATTCTGATTACTGATATTTTTCATGTCAACAGATTCTCCAAACGTGAGGAGTGGATCTGTCTGGTCATGGATACAGCTGCCTTAGCAGGGTTGCAGTTGAGCCGAGCTCTGTGAGATGTTAAAAGCTTTAGACGTCTCTACAACTTTAATCCGGAGCTGCTGGTATGTTCTCCAGAAAACCTGTGAGGGCTTCAAACAGCAGCTGGATTTATAGAGATTAAACCGCACAAAGGTGGACTCCATTTACCAATAAGTTGCCTTCTGAAAGCATTGGGTTTGCCAGGGGTATCAGATTAAAGGGATCCGAACACAAATTCTTGCCACAATTTTCAGATATTTATCTGTAGAAAAATATTGCTATGAATCTTTTACCTCCTAGTACACAATTAGGGCTTTTTTTTGTGCCGGTTCATCGCGATATTCCAACAAACAGCCATGGGGCAATGTGAAAAAGCTTGAGACATTAATATTCTTGCTAGGCGCTGTGTGTTGATGTCTTTCCATCATGGTAAGGAACATTTTTCTGAATTGCCTAGAGACTTAACATTGACATGTTAGTGCAGGAAACTGAAGCTGAGGGCGTCTTTAAAACATACCTGCATGTTCGTTTCTCTGCTCGCTCCGCTGCTCCTCTCAGCATTTAGGGAATCTTCCAGACTCTTCCGCTGCAGCTCCTTGTCAGCCAGCCTAGGTAGCGAGGTAAAAATACGTGCACACACATAAGATAATCATCATAAACTCTGATAGTAACACACGTGGTACAACGTAAGGATAAAAACGCTCGCTTACAGCTTCTGTAGCTCCTCCATGTGGGACACATGGGTGGCCTACATGTTGAACAGAGAAATCTCATTAGCCTACTTGTTAGATATGTAGGTTTGGATCGTGCTTTTAAAAAGAGATATAACAGATAGGTAAAGCTGACCCATACCTGTGAAGAGATCTGAGCCTGCAGGTTCTCGTTCTGGACTTTTTGTGTCTCGCTCTGAACTTGAAGAGCTTTGTTCTCATTCATGAGTTCCTAATAAAACAAATTGTAATAATGATTTCAAGATAAGACCGTGGGCTTGGCTTTCATTCTTATTGTGAGTTGGTCGGATCGGGGCGTCGCTTACCTGAACCTGGGCCTGCAGAGCTTCATCGGGCACACTGCGCTGGGACATCTCCATCAGCTCCATCACTCGGCGCTCCAGCTGCTCTTTGGAGACCACGGTTTCAGTCAGACTGTTGTGTAGAGTCTGGAGTTCCTTGTTTTTGTTGTTCATCTCCGTCTCGGCTGCTAGGAGTTGGCTGTGGAGCTCTTTTAAAAAAAAAAGGACAAAGACACCAAGTTATTTCAACTTGATAGGACTGAGAAAACAGAGCTTTCTGGGAAACGGGGTTTTTAAGTGACCTTGCTTAGAGGCCTGAAGTTTCTCTCTCTCAGCGTTGACGGTGTGGAGGAAGTTTTGCAACTCTTCCCAGCGTCGCTTGGCGTCCTGTAATTGGGCCTGGAGACGAAGAGCAACCAAGAAACATGACAACAGCTGGCATAGTAGTGGGATTATGTACAAGTTTTCCTAAATATAGCAGGTGTTCAGCATCTTTGTCTTTATTAATGAGCTAACCTGGGTAACAGGGCCGGTGAGGTTCAATTAAACGCATACACTACCACTATTGTTTGGATTAATCTCCCTTTCCAAGCTGCAGTGAAACAAACCAGACATGATTCTTATGTAACTCAGCCTGGAGATTTAGAGATCATTTTAACTGGCTGGTTTCCTCCCATGCACACAGAATTAAAGCACAGCCGATAACATTTCAATAGGTCTTAGGTCGTGACCTTTGCAGGATCTTGATGTCAGTCTGCTTTATCGATACCAAACCCAGTTTTTTTTTTGGACCATAGTCCCGTTACAGCATCCAACTGAGTCCAGGTTTCAACCACCAAACTTTGAGTTTCTCCTTTTTTTTAAAACATACTTTCTCCCATTTTTCAGGATGTCAAAGTGCCACTAGCAGCAAAAATGACCCTTGGCAAGATGCAAACACCACATCTTCTCAAAAAGCACCTTATTTTCACTCCTGCAAACTTACTTCTCGTCATTGGGGCCAGAAATCATAGCCCCCTCAGACTTAACATTATTATCTACAAGACTTGGCTGCAAATTTTAGTCGAGCCTTAAGTTTATAAATTTGAAGCAGATTCTCCTCTACCTTCTCAGTCCGTGTTGATGTTAAATTCCCTTCACTTTGGAAAGTTTTCTGGCAACTTTCGGTTAATGATAGGCTTTAGCCTTTGATTACAGAGATCTTTATAAACATTTATTTTCATCAGAGGTGAACATTTGGTTTGAATAAGTGAAACGGACACAGCCAGGCTGCCCTACGAACGCCAACATCAAGCTTCTGAAACAGAAAACTATTGAAAAAGTTCTATTTCTCTCAAGAACTATTCAGGTAGAATAATGCAAACCGGTTAAATAAAATGTTTATCAAAATACTAGTGGAGGTGTAAGCAGTCTGTATGTGTGATTTTGAACTTGTGGGAGATATATTTAAAAAATCTGCAATCAATTCCAAATAGTCAACTTTGGCTGATACCGACATTAATGCCGATATCTCGTGCTTCCAGAGCATAATCATTAAACCCTAGAAAAAGAACAACTCAAACGCATCCCAAAGTGCTACAAATCTATAAAGAGATTCACACCTAATGATAAATGTAAACCTCCGACTGGAACTGTATGTAAACTCTTTAAGATTGCTTTATCGAGGTGTAAGACTGCGAAACCCGAAGCTCGGTACACCTCTGACGTTTGTTGCAAAGACTTGTCTGCATCAAGCCAACAGGAAGGGCTGATCCGAGTATTTCACAGGAAAAGTCGTGTTTATACACAGCACAAAGCTTCAAACATTCCAGCTTTCTAAGCAAGCACACCCACCCGTCTCAGGTTTTGTTTCCCACAACCCACCCTTAGACTTTTACAACCCTCCTATTGCTGCCACACCCACTGACCAGACCTGAAGCTACGCTGCGTACTGAGCTCTCATACGACTCGGTTCATTTTCTTTCTTTTTCCCCCCAGCTGGTGGACCCTGAAGCCCAAGGTAAACACACACATCTGGCTTAGCGTACCTCCAGCTGGGACACGTTCTGCTTGTAGTTGACCTCCAGTGACTTCCTCTGGTGCTCCTCCTGCTGCAGCTTGCTGTTGTTGTCTGCCAGCTCTTTCATCAGGCCGGCGTACTCGGAGCGCAGCTTGCTCAGCTCTGCCGAATTCCTGTCAAGAATGCGATATGAAAACAGCTCATGGGGCAAAACTTTGGGAAGCTGCTGAAGAGGCAAATTAAAAACAACCAACACAAGACTGGAAAGGAACAACGGCGTGGCTGTATAGGACGTTCTATACATGAGGGAAAAAATGCAAAAGGGCGTTTCAACAAGCATTTAATAACTTCAGCAAGGCATTAAGCCAACAATGCTGCAAAATTATCATAGAAATCTGATCTTTTTTTTAAATATCTTGAAGCATCTAATAATAATAATACAAATCCAACCTAAATTCTGACAGTATAAATATGAAGATATGACCCAGTAATGCAACACTGACTTGCTCTCCATCTGCGTGGTGGCAGAGCTGACGGCGTCCCTCAAGATCCCGTTCTCCTGCTGCAGCCGAGTGATCTGGCTTTCCATCTGCTCCCTCATCTGCTGAAACTACAAAAACAGAAAGTAAATCCTTACATTTACCAGCACTTTCTATTTTAAAGCACCGTTTTGTTTAGAGACTGATAGCTAATCAAAGCGCTCACCTTGATTTGCATCGTCTGCACCTCCTGGTAGCTGCCCTGCGCTTTGGCCTGCATGCCTCCCAGCTCTTTCTCCATGGCCGCTCGCTGCTCCCTCATCACGGCCTCCACTCTGCCGGTTTTCTGCTTCTCCAGCTGAAGCTCCTGAAGCCCAATAACAAAAGTCACCAAGAAAAAAAAGCTCAATACAAAAAAGAAATCCATATCTTTCAAGTCTGAATGACTGAATAAAAAGCACAGTGACTCTCTAGACCTGACTGAGCTGCTTCACTTTGTCTTTGGCAATGGAGGATTCCTCCTGCAGGGTTACGAGAAGCTTCTCTCGCTCTTGGGCAGCCGGGTCAGGCCGAGCTGTGGACTGACAGTCAAAGAGACGGAGAAGTGAAAAGCGGTCAAGGGAAGCGCCATAATCATTTTAAGGTTTCCTGCCAGATGCACGAGCTCTTCAGGACATGCGGTTGGTCATAACTGTGTGGTTTGTGAGGCATTCGGCTCTTACTTTGTGCCAAGAATCCAGGGCATTGGGGCTCTTTTCTCGGAGGAGAGCTATCACACTGAGCGCTTCGGCTTCTGACAAAGCCAGGCTGGACAGGCCAGAGAGCAGCTCCTTCAGTTTCACTTCTGTGTTCCCTGGTAATTCACAGAAGGTTGGTGATGCAGTTTATTGGTATAATAATCTGTAAATGTTCTGCAGGTGACAGGCCCTTTGAGCACGACTGCTGACCTGACTTTAGTCACTGACTCTCTCTACAAGGTAAGCTAACTAAACTGACTGGTCGCAGAGTGCTTAGCCTGCTCCATTTTCACAGAAGGTTGAGTGGAAGGAAAATAGGTGGTGGAAAAATGGAAAAAAAGGACTTTTCATACAGAAAATGTAAGTCCACCCAAAAGTATGTCAATGGACCGTATCCAGTACGACCGGTAAATACTTCTCTGTAAAGCTCGTCTGCAGAAGGAAGCAGGATATGCTCAAACATTTCCTGCTAGCTGGCCTTGGATTAACCAAGTTCACTGAAACCAGCAAATAACACGGTTCCCCTCAAATCATCTACGGATATAGAAACTTCACACTGGACCTCAAGCTCTTTGTATTTCTCTAATATTCTTCTAAGACATGTATCTCCAAATGAAATGCAAAACTTTGCTTTAAAAATAAATAAATAAATAAATGACTTTAGCACAGGGCAACAGTCTAGTCTGTGATGTGGGAGGAGCTTAAAGTGTGACAGTCGCAGCTCCTGTCCTGAATAAGTCTGTGAGCAGCCTAATGAAGAACTGAATCCTCCCACATGACATACTCTGTGCAGTCCATAAGCTGATGTTAATATATTACTGTATTAAAAAAAAAATCTCATTTGACGTTCCAATTTGTTTTTTTTTTAACTATAAGCCATAATTACCTAAATTAAGAGGGGAAAACAATTGAAATGTATCACTCTGTATGCAATATGTCTATATGAACATATTAACCTAAATTACCTAAACCTAAATGAGATAAAGTAACTTTACTAGCCACAGAGAGACGGAGAAGTAAACCCAAACAAACAGCTTTTTACCTTTATCATACTCGTTCTTCTGTTTCTTGCCAGATGTTTTAGGAGGCACGTCATCATTGTGGGTTTCTTGGTGGTTGGCGGAAGTCGCTATATCTGCCAAAATGTGGCTTTCCTCTACTGGGGGAGGGAGGAGAGGGGGAGATTTATTACAGATACACGCCTCATCTTAACCCACGGGCCTAAGGGAAACTGAAACTGTGAGTTTCTGAGAGCGGCTTTACCATGCTCCGTCTTCTGCTTTTTGGCAGAGTTTTTCTTCTTGCCAGCGACGGCGCTCGGGGTGACGCCGTCCACAACTTTGGTTTCAGCCACAGAAGGCGCTTCCCTTTTGCTTTGAACTGGAGCCTGCTCTGCTTTCACCTCGAGCTGCTGGACGTCTGCTTCGGTGGGAGAAGATAAAATGTTTTGACTGAAAGAGGGCCACTTACACTTTTGAATCATTTCTAACACAGAAAAATTAATCCAATTTGGAAATATTTTAGATTAGGAAACACACGGCCACTCAGCGTGTGAAAACTAAAGGAGCGCCACCTATCTAAAGCTGTTTAAATCTACAGCTTGGCAAGCAATGAATGGCATCTCTGTTGCAGGGGTGCCCAAGACTAGTCCTTGAGAGCTACTATCCTGCAACTTTTATGCACCGGACTCAAATAAATGGCTCGTTACCAGGCCTGTGCAGAGCTGAGGGCTGATGAGAGAAGTAATTCTTTTGATTCAGGTGTTGGAGAAGAGTTCCATCTAAAAGCTCTCAAGGACAGGACCTGAGCAGTCGTGCTGGGAAGCAGCCAAACATCGGCTCTGCCCGAGCAGACAGGACTGTAATTCATCAGAGTTAGATTTACTCCCAGTTGTCGTCTGAAGACTCGACTGAGAAAAAGATGCATCGTCGTGCAAAACAGGACAGGAGGAAAACGCGTGTTGTGGCGTTTTGAATCTGATTTTGTCTTAATCTTAAAAGTCAAATTAATAATAAAAATGCTTGTGCGTTTTAAATAAAAACAAGTCGTGTTGCGCATCTTTGTGTTGGTATTGTGACGCAGTGACACCGTGGTATTTACACTGATTTATCTACTGACCTGACTCCACTTTCTGCTTCTTCCTCTCTCTTTTCTTCCCGGAGGCTTGAGGTGGAGTGTGAGTTTGGACAGGAGCCGGAGCAGCTTGGACCAGAATCTGCGTCTCCACTTGTGAAGAAGGTGGGCTTATTATTTTGCTTGCGGCTGGAGACGGCTCCGTCTTGTGGCCGACTGGCTTTGTGTCGTTTATCTCTGACTCCTCCAAGAGGGAGGCTGCTGAAGCTGAAGCTGCTGAAGCCGAAACTGCTGCTGAAGCTGCTGCTGCTGCAGCGGCGGCGGCCGCCCTGGCAGCTTTCTTCTCCTTCTTCTTCCTCTCCCTTAAACCAGAAGGAGCCTCTGGAGAGGCCGAAACTTCAGCAGCAGGCGCAGGTGGAGATGGATCTGCCGTGACCACGGGTTCAGGTTCCTCCTCTGCCTCCACGTTAGAGACCAGACCGTCCGACATGTCAAAATCTCGCGGGTCGTCTTCCGATTCTCCTCCGCCCCCGCCACTTCCCCCGCCGGCGGCTTCCTTCTTCTTGCTTTTCTTCTTTTCGTTCTTCTTGCGAGAGTCTGGCTTGGTGGGCGGCAGCTTGAGGTCTCGTTTCTGGCGAGCCAGCACCTCGTCGTAAGAGGTTTCCTTCATGAAGAGCCAGAAGAAGAGGAACATGAGGGCGATGACCAGGGAGGGGGCCAGGATGAGAAGGTACTGAGAGTCGTAGATATCGATCGCCATTCTGGGGAAAGGAACAAAGCGATTACTTAGTCTTTAAAACTCACACTGCAGGGTGAATCTGTTGATACATTTCATCTCCAATAAAATAAAAATAATGATAATTTTAGATTTAACGAAAGCTTAATCCACCTATAGTCCTGGATGGACGTTTCCATGCAATCATCATGGGCATTTATGTCAACTCTGTCCTTTAAGTGGCTTATTTGAAGCAACAAGGATTATTTCAAAAACCTTAAATAGAGACGCACCGATGTGATACCTGGATTGGATATCGGCTACGGTATTGACTAGTTAGCTGGATGGGATATCAGATGAATGACGCCGATCTGGCATTCAGATAATCTAATTTTTTATTTTTTTTTAAATATCATACACAGCAATACAGAAACAACGATCTAGTTACTTCAATTCTATGTTTGCAACAGCGGTTGTGTCATCACGCAGAGCTTCGAGTAGAAAACACCTGACCGAGCCACGTCTGGATAGTCTGACGACAACATGCAAATCTGCAACGTAAAAATTGCGAGGGGTGGTGATAAAGTTGGTCAATTCAACAGTGCAAACTTAAATAAGCACCAAGCTAAAGAGCATGCACACTTTTTTTTGTCAAGCCTGATGCCTTCAGTCACATGGTAAGGTAGACGGTTCATTCGTTAAACAGTAGTATCGTATCGGTATCAGGCGATAAGCTCAGCCTGTGTATCGTATCGGATTGAAAAAATATATACTTATACACTTCAACTTAGTTTCGACGTCTATTAGAAAATCCAACTGTGCCTAACCATCACCCATCTAACTTTTGATTTGAGGTGAAGTCTTTTTTTGTCTTCTCTCATTGGCCCTCAGCATGATGCTGCCTCCACCATGACTGACAGCGGCGTGGTGTTCTTATGCTTGACAGCTTCATCTCGACTCTCCCAGGTCACCGAGGCCAAATAACTCGACTCGTCTCCATGTGGCCAGCTGCAAATGTCAGCTGGAGATTGAAAGTGTTGCTTTTAGAGCAAGCTACTTTTTTTCTCGGTCAGAACCCGCTCGCTACACGTTGGACAACCTTTGCTTCTCTGTGGACAGCGAAGCTTCGGCATCTCCCGGTTTAAGGTGACTTAAGCTTTGGCGGCTCTGCGAGTTTCTCCCAACGAACCCTCAAGAGATGACCGTCTGGCTTGGACGAGAGAAACTTTGACACGGTCAGGTTTTCCAACAAGACAACAATAATAAAAGAAAAATACACTAAAACAGCTTTTGGATTGGATAAAAACTAACCAGGCCACTAAGGACTGTGGTTAAAACCCAGGCTTGAATATGCAGGCGGAAGGATGCCACACATTTTCTGACAGCGACAACAAAGCCTTCAGTCAAGGGGCAATTTGCTAAGAAACATTTGAGTGGCATATATCATTTTAAACTTATGCGCATTAGAGAAAATCTGCATTTTAAATCAAGCTTGAGCGTTAAATTCTTGTTTTTAAAAAGTATGTTGTTCCTGCCTCATCCAAAGAAAAGCTGTTCAAATCATACCATACGTCTTATTCAGGGCTCGCCACAGCAAGTCATTACAGCTCACATGCAGACTTGGTAAAGTTTTTACATGGGATGCCCTTCCTGACGCAACCGGGACTCGAACCCGGATCAACGCTTTTAGACAGCTGCAGATTTTTTATCCACTGAAAGTCTTGGTTCGCTTGCTAGTCTTGTCCAAAACGGCTGTAAATGTGAAGGGCAAGATTTCTCCATGAGTGGTGGGTCTTTGTTTAAGCTCAGAGGGTGTGAGAGAGAACTGACCTTACCCTATCTTAGTAATATGATCCAATTAGACCACACTGCCCCTGCCAGACAGCTTAACATCCTCTTTATATTACTGTAGGTTGACAGAGAGGAACGCAGCAGGGACTGATGCCGGACTGCTGCAACCAAAGACGTTAGCCAAGAATCAAAGCTTCCGGCTTCGTTCAGACTGACTTTATCAGGAACAAAATAGGTTAATAGCATGCAAAATGCAACTAGGCTAAAAAGGAAGATGGCTTACTTTCTCATTTAGCCACTTCCCCGCAGCTCGGCCCCTGTAAGGACAAGCCCCCGGCGGTCTAAACTTACATTAGATTGGATTTGAAAGGGGCAAAAATATACCCACGTGCCCAAGTGTCAGAGGCTGATCACTGCTCCAGCTGTAGCTCGGCCCTTTGGTGCTTGAAGCAAGGGGAGAGGACGCTCATCTGTCACATATTATATATGTCTGAGGACAGCCTGTCCTCAGGCTCAATCAATTCACTACCGGCAAAAACACATTCTTAGGAAAAATGGGGCGTTGCTCCTCCCCGGTTAAAACATATTTTCTACATTAGAATTTGGATGTTTTTTTTAAACTCAGCTTCTCGTTACAAACCATGAAACATGATGCAGAAGGCAGCTTCCCGGCCAGCAGTGTGGTCACAGGGTGTTGCACAAATTTTAGATGATTTCTATGTAGAATTACACAACATTGGATCTTTTAAATCTAAATGGTTTAACCTGCACTAAATGCGCATCTGTTAAAGCAGTTTGTGATTTCTGATGGCTTTATTATCCTTATAAATATTAATTGACCACAGGTCTGGGATAAAAAAAAAAACCTGATGTAAAAGGCTCTAGATTCCTAAAAAGCGGGGACAACAACCCTTGTTTTGATTTTTAAATGAGTGTTACTTCATAGCTGGGTTCTTTTTCAATAACCCAAACCAAAATGGTGCATGAGTTTGAGAAATTTCAATGTAATTCAATGTAAATGAGACTTTCAATGTGCCTTATGTATATTTTTTTGAAATTCTGATGTTGGTCTTTAGGTTTTAGAAAAGAGATTATTGTCTAGAAACTCAAATAATTCTGCATTCTCTGTTTGCCCAAGCTTAACCAGGCCCGGAAAATTACAAAAAAGGTATTTCAGAGATCCTGCTCCTCGGGTGTGTGAGGATGCAACCAACGCACATAAGCGGTACCTATAATTGTTTGGATATTTTATATTACTGGTTAAATTACAGGTTTTCCTGTTTCCACAATGCTAGAAACCTCATTGAGGTGGAGAAGCAGTAATAGAGGAAGGAGATATAAATAAAACATCTTTTGAGCATTGCTGCATTAGAGGAATCAAGCATACTCTTGCAATATTAAATTAAAGCCCAATAGTTTGAGAATGGGGACAAGTTAAAGCCTGAATCAGCATTGTACCGTCAACAGTGCAAAGAGGCAGATGAGAAGTGACCTGAAATTCTGCACAATCCAGCAAAGAGCTGTTGCCGCCGTTCAGTATAGGAGTCAGCGTCGTAGAGCAGGCCTTTAGTAACGTGGATTAAGAAGATTACCCATGATAATAGATTTAAGAATAACTTTCCACTGCAGGGCTTCCTGAGCACCGACAGGCTTAGTCTCACAGGGCAGCGCCGACTGGGTTTCCCTCCTGCCTTGAAAACCTCTGATCACATTTCGCAACAGAAATAAAATGAACAATTAGGCGCGTTGCGAGCTTAACGTCGGCAGATACCGCAAATCCTGATGCAGGACATCGATAGCCGTCTAACTCACTGCTGACTTGTAGCTCTGTGCGGAGATGAACCAATCAGGCTTTTCACGGCCAAAGCCAATCTTCTCTGAGGTCTGACCTGCCAATTCAGCCGGTTTGAGTCAACAAACAATTACAAACTTGTTCCCATTTAGGCACCAAAAGCACATATTCCCAGCCTTTATCAGATCGTTATTCATCTAAAGAAGTGTTTCTCAATGCTTGATGTGTATATAGCTTTAAAATGTATTTATTGAAAATATAAAATATGAATAAATCAGATTTTTTTCAGTATCTCACTTTAATAATTACCAGTTACAGATGATCATGGAATATTTGGCCAGTTCTGAACTCTAAATGACCTACTGGTCCATCTATAGCTCTTTATGTACTTCTTTTCCTGTGATCTATTTGCCTTTTACAGCTTATCATCCTGGTGATCTCATAAAGGGCTGTTTCAATTGTAAATGGTTTCTGCTCATCCTTACAGACAACCTTATTAGGCTAATTTCCATCACAGAAAACTGAATGAAATCAAGCCTTGACCTTGCAAAGTACTAAGAGAACTTGAACAAAAAGATGGCCTCTTGATGTTGATGCAACCGTAACTTCCTTCTGCAGAAAATACCTTTCAATCGTAACTTCTTGTAACGTAAAATTCTCTGAAAGCGTCGGTAACCCATGACGCAACATTAATTGCCGACACACAGAGTACGGTTGGAGAAAGTGGCGTAAATGGCTCAGGAATGTTTCCTTTCATTTTCTTTCCACTTTCTCTCAGTCCTGGGAATCCGAGTGCAGGTTTCGTGCGTTCCCTTATGGAGCTCGAGCCTCGTTCCAGCATCAAAATGAGCCTGGAGGACAAAGCCCTCTTGGGCTGTTGCCTCCCAGGAATCTACCCACTTGGCTGGCCAGGCCTCCTGATTTGGCAGGCGAGGACACGGAGGGAAGTCCTGATAACTATTAAGCCTGAAGTCCAAAAGAAGGCCGCACAACACCCTGAAGTTAATGTCTCTGAGTTGACAGCAAGCTGCTTAACAGCACACACTAAAACATATATCAATAAATGCATGTGACAGTGACTTGAACCGATGAATAAAGAAGAAATTGCTTCAAAAATCTTAGATTTACTTTTTTGTTTTAAAAGAACTAACTTACATTTTACAGCCCTTCTATATTTTTTGTAAGCAGATGTATTTGAATAATGATAAACAAAACACATTAGTATAACTGTAGTGGCATTTTGTGCTTCTCTCTTTTAAATAAAGGCACTAACTTAGATCATGTTACACAATTTTGTGCCCAATCTTTATGCAAACAGTGTTGCCGTTTTTTTTTTTGTTTTTTTTTTGCACAAAGCTATCACAATATGAGAAACTCAGATGAGGTCAATGCCTACTTCCAAACATAAAAACATGATCGACACAGAGACAAGAACCAGAGTCAGTGATAAGGCTGTAAGATTAAAAAATAAACCTGATAAAAAAAAGGTACTCTTATCAGTAATCCTGTTCATAAAAAAAAAAATAATAATCAAAGAACACAGTATCTGTGCTAGGTTACGCAGGAAAACATTAAACCAGGTGCTGGTGCTTTAATTTTTTTGCTCTTCCTGGTCAAGCTGTAAATCAAAAACAGCCTTGAGATATAACCAGTTAGATGGGCCTCAGTTAAAGGGAGACTTGGCAAGTCAGAAAGGAGGAACTTTCTACTTTTTGTGCTCTTAAAAGTTTCTTAAACTTCCCAGCAAACAGATCTTGAAACGAGTCCTGCCATCAACGACGGTCTGACTGGCCTAAATGTCACAAGGACACAGGAAGAGCAGCAAATTCAGATATGATGAGGCTGGCAGCGCGGATGTCAGCCCGTGTAAATACCAGGAATAGTTTACTGTAGCTCAGCTTGCCTCTGACACAGGCTGGTGTCATTTACGCCACCTCAGCACTCACAGGTGGAGCAGAAAAAGAGTGCTAGCTTGCTTGGTCATGCTACACGTACGGCTGCAGGGGGCGAGTAATGGCTGCTGGTCCCACGCCAAGTCAAACTCTTAAACGAACAAACCCTAAAAAAAAGGGGGTCTTACCTTTCCTGCGGGGTGGTACTTTCTATCTCACACGTAGCCCACTAGTGAAATTAGTCACCAGAAGCGGCAGACAAGCGTGCTCTCGAGTGGCACTTCCCTAAAACGTTCCGGTCGAACCTCGCCTGGCCGTGACCCGGACGTCGTGAGTGACCTCGCCGTCTATATATTCGCGTTAAAAGCAAACCGCTTTGACTCCGGGGGGAGACTTCCAGCTCAGCGCCGTGGACGCGCTAGCTAACGGGGCTAACTGACGGCCGGCTGCCCGCAGCGCGAGCCGGTCAGTCAACGTAAACACGCCGGAAACGTTTGCCACGAGCCGGCCGAGGCAGCGACGGTTCCCTCGCGAGGACGCTCCTTCCTGTCCCCCGACAGGCCTCGGTGGCTCGTAGCGTCTCAGCCTCCCACTCGCGAAACCTCTGACCCGGCGTACGGCTTCGCTCTTCCGCTGCGGCCCGTTCCCAGGCCTGCGTGGAAAAAAAGCCGACGAGCCGCTCTGACCGGGGGCGAGCGGCTCCTCCGGCCAACGGCTGGCCTCTAACGTCTGCGGGGATTGCCGCCCCGTGGTTACCTGTGGCTTCAGTCGTCTGTCCCCGTAGCTGGCGATGACACGGCGTTGTTCTGCGTTGACTCTGGCAGACTCCCGACTTCCCAGGGCAGTTCCAGCCTGGCTTTACTCCGCCGCTTTCCGTCGCTCACACTCTGCTCTGCTGCTTGTGATTTGCGGGGGCGGGTCATGAGCTGCCTGACAGGGAGCGCTCGTTTAGAAAGTCGGCGTACACCGAGAGCGCAAATCACCGCAGATTAGGGATGGACGATATGTAGAAAAAAAAGCATATCGAAGAGAAATTGAATATGATGTCCCGCTAAGTAGAACAGAAATAAAAGTAATTATTAAAGATAAAATAAATAATATATGGCAGGAGAGATGGAATTTAGAAGAAAAAGGAAGACATTTATATAAAATACAGAAAGATATTATCACAAGATATAACAGTATAATGAATAGAAGAGAGGAAATATGGATAAACAGGTTGAGGATAGGGCATACTAGTTTAAATACTGGTTTAAAAATAATAGGGAAACATCCAACAGGTAATTGTTCTTATTGTGGAGAAATCGAAGGAGTAGAACATGTTTTGATTTATTGTAGAAAAAATATATACAAGAGAGGAAAGAACTGGAAAGGGTATTGGGGAGTTCAGTAAAGATGGTTGATTTATTAGGGAAGCATCAATCAATTAAAATAATGAAAACACTTATTAGATATTTAAAAGATACAGAATTAGCTGGGAGGATTTAGTGTGTGTGTGTGAGTGTGTAAGATATAATTTAGTTTCATTAAGATATAAAGATATATAGGAAATATATTTCTAAATTACATCTCCGTCCAGTTGATGGCGGTAATGCACAAAGTATGTAAACTGCCAGAAAACACAATAGAAGAAGAAAATAGAAATCATATTGATCGATATCGATAATTATCAATAATTTCAATATATATTTTAAGTGCAGCCCTGGACATTCTTTGGTGTTGCTTAGCGACTCTTTTTTAGATACAGAACACACAAACACTGAATTCAAACTAAACCCTTTATTCAACCAACTTTTTATCAAAACTGCAAGTTTTTAAAACAGAACAGGTGCTCTCTGAACAAGGGGGCGGAGCTTGGTGACGGAGCCTTCCTGGCTCTGTGTTTGTGATTGGTTGGGAGGATGTCGTGACTGTAATATTAATCTACATGATTGGCTGGAATGCAAAAGGAAGGAAAGCTGTTATTCTAGTGAACTTTTTACTGACCCTTTTTTTTATGATCGATATACGTCTATCGATCAATATATATTGTTATAAAATTAGCGTCCACCCCTACCAGAAATGCCTCTCAAAGAATTAAATATCATCGAAAACTTAACTTATTTCTGTAATACAATTTAAAAAGTGAAACTCATACACAAAGTTGATCAAGTAAAAACATACTGATATATTTCAGTGTTAACTTCTGGTAATGTTTATGATTATTGCCAATAAAAACCCAACATTCTGAAACTATTAGAATACTACACATGACCAATAAGATTTTCTTTTTACAGAAATTTTTTGTTATGATCTTGTTAAGATCTACACGCCCTCCACAAACAGAGTACGCCGCTTAAGGCCATTGCTAAATAAGATAGCAGTTCACAAAATGCTGTATCCAAGCAGATTGGTTAGAAAGTTGGGTAGAAAGATGACCACAGCCTTGAGAAGGTTGATGAAGCAAAGGTCATTCACAAGTTTGGGGCAAAGTAACAAGATGTAGACTGCTGCTGGAGTATCAGGAGTCACCACCACTCAGATATATGGAGGATATAGGCCACAAATGTTGAATTTCTTGTATTAAGTCACTCCCGAGCTAGACAATATTGGATGTGTTTTTCATGGGCAGAACAACAAAGGCCTGGTTGTCCAAAAATGACATTGACCTAATGAGATAAAAGTCCCCCCCCCCCCCCCCCCTTTCTGTGAGGGTCATCTGCTTATGTTTCTCCATTGTCTCATGCCTCCATGAGCTGAGAAGCTGTATAGGTTAAAAAATATCAATAACTCATACCTGTTTTTTTTCCCACTAATACCCAGTTCATCATAAAATACACCTCATCAAGCATTAAGTGCTCCAGACAATTTAATTTTTTTTTATTAAATCTTATGCAATATTCAAATTCTCTGTGTTGAATTTTGGGTTATCAGTAGCTAAGCCAAAATGATCAAAATGGGCAGAAATAAACAAACTGTGAAATACAACAGTTACAAAATTATTGAAGATTTTTTCCTCTAATTGTTCATTGTTATAGTCAATAAAATCAATAAAAGAAAATCAATGAAAAGGCATTCATCATTAATTTAATGACCATGCTGGACATTTTTTTTGCACATCTACACGTTCTCTGAATAAAGGAACCTCTTTATTGTTCATTAACAAGAGTTTAAAACATGTATGAAACACTGTTGCAACACAGACACGGTCAGGTAAAACTGAACAGTTGCGTTTCATTCTCTCTATGGTGTGTGTCATGTAAGATGTAAGTCCTTTGCACAAATGGGATTTTCTTTGTTGCTGGTTTAAATTTTTTTGTATTTTGTGGAAAACACCAGGCTAAATGCTAATTAGACATTTTAATCATCCTTGTTTTAACTTTTACTTCAATTTTTTAACGCTGGCTGTAAATATATTTGGTTTTTGTCATTTTGCCAAGGGATGTTTGTAAAATCAACAGAATAAAATCAGGTGAAACATTGGCACAGGGAGATCATTCTCCTGTAAAGTCCATATAGCTTAAAATAAAACTGCTGTGTAGTCTTTCTATGTTGCTGATAAACCTTGTGTGGTTAGCTAGCTTTTATTTTAATAAAACATCTCTTTTTGGTATAATTTCACAGAAATACAGAATAACGAAAACAAATCAACACAGTAATTATGCTGTGTTGCATTGTCCAAACAGGATAACTTCTCAGATAAATAACCATTAGAATAAAAAAAAAAACGTATCAAATGCATAAAGTATGCCCGGTAACATCCATCCATCGTCTTTATCTGCTTGTCCTTGCAGGGGAGGCTGTTGCCTATGTCCAGCGGTGATTGGGCAAAAGGTCGGGTACACCCTGGACAGTTTTCCAGTCCATCACTGGGCAACAGATACGACCCTGGACTCAGACACTCATAACGTTGAGGACAATTTAGAGTGGCCCAGGAACAATGAGTGGACACATTTGTGTTTTGTTGCAGTTTTCTCCCTAATAGAAGGCAGAGTTCTTCATTCCTGCCAGAGTCCGACCCACTGACTCTAATTCCCAGAGCCGGCGGGCTCGGCTGGGCCGGCAGCCTGCAGCTCCGCCTCATACTGCTTCTTTAGTCGTTTCAGATACATGCGCAGGCTCTCTGGGTCAAGTCTTGAGTTTCTGGCGGTCTGCAAAAGGCGAGTGGCCAGGTGGTAGACGGCTCTCTGTCTCTGCGTTTCTGGATCGGTGGGATGTTTGGCCTGAAAGTGTCAAACAGATGATGGGTTTAGGCTCTTCTTACAATGTTTTTCTGAATTTTCCAGTTATCAGCGGCACACTGGAATAATACTGTTAGCATTGGATCAGTTTAAGGTTTAATTTTAGCCTCTGTGGCTAGTGTGTTACTTTTAACAGCAATAATGTATCAGGACAGACTTCCCTTTGCAGGAGAATCCACACTCTTAACCCCCAAAATTGTACTCATTTCGTCACCGTACAACAGATTTTAGGTGGGAGAACAAGATGGAATAATGCATAATTTTAAGGTGAGGGAAAGTGATACATGGCTGTCCTGTTGTTTTTAACAAACTAAAATGTGAACTATTTGTTGTGCCTCTGTACTCGGCTTATTTAATTTTGATATCCCTCAAGAAAATCCAGGGCAACAAACGGCCTACAGAAGTCACTTAATAAGCTAACACAGTTCACCTGTATGGATCTTAATCCCAGACAGGTCAGAGATAAAGTTGTGTAGAAGCGAAGTTTAAAGCAGGATAAAGTTATAACACATGTCCCAGGTTTTCAACATCTCACAGAGCTCTGTTCAGTTCATCAGCTTAAAACGGAAAGAATACGACCCAACCTAAACTGACAGGCTAGGCAAGAAGAGCATTAATCAGAAAAGCAGCCAAGAGGTCAATGATAACTCTGAAGGAGCTGCAGAGGTACACAGCTCAGGTGGAAGAATCCTATCAAAAACCCAGCATTCATGAGGCAAAGAAAAACCCAAAAAACGTGATTGTTACCTTGTTGCTAAAAAGCCATAAAAAATACCCTTTAGTGTTTTTGCCACAAAGCAAACAGGGCAGACAGCAAACGTGTAGATGAAGGTGCTTCGGTGGGATAACTTTTGTCCCTCCATGTAAACTCAGAACTAAAACTGCCCATCACTCCTGAACCCATGATCCCTATTGTTAAACATGGCGTCGCTCCACCCCGCGGCGGGGATGTTTTTTCTGCATCCGGGACAAGGAAGCAGGCCAGAGCAGATGGGAATGACGCTTAATACCAGACAGTCCTGGAACAAAACATTCAGAGGTGGCAAAAGAAAGTGATGTGCAGAGATTCTCTTCATCTCGTCTGGCTGATTTTGAGCTATGTTGCAAAAATGACTGGGCCAACATTTACAGTCCCTACAAGCACAAAACTGGAAAGACTAACAGCTGTAATTAAATTATCAAAAGGTGGTTCTACAACACACTGACCGGAAGGGAGCTACCAGATTTACCAGATTTCTATTTGTATAAGCTTGATAACCATACCTTTTGTTTTCTACTACACAAATATGAACTAGTTTTTGTTTTATCATCTAAAATCCCAATAAATATACTGAAGTTTGTGGTTGTAACGTAATAAGATGTTAAACAGTTTGAGCGCTATGAATACATGATTTTTAATCATGTTTTAGTGTTTTCTTCTGTTTGTCTTCTCTTGAATTTACGGACCTGTTGAGCACTTGGGTCACCTTGGGTATGTGAAGTGCCCCATAAATAAAGGTTTGATTGACTGGTTGATTATTAAGGCCCTGACAGAGCCAAATGTTTAAATCTAATCTTCACGAACAGTACCAGAAGCTGTTGGCTGACTTTAGAGGCGACAGACTTCGCCTCTTCGATTATACTTGGAGGAAGTGCGGTCATCTCAGCTGCTCTCAGGCCTAAAATGGAAAGAAGTGCACGCTGTGATCGCTTTCACGGGCAAACTTTAACAAGCCGGTTCCAAAAATACACCGACTGGTTACCATAGTGCCTTTCTTCAGAGCGTCCTCGACTCAGCAGATATGTGTACACCACTTGCTCTAGGCCAGAGTCTCTGCTGCGGGTGTGCTGAACCTCCATGTGCTGGTTCGCCACGTTGGGATAGAGAGACTCCAGCTGACAGAGCTCCAGAAAATGTGTGGCAAACAGAGTGAACGTCTGCAAGCGAAGAGAAGAAACAGGGCGAACCTTCAGGCTTAAGAACACACTTATGCAGGATGCCTTTCTTTGTTCTGCTGCTGCGTGTTGACCAGGTAGGTGGATCACTAGCGAGATGAAAGGAATTAAATGCCTAATGAGCATAAAAGGAATCTGAATTGTCTGGTTTTCAGTTCAGAAGGAGAGGAGTGGCTCAACTGTGCTGATACATATTTTACCTTCAGGCCAAGGAGGAACTCACAAACCGAGTGACAGATTCCAATGCCTTCCTCGGCGCTGGTTCCACGCCCCAGTTCATCTATGATGGTCAACGACCTGTCACTCGCATTGTGGATTATGTAGGCAATCTCAAAGAAAACCAAACATTGCATTAGGGATTAAGCGCAAAAATGTGTGCAATGATGGTGCAATAAAAAAAAAAAAAACACCTACCTCCTTCATTTCCAACATGAAGGTGGAAGAGTTGGTTTCAAAATCATCATCAACGCCGATCCTGGTGAAAATCTGATCGGCGATCCGGAAAGAGGCATATTCAGCTGGCACAAAAGAGCCTTAAGGAATACAAACGCAGAAGTCGTGACGCGGCGTCAAGGTAAGCGCGCCGCGTGGTTTGTAAGGTTAGAATATTAGCCGCTGACCTATTTGGGCCATGATCTGACACAGCGCCACCTGTTTGAGGTACGTAGACTTGCCGCTCATGTTGGGTCCTGTTATGATGACGAAGTTGTTGGCCTCGGAGATGTAGGTATTGTTGGAGACGGGCTGCTGTCGGGCCATTCGCTCCAGAATGGGGTGACGACCTTGCTTGATGGCCAGGGTGTCTGTAAACTCTGGCCGCACTGCCAGGCAAAGCACAAACACGTCATTCTTATCTTTTTTTGATATTTTAAAAGCGTCTGCAATAATCAACGCTGCATGCTAAACCACCATCTCATCGGTGCATTTGGTTAAATGCATGATTAGCTGCTGGGCTGGTTGTGCAAAGATCCCCGGTGTCATAAAACACGCCATTTCTGAGTGAAAACACGCACTGGTTACAGACAGTTGGCGGCTGCAGTTGTCTCTGCAAATGCAGCACCTCAGTGAGCGCTTATGTAAGAAGGGTAATCTGAGTACAAGCTGGCTGAGACAGAAGGGGGGCAGGCAGTCAGCATGCATCAGTGGAGAGACAGTTTCAGACAGCTGAGGGCCAGCAATCGCCACCCACGTGGCTGATGGGGGGGAAGAGCTGCACACAAAAAGGACTGAGCCCAGCAGAGATTCAAGCTTAGTGGAGCAGTTCACGGCCGTCTGATGGAGCCACCCGCCTCCTGACGACAGACCAAAATCCGTCAAGTTCACTAGCTTTTCACCCAACAATCTCAACCTGCAAACTTTCATCTCTTTCATTTGGATTTCTGTTATTTCAGATCAGGGATATTCAACTAAAGTGCTTTGGGGGCCACAGGTACAGGAGGTCAACAGCTCACCGGCCGGACATTCTCCAACCAAAGCTATTATGTCAAATAGATAAATAAAAAATTATTACAATTGTCTAATACCTTTTAAATTGTTTTATTTTACTGAAACAACTCATGCATGCAATTAGCAGAACCCAAATTTGTAATTCAAAGAAAGGCTGAAAAAGTGTTGAAAATTAGGTAAACCTGAAAAAGAGAACTGAGAAAAAATGCATACATTTTTCTACCTCTCACATCAAAATAAACACACAAATTAAAGGAAAAAGCACAAACCTCGTGTCATTTCAGTCAAACCATTAGGCCGTTTGACTCATTTCTGTTTGCACAGACAATAACACAAACATATAAGGCTGTTTCCATTTCATTTGGTGTCCTTGGATTAAAAGCTAAAAGACAGCAAAGTTGCAACTGATACAAAAACATTATAGCAGATTGGGCAAACTCAAATATCTCTTCAAACCAACGTCATGACACAATAACAAACGTAGCTTACTCCAAGGCAACCATGATTGTGGCCTTCTTCAGAGAAAAATGAAACCTAAATCATAACTGTCCACTAGAGGGCAGTGAATGAACAGCATACAAACAATGACTAGTCAACCCTGCCTCTAAAAAAAATCATCCCTGCCTCTTGCCTGGAGCCATTTAACAGATTTCTGATGTTTTCTTTACAAAGACGTTATTCGTGGGCCGGATGGCAACCAGCCGTGGGCCACCAGTTTAAAAGCCCTGTTTCAGATTAACACAACGTAGTTTATAATTGTGAAAAAGAGGGGAAATTACTTAAAATCACTTTAAAAAATTGTATTCAGCTCTCTGTACCATCACTGAAAAAAAGCAACCCCCAGTATTATGCTGCTGCCACCATTTTTCACAGTGAGCCATTCTAACTGGCCATTCTAACACATGAATATGCTTTGATGTAAACTTTTCCATCATAGCACTGGCTTTATGCTTTGGGTTGTTGTCCTGCAGGAAGGTGAACTTCTGCCACCGTCTCGACACTCTGCAGGTACATTTTCAGTACTTTCCCGTATTTAACTCCATTCATGCTTTCATCAACTCTGGGCAGCTTCCCTGTCCCTCCTGAAGACCCTCCCAGCATGATGCTGTCACCGGCATGTTTCACCGTGGGAAGGGTCTGTTCAGGGGGGATGTGAAGTGTCTTTGCCACACATAGCATTTTGCATCAAGTCCAAAAGTTTTTTCTTTAGAGGCCAGATTTGTGGGGTCACAAAAACTGATCTACCACAAAAAGAAAATCCCAATGAAAATTTCTGGCTGCTATTTGACAAAATGTTTAAAAAGTTTAAGGGGCATTAATACTTTTGTCATTGAACTGGTTTATACTTACCATAGTCTGAGATTGTGCATGCATTGGCCAGCGAGAGCAACATGTCCAACATGGATACAGTGTCAGAAAGTTTATAAAGGCAGTGGACATGCTCATGGACGGTGGTCAGCAGCTGGCATATCACCCTATTGAAACATACATAAAGGAAATCATTCCTTATAAATAGCACCATCTAGTGGACATAAATATGCTCAAAGTAAGTCTAAAACGTCTGTATTTAAGACAGAATTGCCTTTTCTGATGGAAACACTACAAATGTGTCACTGGTTGAGGTTTTGGGGGCTATAATAAATATTATTATGCTGTAAAATAAAAGTCTCTAAAGGTCATTTGGCAAAATAGAAAGTTAAGAAGTATGTTTAATCCAAAAAAGTTAAAAAATAAAACAACTGGATACATCTTCAGCTTCAGAATAGAAGTCCAGTTGATTTTTTTTTTTTTTTACTTTTTTTGGATCGATCATGACCTGGAAGACTGAGAATCCTCTCCAACATAACAAGTATGTTTTACATAAATGTTTTAAATCAGTCAGTGGTGTAAACTTTCAATTATGAATATGTCCATAAATTAGATAGACGTCTCCTCACACATAGGACATGTGAAAGATCTCCTTCAGGGCCTCGTCACAGCGTCCATTCATCTTCATCAGGTCTGCAGTGGTAAAGCCAAAGTTGTTCTTGAGCTTGGTGACCTGACAGAGGTTTTCTGTTAGCATAGAGCCGGCTTTACCAGTTAGTTTTGCCTCTTTTACCACCTAACAGTGCTTCATTGCTCCAGATACAACACACGTCCTTAAAGGATCCTACCTTGATGAACTCTGGGGGGAGTTTGCCTTCAGGTAAGACCCCTCCGTCCAGCTTCATCTGGATAAAGAATCCCCGAGCCGTGCTGAAACTGGTGCGCAACGGCATGCCATATTTCTCCCCCAAACTGTTCACAAGCGCTGTACACAGCAGAGACACACATAGCCAGTCAAACAATGCAAGAAAAGTTTTTTTCTTATAAAGATCTGTTACGAGCACCTGCAATGTCGTCTACAATTTCAGTGTAAACTCTGCGCGCAATGTCCAGGAAGCCGTTGATGTTGGGCCGCACCGCGTAACACTTCTGGGTCCGCATGTTCAGGCTGCCTTTTAGATACGTGGTGTCACAGTTTACCACCGTCTTGATCTGTTCCAGGATCGTGTCGAATCTGACGGAGAACAAAAACACCCTGGTTTGAAAAATAAAGAACAGGTGACACGTGTGTAGCTCCGGCCAAATCTATCGGCACCCCCGGTAAAGATGTGTAACTAGCCTGAAAAGGGAGAGATCTTTTATTAGCAGTTGCATCATCTCACACTGTAGAACGTAGACTAATCTGGCCTTTAATTCATTCATTGGGGATAAGATACCATATTAAGAAAAACATTTTTTTTTAACTGATCACGCAATCATTTCTACACCTAAGAACCCCTTTAAAACACATTTAATGATATTCTTTACTTATTTACGCTGATCAAACATTTTGTGAACTTCTGCTGAGTATTTATGTGTCACTGGGGCACAAATATTATGACGTTTTCCAGTTTCTCTGCCTTTTGGCTGGATGAGGAACAAGATTTATCTTGTCCCAATGCAAGGAGAAGAAGATCGATTTCCAATCAGAGCAGATCATCAAGAGGTTTCTCGGGTATGTAGCTGAGAAAAACCCAATTGTGGGAAGGAGGTAGGCAAGACTGTATCTAAGGGAGAAAAAAAAAACCAAAAGGACATAAAATGATAGCAGTAGGCGAGAACAGCAAAGTGAATATGTAGCGGCGGTGGGAGAGCACAGGCTGAAGCACGGACAGAAAGGATAGAAATGACAAATTAAACATCAAAGGGAAAGAAAGGGATGTGGGAAACCAGAACAAATACAATCTGCTAAATGTAAAACTGAAAACAAAGACCAAACTAAAGACAAAACACTAGGCTAACTATGACAGAACCCTAAAGGCATCAAAATACAAAAACGTAAAAATACTTAAAATGAAAACCAAAGTGTCTGACAAATCTCAGAGTCCTACGAAATTTACCCAACTTAAAAAATTTTTTCCCCTAAATACTTCAGTGTTATGATGAAGCAATAAAAGATCAACATCTTTTGAGGATTTTTTTTTAACATATCTTCAGCGAGGGTTCCGGTAAAAGTCGCTGGCACGGTAAATATTCACATTTAGAATATAAAAAAAAAAAAAAGGCTTTGCACCTGTTGTCCTCCAGCGTAGCACTGTACGCTTTGAGCAGAGCTGTGCTGCACGTCTTTAACACCACCTGTTTAATGTTTGTGACGTTTAGTTAGCGTCTTTTTATTTTTTTTATCGTTACGTTGCATGTTTACTGCGTGACTACCGGCGGGCACAGACCCTTAGCTGTGGCACCAGATCCAGCGTGTGTTTCAGCTGGATGACGTGCGTAATCTTGGCTTCGGCAGCTTGAACCTGCAAGAGTAAACGTACCGCAAATGACAAATGCACACAAAAAAAAAAGGTGAGAAAAAACACATTTCTGTAGAACGCATTTGCTGCAAGTTTGATTGACTTTTAAATCTGTGAGGGAAAAAAAAAAAAACACTTCATGCACCGTTTCCTGCTTCGGGATCTGAACGAGAACGGAGAGCAGCCGGTCGATGTCGAGGAAATAACCTACGGCTGAGGGGAAAGAAGACACGCACGTCATCCATTGTTTTGTTTCTATGCGTTCAAACTCTGCACGCATGATTTAACAAAAAAAGAAATAAAAAAAGAAAGGTGGCTCCTGCACCGTTCTTCAGGCCGAAGAAGAGCTCCTCGTTCTGCAGCAGCTCCTGTATGGTGTCTAAGCGCGTGTTTATAGAATCCACGTCAAGCAGAGGCTCCAGTATATTGGAGCGCAGCCTCCTCGCTCCGCCAGGTGTTTTCGTATGGTTGAGCACTCCTAACAGAGTATGCTCACTTCTGCCCAAAAACAAACAAAGACAAGCTGAAAGTGCATTCAGTTACACAGTCGCTGCAAAAAAAATAAAAAAGTCCTGCTTCTGTAGTTGCTTCCACTCTTACCTGTGGTCTCTGTTATTGACAACCAACTCTAAGTTAGCCGCGGACGCCGAGTCAATCATCGCCGTCTGTTCGCTCCCTTTGTAGATCACCTTTAGAGATTTTACGGCGTAAAAAGAGCTCTGGATGAACTCCAGGTATTTCAGCAAAGCAGCAGCGGTTGCCAGGCAATAATACCTAAAATAGTAAGAATACTGGGTAAAGAAAGAGCGCAGCGCTACAGTTGAGCTGCTGTGCCGGAGGTTTGCATATACGCATCATCAGCGTGAATGTCATTCATTTTCAGTTTTAAGTAAGCCATTTTAACTGTTATTAGGAAAAGAGTAATAATAATACGTTTTATTTATAGGCGCCTTTCTTGACACTCAAGGTCACCTTACATCAAACATAAAGAACAACATCCCTGAACTTTACAAACAAAGATTTTTCTATAACTGGCCTCACTCTGAACAGAAACACTGGCTTTCCAGCGTCTTCCAGTTCACGATCGGCTTGAACCTGAGTAGTTCCTGTGTTGTTCCTGAACAAACTGATTTCCATTCATGTGAGTGGGACGCTTTGGGTCACATTAATGAAACATGGAGGCAACTGGGTTTACCGACTGGACAAGAAACGCAAACACACATTTAAACTGTTTTTTTTAGATAACTAAAGAAGCCCAACGTTGACCTTCTAAAATGGCCCGACCCTAATCTTATTGAAAATTGATAGAATATGCTTAAAATTTTAAAAAGGTATAATTATTTGGAAATAAAGAGTGGTAACATGTTCAACCAGAATAATACTGGCACTCTGCTGATGGCTACAGAAAGTGATTGGTTTGTTTCTAATTTGCAAAGTGACTTTTATCCAAAAAAAATCTACTTGAGTCTCTGCAAATTTTCATTTGTATCTACTATTAATCCTTGCTTCTGAAATGAATTCAATTGATACCACCTACATTGCTCAAATAAATGATTAAAAAGCTCAAAATTAATATGACACTGACGTTAATGATGAATATATGCAAACTTAGGACCTGTATTTCTGCACCTTCGTGGACTTTGCAGCTTACTTTGCTTGAACCTCCATTAAGACAGTTGCAAACTCTGGAGCGCACAGCTGCTGTATGTACTCCAGCCCTTTCTTCTCATTATAGTACTTTCTCTGGACTCCAGTGAAAGTTACACCCTGAAAAAGAAAAGACAAGCGCTATATAAAAACTTCTTCACACTAAAAATGTTCACTTATCCAAACTAACTTTACCAAAGTACATCTAGCAGGGATTGATAGATTTTTATTTAAAACATTTTTTTTTAGTCAAAAGTTCTTTCACGTATTTATACCGGAAAGTTCTCTGAGATGAGCTTGAAGAGTTTTGTCCCCTTCCCCTTCTCACTGGCCGTGTCTGGCATCAAGATTTCCACTGGCATCAAAATGTGAATCCTGGTAATAACCTTTCGGGAGGGGGGGAATAAATAACAGGCAACTCTGTGTGTGTCATGTTATTCACTTAGGTTTTGTCGTTACTCGAGGAAGAAATGAAGAGGCTACCTTGGCATATGTCCCTGTGTCTGCAAACTGAGAAAGTACAAGTTCAGGACATTTTAGGTCAATGCTGGCCATGCCGATCTCTCCTCTGGCCAAACCGCGCCCTTCAACTATCGCTACTATCACAGAGGCGCCAGAGACTGTGGACACAGACGATCCACTTGTTCCTGTAAAGAGTGATCGTTTTGACAGAAAAAAAAAAACAGCTACATTTTAAAAAGTTTCCTGCCATATGAAAAATAGTTCCGTCAGTAATGACTGTGTGTAGGGTGTCGACCTGCTGGTCCTGCAGACCCCGGCGTCCTTCTGAACCTCGGTGTTTCTCCAGGGAAGTGAGCGGAGCAGCTGTCTGAGGAGGACACGAGGACCGACGATGTTGTCCTTCCCACCCTGATGCCATTCTGGCACAGACCTTCAAGAGGACAGAGGTCAAAGACCAGATTTATCTAGTGCCCCCACTGTATGACTGACCATCAGAATACTAAACCAGTTAGGCAAGAGTGTTTAATTTGAGTTTCCATGAAATAAAACTGTCGCAGCCCTTAACTATAGGCTGGAATGCTTTACAAAAATATTCACCCCCACAGACATTCTTATTTTTCTCCCTTTAGAAGGACACCATTGATTTTATTGAGATTGTATGTATCACTCTAACACAAACGTTATGTTTTGGTTATTATATTTTACAAAAATAATTAGAATACCCTTTTTTTTGTTTGTTTTAAAATCAGGGCACACGTGCAAATACACAAAACACAGCTGTCAACCTAAAGTGGCAGGCTGGGTGAGGACAGCATTACTCAGACCAGCAGCTAATTGGCTGCCCTGGAGGAGCTGCAGAGACTCGCTGCTCAGGTTAGACAATTTATTGAAACTTAGCTGAGCAGCCTACAATTAGAGCCTTTATGTAAGAGTGCTAAGATGAAATTTATTATTAATTGAAAGCCATAAGAAGCTTTGTTTCCATTTTTCCGTAAACCACGCGTGGGACATGGCAAACATGTGCTTGCGTCAAATAAAGCCAAAGTTACACGTCTCACATGCAAGCAAGGACGCATAAAATTCAGTCTCCAGCAACTAAAGACTTACCCATGATTATTTTAGTTTTTTTTTTATTATTTGTATAAAGTTTTGAAAACTATGTTTCCTTTATATTCAAGTTCATAATTATGTGCCGTGGTGTTGATACCAGTAGAGTGTGGATAGGAGAGGGTTGTAAGCTGACAATCTGGAGTATGAACACGTTTGCAAGGCACTTTTTAATCACCTGAGGCCATTCCTGGCATGGATGGAGTATGGCTTGAACTAGGAGTGTGAACATCAGACGTTTGGTAGTAAGACCGAGCAGAAGAGAGAGATGCAGGACAACAGGATGACGCGGTGGTTTCCCTCCGGCCGCTTCTGCCACAGGTTTGTCCACATTCTGAGGTCTCGCTGCCGTCTACCTCCTCTGTGCTGCTCTGGTACATTTTAATGTCTCACAGATCAATTATAGTGATAGAAAACTGCCTACGATACATGTAAAAAAAATTATATATTTCTTAGCATTAAACAAACAGTGAGGCAACGGTTTTAATATCTTTCAAGCAGCTAGCAAAGACTGCTACTCTGACCGGAAGTTAGCATCTGTGCATGGGATGCTGTCGTTTCTGATGAGAACTTTATTTTGAAAGGTACTTTAGCGTTTGATCTAAAAAGAAAAAAAAAATACAAACCTGACTCCGTTACACTTAAATATTATTTTAATAAATGCATATTGATTTAATGATGCTAATGTTCATGTGATTCATTGCTCCCTAAAAAAGAACGTTCAATGTGGGTTGTAAACAAGAGCCTGCATCTGCTTCTTAACCTGCACAATTAACGTATTACTAAATTAAAGTTAATGCCAATTATCTGTAACTACAGCAGGTTTAAAACTCCATATTTTTAAGAGCCAGAAGTGGTCAATGAAACAATAGATCCCTGAATGTTTAGTAAATGAAATTGTAAATATTTGTATAGTTTTATATACACATTGAACTAAAATTATGCATTATTTATTTGCAAAACACATTGAATCCATGTAAATAATTTTCAGTATTACGAAATAATTTTGTCTGTCTGCCTCTCCCTGATCTGGGCTAATCCAATAACATATTAGAAGCTATTTAATGAGCCACGGTGGCGTTTCTAATTAATTTCATGGTTTAATGTAAACAGTAACCAGGAAACTACAAATAACTTTAAAAAGCAACTTGATTTTTTAACAATTACAACTTTAATAATAATTTATACATGTAATAAACCATTCAAAAAAAGAAAACAAAAAAATATATATATACATGTTTGTAGCCTTATCCTGAAAACTGAAGCCATACCGGAAGTTGTCTACATGCCAACGGTTCCACTTCCGTCTTCTGCCAACATGGCGGCGGAAATAGACAACAGTAAGTATTTTGTGAGAGAGATTGAAAAGAATGACGGCTGCGTCTTGCGACTGAACCAAAGCTACATAGGGGATGTCGGCTGCGTGGTGTGGGACGCAGCCATCGTTCTTGCTAAATATTTAGAGACTAAAGAGTTTTATGACCCGCCATCGGGAGTCAACGCGTGGTGTGGAAGGACTGCGGTGGAGTTAGGAGCTGGGACAGGAGTAGTTGGTCTGATGGCAGCAACACTAGGGTGAGATCCCAGATCGAAACAGGATTTAAAAAAAACATCCTGCTCCTCAAATCTATCTGTATTGCTTTGCATCTGCAATTTTATATTTTATTAATTTTTAATATTTACAGTGCTCAAGTCATAGTAACAGACCTGGAGGATTTGCAGACCCTCCTTAATACGAATATCCAAGAAAATCAGTCACTCATCAAAAGCGGCTCCATATCTGCCAAGGTACTGAAATGGTTTGTACTTCTGATTAATATTGCACTGGATTAATAAAAGTGTACCCAAGCTGCGTTATTATTACACTCTAACCTTCTTATTCCTTTGCCTTCGAAGGGGTGAAGATGTGTCTGAGTTGTTGCCTCCTCCACATTATATTCTCATGGCGGATTGCATATATTATGAGCAGGTATTGTGCACATTTTCACTCCTTTACAAGATGCAATAATACAGTGCCTTTCAAATGTGTTCATACTAGTACTGTGAAACGATTAAAATTTTTTAACCGCAACTAATCACATAATTAACTTAACTCGAGATTAGTCGCAAATGAATTGCATATTTTATCTTTAAAAGCGCAAAAGTGTAGAAGCCTATTTGGGCATTCTAATATGCAATTTTGCAATAAATGACTAGTAAGAACCATGCTTGTACAAGAACTATTTTTATTTTTCAAGCACTTTTCAGAAGCGGAATGATAACATCCTGGTGCCTTAAAATGATAAACTCTGGCCAATAATGGCTAAATCACTAATCATAACGCGCTGATGTTCACACAATGTGTAAACAAATGTGTAAATAAATAAATATTTCCTTCCGAAATATTAATTTTGCCTCTTAAACAAAGATAGACATGGTATTACGCATTTACATATAAAGTAATACTAATTTTACCTTTTAATAAAGTCACAAGTTTTATTGTTATTTTTTTCAGAAACAATAAATTAATAAGCATTAAAGTATGGTGTATGGATTGGGTTTCTGCAATGATTGTAAAAACTCATCTTCAGAACCAATCTCAGCTCCAAATGGTGATCTGCACCGCGTAATCTACTTTCAGCAGTTATCACCGGTTATTGCACCGTAAACTGCAGAAAATATGGGCAGAGTTGCTCCCTCTGCCTTTACTCCCGTCGGCTCATATCAGTCAAGAGGAGGATGTGCTCCAGCGCATAATGAGGCGGAGGGATATTTCAGCTGGTTATACTCAGCGTCTAGGTAAGCGGTCCCCTTAAAACTCCTATTTATCATCACTTATTTTGGAGCCCAAATAAGCGACTTCACTTTGAGAAACAAGCACAAAAAAAACGCAACCCGTGACTCATGAAATTTACATGCGACTTTGGAAAAAAGAAGCTCAAAGTCACGATTAACGCGCGTCAAATAAAAAAATGTCGGCGTTAGTTCATACCGTTTAAATGTTTTTATATGTATTGCCTTGTTACCACCGACGACTTCATGTGGATCGTATGTGCTTAACCAACACAAAGTAGCTGGAAATCTTTTTACAAATAAAAATCAGAAAAATGTTGCAGGAGTTCCCTTCACTCAGTCAGTGTGAGCAATTTCCTGCAGAAATAATTTGTAAATAGAATCCACGTGCGTGTAGTTTAACCTCATGCTGTTTTGCGAAGGCCTCAGAGGTTTGTTATAAAATCCCAAATGTTAGTCACCGAATAGCAACGTGAAGACCAAGGGACATGCCAGCCAGGTCTGGGACACGGTTGTGGAGAAACATAAAGCAGGCGTGGGTCATAAGAACGAGATCCCAAGCCTTTAACATCTGACTGAGCACTGTACGGTCCATCATCTGAAAACGGAAAGAGTTTAGCTTTACTGTAAGTCCACCTGCTGCCAATTATTCTTACACGCTGGACAAGGAGATCATTGATCAGAGCCAAGAGGCCCGTGATAATGCTGAATGAGCTGGGAAGAGCTGCCAAGAGAAAGTATCTGCTGACATGGCATCTATTCGTTGTGTACTCCACAAATTTGAAGAAAGCCACTAGAAGTCTTTTGTGAAGAGACGCTGTAAACACGCAGAAGAACGTGCTCCGGTCAGTGAAGATAAAAATTGAACTCTTTGTCCTGCATGTATAGGGGTGAGTTATGTGTGTAGAAAGTTAAATGTTGCCACTCACCCTGAACACACCACCCAAACCTGTCTGAGGCCAGAGATTGGAGACTGGGTTAGAGGTTCTTCTTGCTGTTTAAAATGGATGTTCACAGATGCTCTCCATACAATCGGACTGACTTAGAGTTATTTTCCTGACGAACGGGAGAAATCTAAGCCTCTAGCTCTGTAAAGCTGGTAGACATACCTGAAAAGACTTCCAGCTGTAATTTCAACTGAAGGTGGTTTGACAAATTTATATAAATGAATTTGTAAAACTTAAAAAAAATCTTATTTTCGTTCCACTTCACAACTCTGAACTGCCATGTTGTTCTGCCACATTTTGTCTGCCTCAACAAAATGGGAACAAACTTAAGCGGTATGAATACATGCGCGAGGCACTGTAATGATCATTTTAAAGCTGAGCGATACGGCTGGAAAATAAAATCTCAAATTTTATTTTACCAAATTTGATTAATCGACCCCCCCCCCCCTCCCCTCCTTTTAGTTTCACAAATAGAAATTAAATAAATTATTTTTAAAAACTTGCTTTTATGGTGAGCATTTGGACTGGGAGTTGACCTTAATTCAAAGTGCAACTAAATATAAGATGTGAAACATGCTTAGAAAACAAGATGGCGGCCCTGCCTTTGTAAACAATGAAAATATAACAAAATGTTTGCTGGTAGTGGTTTTACACAATGAGCTACGAACAGGCTTTACTTCACTTGTGTAACTTCAAACTAACTTCAATGAGTAAATTAAAGTGAACTTGTATTATGATAAAAAAAAAAGTTTCCTCTTTACTATATTTTGACAATATAATTTTCTGAACATATATTCAGCATTGCCAGCTATTTTATCCATGGAAACCCAATGAATGCATTGGCAAAATAAAATCCAGATTTTCCAAAAATGTAATCTAAAATTTTTTTTTTTTTAAATCTGTATTTCCCATTTTAAGTCACGGGTCATTTCTTCTCAGTCTATCGGTCCACTGGTGGAGACCTTGAAGCAGCTTTCTGGACCAGAGACCTCCATTATCTGCTGCTATGAGCAGCGCACCGAGGGCGTTAATCCAGAAGTGGAAAGGAAGTTTTTTGAGGTATGAACAGAAGCTGTTTTTGCTTCTTTATTTTATTGTTTTTACCTTTTTATATAGATTCTTTTAACTGGGAATTTCTGCCTCGCTTTTTTATTTTCCAGTTGCTGAATCGACATTTCAGTTGTGAGAAGATCCCGTCTGACAAACAGGACCCAGAGTTCAGCAGCCCAGACATCCACATTCTGCACATCCGAAGAAAAGACTGATTTTATAGCATGTCTGTTTTTTTTCTATCAAGATATAAACCCGTTTCAGAAAGATATCAGATTATGACATACAAAAGACTTAAAGCCTGCATAGTCTGTGTGTTAAAAAACTATTTTACATTACAAAAATGAAAAGTTTTCATGTAAAAAAATTTAAAAAATATTCTAAAACACTGTTTTGATCTGAGACCGTTGTGGTTATTCACCTGCTGCCAACAGGAAGACGATGGTTTGTTTGTGAAACAGAATCACCCTTCATGAACACTGGGGGGCGATAAGTACTCCACAGCAGAAAACTTAAGAACTAAGGTAACTTAATTCTGTCAACTCAAGCAAACTATTTAATCTGCTCATAAATAATTTATGAAGAATAAGTTTATGTGTGGCATTAAATAACTTGAAGAGGAAACCTAAAAGATAAAGCACATGGCTTTGAAAAGCAAAGTGAACACGCTATGCCAAGTTTTGCCCCCATATGAGAGGAATTCTATTCAGAGCTCCAGATTAAGAAGATTATGGCTCCTATTCAAGCATAAAACCATGAAGTACGCTCCACACACTCTCACAGGCATGCAGGGGCCCCAGACAGCCTTTCTTGCTTTGTTTACACGGTGGGAACTGTAGCATAAAGAGCATGGGTGGCCTTCAGTGCACAGGATAAATAAAATAAGCTTGCAGTTGCCAGAGTGAGGTTTAAAAGTCTGAATAAATACACTAACTGCTTTATAAAAAAAAAGTTTCCTCTGTGCCTCTGGCACAATTAAAATGCTTGAAATCTATTAGGTTTATCAGCAGGAAGGTGTTTTATCCCCCAGTGTTTATTGATGTTTTCAAATGTGATTTCATTTCTTTTTCCCTGTAAATTGGAATATCATCAGAAAGTTTGTTAGAAATCTGGTTAGAAAAGGGAAACATGAACACCTAAGTTCAGTTTCTCTGACAGCAAGACTTACTTTAAGAATTTGTATTTATCGTGACAACAATCAATTACAACAAATTATGTTTGAAAACCCTCAAATCTGTCTTTATAGTCAGGATTGCTTTTTTAACTATTTTCTCTGCTGTTGGTTTCTTGAGATTGTTGATAACTTTCAAAATATGATTAAATATTGGGGCGACGGTGGCACAGGAGTTAGGGAGTTTGTCCTGCAGTTGGTGAGTTGCTGGTTCAATCGCCCAAATTGCCTGGCGGTGGTCAGAGGGCCCGTTGGCTCTGATGTATGGCAGCCTTACCTCTGTCAGTCTGCCCCAGGGCCGCTGTGTCTCCTAACATAGCTCACCACCGTCAGGGTGTGAATGGGTGAATGACTGATGGTAGTGTAAAGCGCTTTAGGGTCGTCGTGCCATTTACCAAATGTAAAATTTTGCAGTTACTGCACTTCGTGCCATTCAGTGATAAAAATAAAACCTCTATGTAGGTGGTGTTCCAAGGAAGCCTACCTAAAAATGTTTTTCCGGAGCAGAATTTGTATTTGTGGGGCTGATATTACATCCAATCACATCCATATAGTTACTGAAAAAAATATGATAAAATTGTTAGAAAGTCGACATCGCCATCCCAAACTGATAAATAGACTTTTTAATACACAAATGATATGTTGTCTACACAATCACTGGGAAGACTGCTGACTTGATGGTAGTCCAGCAGACAGGTCCTTTAGTCCTTCATAATGGGGGTAAGCCATGGAGATGCTCGATACTCCAGCAAACTGACCTACATCCAGGTTCCATAGACTGCATGGAGTATTATCAAAAGCAGGATGAGACACCAGAGCCAACAATGTAGAGTTGAAGGCTGCTATTAAAGCAGCCTGCTCTTCCTTAAAATCGCCTCCATGCCACGCTGCATTGATCCAGTAATTCATGCAAAAGCACCACGTATTGAGTGCGTGTACTGGACATGCTTTCCAACAGGCCAGAGAGTAGCACTTGAAATCTAGTTGTATGCAAGGAATCTACACACAGGTTTTACATTTTGAAGTGAGTGAGATAAACATTTGATGATATTCTGGTTTACTGACATGCAGCTGCGTACCAAATCATAAGAAAAGTAATCCATATACCAACTAAAGGAGTGATTGTTACATAACTGGAAACAAAAAGACGTCCCATTGGTTAAAAGGTGGTTCCTGCACTGAAATGGTATCCGTCTGTTAAAAAAAAAAAAAAGAGACAGAAATGGACGGCTACGCTGTGACTAATGCTTGCTTGTGAGGAAGGATTTTTTTTTTAAGTCAGCCTGGCTTTTTTAAGACGGGAAACCTTTTTACCAACTGATAGTATGCGATCAACTTATTTTCTATATTGTTTTATATCTACAATCGAACCCGGGTGGATGTTACTGAATCTGTATCCATCTTTATGAATAGTTAGAAATTGGTAGATTTGATTATATTTATATTCCTCCTTAACAAAACAAATCTGGCCTGTTTGTCTAGTAATGTTCCTTGAAATATTTGTTACGTGTTGGCGCTACAACCACACACGCTGATTTAATTTTAATTGCTACGATTTAATGTAATTACTACCATTCACTCCATTATCCTTTCACTTTCTGACCTTAAACTCTTGGGCTGTTTTGAGACTGAACTTTCTCACCTTTGATCTTCTTATTAATTTGAATCACAGATAAGGATTAAGTCCCCCTGTATGGTCGGGACAGGTCCCAGACAGAGTTACTAGAGGGATTATAGAGGCAAACGCCAAACCCCGCTTGTTTTCATCCACTTAAAGTCTTCCCAGTCAGAACAAATAACTTTGGTCTTCTCTAAAAAAAAGCGAAGTTGTAATTTTAAAATGAGCTAATTAGGCTTGCACCAGATGGCAACGCAGGATTCCTCACTGTAAATGGGGACAATCCACAGAAAGGCACGGTGTTGCTTTTATCATGTATACATAACAGTGGATTATAGTTACCATAACACCTGTTTGTGTCGGTCCTCGTTGCGATAAGACACAATGAGGCCATTTCCTATAGGAACAGATGGCGCTGTTGAGTTCCTCAAACTTACCTGAGAAACGTATTTTCTGCACGAGGCTGTTCATTAATCATGAGACGACATGAAAATATCTGGTCTCTTGTATGCACACGGTTTCTGCTGCTCTGCATAAAATAAGCTGAATTCCTCCCTGGACCACGTGCGGCCTAAATGCTCTGTGAGGGCCGGAGCGCCCTGTGTGGCGTGCTCCACTCTGCTGCATCACAACCAAAAGTGACACAGAGGATCCTTTGTGTCACCATCATCATCATCATCATCATCACACTGCCTGGAGCCAAGAGACACTGCTCCCAAAAAAAGGAAGACTAATTTTCTCGCTAACTCTTAGGGAGTGGCTCGAGAATAGACATCAAACTGGGCTGTTTAAAAATAGAAGAGCTGCATAAATGGTCGCCTCTTCTGATCCTAGGAAAAGGTGCCCAAAACGTTTCTCCCTGCACACACACACACACACACATGGATTCCACTTCTATCTCACAGAAGTTCGCTGAACTTGAGGCTCACTTTTTAAAGCAGAGCATGTGACCCGTGTTATCTTTCGGCACACTTTCCCCAACCCCTCTTGGAATGCAGCAACACTGAGCATTTGTAGCACGCAGCCAGTGGATTGGGCTGCATGAAATGGCGACGTAATACTGTAAAACAACTGCTGTTTAGATGGAAAATTGCCGCTTCTCTTCTCTCTCTCTCTCTCTAATTCTCTGCTAGTGTGCTGTTAGGACAGCTGTGTTGCAGTCGTGAGGGGCCAAAATCCAGCACTGTAAGGATATTATGCACACTGTTCAGTTCCTATCAAGGCATCAGTAGTGGATCGTTCCCATACTTGTATAATCTTCTGGAAATTGCTTTGCTTATAAGGTTTTTGGATTCCAAACCAGTGTACATTTGAAACATTTCCCTGAGTCACTTCTTTTCTGAGCGTAAGTGAGCCGCAGCACCAGACTGACCGACTGAGTGTTATGGATTTGTCCTTTTCTTCTTCTTCTCCCACGTGTAACGTGTATAGTTAGTTTAACCCAGACGCAGCGTCACAACCCTGACTCTGCATGTAGGAGAACTGCTCAAAGGAAGCGGTTGAGGTTGCATCACATGGATCCTCGGCCAGCGTGCGAGAGCTGGTGTCTGCAGCTGTGGGGGTGAATGACTTGTAGCGGTGCTGCTGTAGGTGATAACATCACCCTCCCTGGTTTCAGTGAAAAGCAGATGCCCCATGACAAACGGTTGCTGAGCTTTGTGCTGCCTGAACAAGCACCGGCCAGTTCTATCCCCCGAGCAGATTATCGCAGAGGAATCACAACAGATTTTTTTTCTCCCGAAACAGACGCAGTTGGGGTTCTTGCATTAGGGAGACTCAGGAAACTGCAGCACTATTAATCACACCTTCCCCTCCTTTCCCCGAAGTAAAGCCTTCCTCTCACCTGAATGCAAGCTGCATTCTTGGTGTCTGATAGCAGGAACAAACTGGTTTAGACTCATAAATCTTTTCTAAACATATGCAAATCTTTAGGAGCACCCCAAGAACATATCTAAGACATTTAATGATACTTAAACTAATGATTATAGCCAAGTTAAATAAAATTTGTAGCATGTATAGTGCACTTTATGCCTCCGTGAGCACTTAACGTCTCGGGTTACACACAAATTGAAAATGTCAGGTGGACTTCCAACAGTTCATAATCATTTTCTGGTTCCCTGAGCGAGTAATTTCACCACAGCGAGCAACCTTCAGCAGCAGATATGAGTGGAATGTGTTTTGGACGACTGCCCGGTGTACCTTGGACTTCACAGTCCTCACACACTCACCCTTATTTGGCCTGTCTATACACCACAGCATGGTTCATATCCTAACCGTTTTTGAAAGAAATAAAAATTTGTGGGAAAATTCTGGTCTGCAGTCACACAAACTCAGGTTACGCCGACGTGACAAAAAGAAAATGTTTCATAGCGGAGCTTTGCAAAAGTATTCACACCCACTTTTCACATTACATCATGTTCCAACGACAAACCTCCATGTCATTTATTTTAATCTTGTGTAACGGACAACACAAAGCAGTGCAAAATTAAACAAGTGAAAGAAAAAAAGATATATGGCTTTTAAAATTCTTTAAACTTTTTTTTTCGTACTAAAACTTGCTACGAAAGCTGTTTCCAAAGCTCTGCGACTATTAAGACAGAAGTTTTTCTCCATTTCCTTTGCAGAATAGCTCAGGCTCTGTCAGATTGGTTGTGTGGAGTCTTGTCGCAGCTTCACAGTCAGACTTAGGTCTGTATTTACTAGCCTCTTTAAACACACAAATAAGGGACTAAATCACTCCATTGTGGCTGTGGCTGCATGTTTAGGGTCGCTGTGCTGGAGGCTGAAGCTCCGACCCAGTCTCAAGCCTTTGCAACCACTAACTGGTGTCCTTCCACTGTATTTTGCTCAGTCCATCTTGCCATCAGCTCTGACCAACACCCCCGTCTCTGTTGTGGAGAAGCATCAGCACAGCATGATGCTGCCACCACTAGATTTCACAGTGAGGACCATCTGTTCCAGGGACATGTGCTGTTTGTACCACACTTAGCAGTTTGATGTTGCCTTAAAGGCTCAGTTTTGGTTCCATCTGACCCTTACTTCTGAGGAAAACTACAAGCAGGACTTCTAAAGCTTTTCCTTTCAACAATACCTTTTCTTCTTACCAGTTTCCCATAAAAGTCAGACATGTGGAGTAAACGACCTGAGCCATCTGCTCTCTGAATCTCTACAGTTGGCACAGGCCTCAGTGCTGCATGTCAGTTTAGTTGGACGGCCATGTCTTGTTAGGTTTGCAGCCTTCAGATGACAGCCTCATCAGTTCTCTGGGCGATATTAAAAAGCATGGGACATTATTTTATCCTGTAACCCGACTGCAAACGTTTCCACTACTGTATACCGTGTTGCTTGATCTCCTTGATATTGTTTTAGTCACTGATGTTCTCCAACACGCCTCTGAGGCCTTCAGAGGACAATTGTATTTCTACTTAAATTAAAACCAGCCTGTCTCTGCAGACAAATTTATACTTCCACTGAATAGTACTGCATGCCAGTTTTTGTAAAAATTGAAAAAATAGAAGTTTCCTTCCACTTCACGATTATGCAATACCTAGTGTTGCTCTTGCATTTAAAATCCCAACACAATACATCACATTTTGTGGTTTTTATTTGATAAAATCTAGTAAAGTTAGAGGGGGCTGAGAGCACTTCGGTGACGCCGTCTGTCTAACGGCAACTTTTATCAGGGGAACTGTGCCCTCAGCAGGAAATCAAGCTACTTTTAGCCACTTCCGCACCTGCTTTAAACCGAGCTCTCTGTGAGTTCATCATTAACGACGCATTCGAAGAGGCTGCAGAGGGGGCGCGCAGGAAGCAGGACGCAGAGGCAACCGTTTCACAAACCAGGGACAAACCTAGTGCCCTCAAGAATAAGCGGGCCCTGAATCAAGCTGTAACAAGAGCAGTTTGGAGTAGGAGTTCCCCCCCATTCATTTAGCAAATAAATAAACCGCTGTAATAATGGTGCCAGGCCTTTATGGACACTGCTGTCTGCGTGGAACTGCATCCCAAATCCTACAGTGATTACACAGGAGGGTGTGTCCGCTAAATTGTAGGCTAACATTAAGCCAACAATGACTATGTTGGGAGTATTATACTGGAACTAACCTGCAGAAATGCTGCTCTGCAGAGGGAGTTCAGAGGAAACGAAGACAAGTGAGTTGGAGAAACCACACCCACAAAAGCCCCAAAGACAGTTCAGGTTTGGCCTGTAATCGTGGGAGTAGCTCACCTATTTATCTACGGCGGAGCTGTTTTACTTTTTTTTTTTTTTCCTGCGGCTGAATAATAAGTTAGAAGACGTCATCGCGGGACAATGGAAAACACGCTGTTGACTCAGCATTTGGAGGCTGTTCTCTTTCAAACACTTTCCAAGTAGAACAGAACATCTCAGCGAAAGCTGGGAGCACCGAAATCGGCAACGTTTGTGACACCGAAGACACCCGGGCGTAACTGCGAGGATCCCTTTGGCATATCGTCATAGGAACAACCCCAACAAACAAGCACTGATTCGCTGCCTAAGACAAATTAGTCACGAATTCTCACGCAAGCAACTTAAGAAAGACCTTAAGCCCTTGGTTTGTGAATTAGGAAATCATTGAACTATTCATTGGCTAATTCCAATGGCAAGATGCTTATAGAACTATTTTTTTTTTTTTTTTGCTGCAGCAATGAAGTTCAGTCTCGACCGGCCTCGCTCCTCATTACTGAGCTTCTTACTTTGACCTAAAAGCCATTCCTAACCTTTCCTCTCGGGAAGCGTGTGGGATTCCAGCAGAGCAGAGAGGGAGTTCACTGAAGGGCAGGAGGTCTTATCTTTACAGAGGGGAGGTCATTAAAAGTCACTCACAGTTTTTGTCCCCAGCCGTCGGGCACCAGTGTTGCCAATAAAGCTTTGGGGATCACACGGTTGTAATGAAACGGTGGAAACCCAGATTGTTGAATTAGGCTTGACTCGCAGCCGCTTATATTCGTGTTCACCCCATTTTTCCAAAGGAAGTCTTAAATCTCTGCATCTTTAGAAGTCAAATCTGTGTCACCTGACCTGCCTGACAGAAACCTCTGTGGTGCTAAAGCAAACATCCTGACGCCTCATGAGCAACTTGCTAAGGCAGCAGATTTTACGAACAACAAACGCAATGCCTGAAAACTCCCATGTCCCTGAATGGGACACATATGATGAACGCTCGTCTAGTTGCCTCTTAGTTTACATATACTGTATGTATTTTTTAGCTTAAAATGTAATCGTGAAAATTGTATTTATTATGCTTTGTAAAAATTGTTTTATAACCCACAACAAAACACCGAACAGAGTAAAAAGTTCTAGTTTCATTGTGCTTACAGAGAAACGGTCAGGCATAATGTGCTATTTGTGGCTTTATCTTAAGTCTTACTAGCGCTAAAATAATATAAGATAATTAAAACAGTTTTGCTGTGTACTACATCTCATGGTATTGATTTCACACATAATTAAGACTATAGAATTATCATGTTTATTACATAGAGAAGCAGACCTGCTCTTTCTAGACAAAAAAACCCTATCAAGCCGAAATCAGCTGGATAAATACCAAGCTATCTACTCCCACAGCATGTACAGTTGGCTAATTTTGCTTTGGCTCTATGACTCTGTTTTTAATGACCGGAAATGTTTCCCAACGGCTGGGTTTGTCTTTCTTGTAAACAAAGCAGTACGAAGCAGCAACAGGCAGGGGAGGGGTAATGCCGCATTACTTAAAAATCCAGACACCCTGTTTCTTTGGTATCTCATTAACGGGACTTTAAACCCAAGAACTGATATAATAAATCTGAGGGGTTTAGAAAACACAACTTTTTAATTAATAAACTGGCATAACTGGGACTGGCCAACGCTATCTAGCAAAACCCTCTGGGGCCGGTAATTTTTTACCTAACTTTATTTTTTTTTTCAAAATTACAGAAAAAGGGCATAGAGGGTAAATATAAACTATGAAATTAAAATTAGCATATTATTTTTGGTGTAGGCCTCATAATTTTAATGTTTCCACACTAGATGAATACGTACGTCCTAAAAGTTTGGCTTCCATGTGACTTCATGCTGTTCTCTAATTGGTTAAAGATGGAGCTCTCTGTGCTCCTGGCCAATCAACACCTTTTGTGTCACTCTTCATCCAATCAGAATAATTAATCAAAAGTGTCAGTCAAGGTCATACCCTGATTGCTCCGATGCTCTAACGCAAATGGCTTGCCTATCAAAACATCAAAGAATATAAATAGCAAAATTATATTCAATCAATTCTCCCCTTAGTATCATTTATTAAACATTCAAATCTTATAAAAAATATTGAGAACTTTAAGAGGGGCACAGAAAATATGGTTTCACTGGCTCTGATCCAAACGCATAACCTTTAACTGAACTACAACGACTATAGATCAGTTGTAGGCATGAGCTGGTTACCAATGTCAAGGTTTTAAAACCACTGAAGGTTTTAATCACACCGTTCCTATGGTTTAAAGTCCTTGGCAGCAAAAGAATCTGAATCACAGAGTAACTCAGTGCTAAAAAATATCCAATCTGTCAGCAGGACACTTGCTAGCTGTGCCCCTCGGATCCGGTACTAAGGAAAAAAAGTGACAAGAAGAAAGGAACTGCCAAAAGAAAAACAACAATATCCTCTGTTTGTAGTTTAAGTGGTGTAGCCAGGGGAGGCAGGTCCACTGTACAGATGAGACCAGAACACAACTCTTCATACAAAATGCATAAAACAAACAGTCCCAACAGGAAGACGTGGCAGCGTCATATTGTGGGGAAGCTTTTCTTCAACATGCACGAGGAAGCTGGTTTAAAGTACTTTTAAGTAGATGTTAGAAAATGTGTCAGTTGTCTACGGCTTTAAGGAGCATAAACTAGTCCAGCAAAGACCCTCCCTGGCCTGTCACTGCAGACTGATAGCTTATATTTTTGGTAACATAAAAAGACGTGGAGTGGTGTGAGAAGTAAAGGAGTGCCAGCCATCACTCTGCTTAAGGTAAAACGGTTTAAAAACCACAATTGTCATGCTGTGACTGCAGGATGGCTGCTCGAGCAGAAAGATCCACCAACAATCTAAGATAAGCTGGTTAATGATCTACACATTAAACATCGTTTATTCTGTCATTGCCTAGAGGTCTATGTAAAACGAATGGAGCAATACAAAACTTATTTAACATTATCAATAACAAAAAGGGAGAAAAGGAATTGCTGCTGCTGTGTCTTGTTAAAACACTTGGGCTCAAACTTTTCCAGTTAAAAACAGCTGTGCTGTATTTGCTGGTCATCATACTGTGAGGATCACATTGTGAAAGCGATCCGCTCCAAACAGCGGCCTTGCACGACACGCTAAAGAGCAACAGATTTGCTTTGTGAGGCCACGTCTCAAGCTGAGGCAAACTCAGGAAGTTGCAGCTGACAGCCCGGCACCAACCCTAGCGTGGCTCGGCGGCACCAGCGTGAAACGTTAAAAAAGAATCCACAGTTCAGCTGAACATCGGCGAGGCCCATCCAGCTTTTTCTTGCAAACAAATGTGTGTCTTTTTGAAAATTGAACAGCGACTGGACTTCCTGTTTGCCACATTTTCACTGTTGAATGGGGCGGGAACTGAGGCCAGCTTTCAATCCGTGCTTGAATCGTTAACTATTCACAAAAAAATAGAGGATGTTGAGGCAGGGTTTTTTTTTTTTTAACCAATGAGTGCTCACTTTCAATATTGTTTTCTTTAAACCACATATTAAAACAGGGTTTCTGGCAGTTTTAAATCTAACGCACGACTTTTTAAGCTAAGAACTACATGGATTACAAACATGTTAACAGCTTTAGAAATTATGTTCAGCCTCTTTGAATAAAGTCTAGATTTCTTTGCTTTTACACAACTTCAGTATATTGTAATCTTAACAAGGGTTACTCATAACCAAGTTTAAGTTCACTACTCCCAGTTTCTAAACCTTCTTAGATGTGCATTTTATTTATTAGTGGATAACACCAGTGTTTTCATTTCAATTGTTCTAAAGCATCAATAAAGCAGTTTAATGGGAAATTAGCTTACTGTTAGGCAGAAAAGTTGATGGAAAAGCAGTTAATGAGAAAATAAACACATTTAAGATGTATCTGAATGAAATTTAAGATCTGACATTTATGTGTTTATGATATTTTTAGGGTTAGAATTGAGCAAAAACTCTGGAAAATTAACAAAACAAAAACTTGCAGCTTAAACTCCCTTTAATAGGATTCCAGAGAAAGTGTCACGGTAAGCTTTGTTTTCTCTGGCTGAATGCAGTATATATGAACACTGCCGCCCTTGTCCACACATAGATGTGCACTGCCAGTCAGCTGGCTCAAAGAAGGCTGCTACTACACCATTCCCTGCAGCTACAAGACAAACACGTTTGGATGTTCGGAAACATCTGCTGGTGAAAAACCCAATAAAACGTAAATGTCACTGCATCGAATCAATGTTTGTTTTTAATTTTTAGCGTGATTAGAGTGCCTTCCCACCAAATTTACACTTCAGCACCTTGTAAAAGTGCGCGGTAAGCATCAGACGACTTACTGCAGGACAGGTTTCAGCCAACAATTGAAAGCCAAACATCAGCTATGAAGCCTTGCGACATTGTAGTGGATAGCATCACAAGAATGTCTTCAATGCAAGTGCGACTAATGATGGGCTAAGCCTTGGAGAAAAAGAAAAAAAAAAAAGAGGCGTAAAAAAATTTAAAATCACTTTTTTAATAAGACATTACAATGACATTGTTCTGTACATAGTTTCCCCCAGTCAATTAAGGAATAGGAGCTGCACCACAGGCTTCAACATCTCACTTCTCAACAGCTCTCTGATCTGACCGTGCCAACACATGGGCTCTGATGTAGGATTAATGTACGTATGTAGTCATGCTACAGATATAAGCTATCATATGAGGTCCCAATACTGAGACCAATCAGCTGTGGTGTCAGACTGAGGGGCCCGCGCTGAGGCTACTGGTGGCCCTTTTGTTTAACACCCCCACATTATAGTGAGACATGAACCAGGTCCATCAGTAACTAGAAAAGCCCAAGTTATTGTATTTGAGGTGGGGGGGGGGGGGGGGATGTGTTGTTTTAATCAGACCGGACATGTAAAGATGGGCAATGTTTTCTTTTCTTGCATTTACCCCAGCTTTTGATTACCAGAGAAGGAAAACTATAAATCACAGTACTGTGTCCTTCAAGTAGGCTACATGACAATAAAGAGTTCACTGTCAAAGTTCAACCCAACAGAATCAAAAGGACTTTGAAACAGCCCAAGTCCAAGAATGTCCTTAGGAAACAAAACAAAAAAAAAAAGATTTCAAATAGAAAGAAAAATAACAGGCAAAGATGGTGATCTCTGTGGCTTTGACCTCACAAACCAGTTAACTCCATTTTTTTTTTCGTCCTCCAAACAAGCCCAAGCAATAAAGAATGGGATAAATGCCTGCTACAGAACACAAGCAAACTTTAAGCCGGCAAACCCAGTTAAAGATAAATTAGTCAAAAAGATAAAAGGTAATAAAAATAAACTGAGATAATCAACTTTTTCTTTAAGCATTCTCATTTTGAAGAGTAAATTGTTACTTGCGACATTGTAGCTTTGACCTAAAACAGTCAGCACTCAATCATTAAGACTTGTAATTCGAGGTTAACCATGTCAGACCCTCATACAGTCCGTCACCTGTGGTCGCACAGGAGGGCTGAACGTACCAATTCCTATCTCTGATCCGGGTCAGCCCCAGCTTCTCTTGGATTTCGTGCGGCTTCATGGCGTCCGGGAGGTCTTGCTTGTTGGCAAATATCAAGATCATGGCATCCCTCATCTCGCGGTCGTTGATGATGCGGTGGAGCTCCTGCCTCGCCTCGTCGATGCGATCCCTGTCGGCGCAATCCACCACAAAAATCAAGCCCTGGGTCCCCGTGTAGTAGTGCCGCCACAGGGGCCGTATCTTGTCCTGGCCTCCGACGTCCCAGACGTTGAACTTGACGTTTTTGTAGGTGACCGTTTCCACGTTGAAGCCGACCGTGGGGATGGTGGTCACCGACTGTCCCAGTTTCAGTTTGTAAAGGATCGTCGTCTTCCCAGCGGCGTCGAGTCCGAGCATTAATATTCTCATCTCCTTGTTGCCAAAGATCTTTGACAGCATTTTCCCCATTTTGAACTCTTGGGCATAAATACTTTGTTCCTAATAAGAAAACGTGACAACGTCTTGATGTTCACTTGGAATGCAGCTCACAGTCTATGACAGGCTTACAGGTGGAGCCCTATGGTGGTGAGGGAGGGGGGGGGATATTTTGATTTCTAAAGGGAATAAAGTCAAAAATATACACACATGCTTGACTTTTTACCTCAAAGTCTGTCTGGATCTTGTTAGGTGCAGGGGCATTTATGCTCAGATAATATCCTCTCGGCCTACACACAACATGACACGATCGGACTAAGAACTTGGCAGCAGCTGTTGCAGGTCGTTCATTGTTCAGTAAAAATAAAAAGGAAGATAAAAAGATACGAGGTGAACACAGGCCGCGACGACTAGAAACCGCACAGGTCCCCTCCCCTCGTGGGTGACCAGGACCTCCAACAAAAGCCGCGATACTTGTAGATGATTTCCTCTGCTGTTAGGATGTGGCGGGTCCTCCTCACCGGGTGCGCCCTTGTTCTCCCCGCTGCTCGCAGGGCGGAGAAACAGCGGCTTAACGTCGGCTCACGCCGGGCAACTTCGCCGCGCTGCTTGGGAAACGACTTCGGAAAACGAAGCCCTGCTAGTCCGCGGGCAGGAACGCGCCGTCCATGAAACGCTGGCCACGCTGAAAAGAGATTTAGGGGGAGGGTCAGCCGTGGAAAAAATTAGCAAGCTACTGCTAGACTGTCTGTTAAGACGGCTAGTTAGCTCGTTAGCTAGCACGCTATGCTAAGTAGCTAACAGGAGTTAGCTGCAGTGAACTAACCGAATCAGGGCAACAAATGTCTGTTTCCATAAAAAATATCATAAGCGACACGCTTTAGTGGTAGGAGAGGCGTGTTCCGTTTAAGTTACTTACCTGTTTTACTTTCGCGCAGAGTCGGTAAATTGTCTCGGCTCTTGTCTTCCTCCTTTAACTGGAGCTATCCGCACTGCTGCTGCTGCTACAACGGAAAGGTGTGGAACTGCACCAGGGGCCACTTCCTCCTGCCTGCTCCATTCAGCTGACACGCGCCGAGTCCGCCTCCGACTGTCTCGCGCTTCCTGACACGCTACACCAGCGGGGTCCAAACTTTGCCACGCGTGCCAAAATCAGCAAGTTGAAAGGACCCGAGCCCCACTAAAACCCAATTTGTTGTTAATTATTTTTATTTTGTACCCGCTATTTTAATGACACCTAACAAAGTAGTAGTAGATCATTGCGGGGATCTGTAAATAATTGCAGCTACATAACATTAAAGCACAGGCATAGGCTACACTTTCTTTTCTCTTTTTTTTTGGGGGGGGGGGGGACTTTGTCTACAGTCGCCAAAGCTACATGACGCTTTTATTGATTCTTTGAATATGAATTCTAAAAATTGTTTTGTTTCTCAAAAAGAAGCTCACTTTTATTTATTATTGGGTTTTTACAAAAATTTAAACTTATGTGAAAAAAGTAATAATAAATAATATATTATAAATAAATAATATATATATAGTAAATAATGTATTTTCCTGCATTTCATATTTATAAAAACTGCAGTTTAGCCTTTCTTATTCCATTTATACAAATACACACCGCAAAATAGCACTATTTGTCATTTTTGGTGGTTTATAAACCAGCGTGGCGGGCCAAGAGAGCCACATGTGCCTCCAGAGCCACAGGTTGCAGACCTCTGATCTAGAAAAACAAATTAAGTGTATAATCAGCAACAAGAACGGTATCTGGTTCACTGTTTCTTTGAAGATGTTTACTACATTTAGGCAAGTTTAATAAATGGAACCACCCATTCCATCCGCTTTTCTGTAAAAGTCAATGAAAGTTTCGTCCTATGATATTCAGTTGAAAAAAAACTTTATAAAAAGAAAAATACTTTGTGTTGCGTCAAACCATTTTCCATTTTAAGAAGACTAATTTGTCAGTAAAAAAATGCTCCAATTGATTTACAAAACTTGTCCATGTGCTGGATGGACAAATTTGTACAATTCTTGAACTCCAGTCAAGGGCCGCACTAAATCATTCTAAGGCCCACTTTGGACCCCACTGGACTAAACTATCATATAATAAATATAATAAAAGTACTTTGGCAATTTAGTTCAAAAAGTTAAACTCATATGCAGTTATATATTTAAAGCACTTATTTATTTCTGTTGGGTTGCAGCCAAAATTCAGTTCCTGAAATGTAGTATCATGCTGTGTTCATACCAAACATGACTGACGATTAGTCCGTCTACAGTTTGCTGATGCAGAGCATCAGACTGGTCTGACACGCGTTGGGAGGAGCTAACTGGTTCTTCAAGTGCAGCGAAATATTTACCATGTTTAACGTTTTCATAACTTACCCGAGATTCTCGCTAATCCTCCTCCATCCCCTTTGGAAAATCCACCACTACAACATATAGCAAGGTCTCTGATTGGTTGACGCCCTGCGCCCAGCTGCAACAGTTTAAATTTCTGAGCTCTAGCATCTGCCGCTTCGGATGCTCAAAACGCCTTGCAGGACATTTTAACGCTCCTAGAGACACGTCCACTATTGACTTTGCATGTAAACCAGATGCTCCTAACGCTCTAAACGCGTTCAGTGTGAACGCAGCATTACAGTATAACCTGGCAGACCAGATTGATAATGTTTAGCGCTCTGCATTCTGCACATCATCAATCTGGGAATCCTCCCATCAAATCCGTTCAAGGAAAGGACATTGAGCAGAACTATCGGAGCTGATTGAGCGAATCAACGCCTGCCCGCCTATCAAAGGTTAGTTTTAGCCAATCACGGTATCAAATGAAAATGCTGTGAGCAGCAGGTGCCATGAGAAACCACAACAAGTTATGCGGGTCAAGGTGCGCTTGTGTGGATAGTGACGCTTGTGTGGTAGTCACACTCGTGGATTCTGACAAAACAGATGTTAGCAGCAGCTACGCTTACATCCTCCTGCTCTGACATGTTTGTTTTGGTTCGGCTGTAGGCTCGGCAGCTCTTACTTTCGTCACAGCTGTATGTCCCACCTTAAATCACCGTACTGAAGTGTGACTGACCCGACCCGTTGGGTTGGTCATGAACAGTTGAGGTGAAGACGGATTCTCATGTGTTTGTGAACGCACAAATCGCAGGCAAGGTTAATTACAGTAGCCCAATAACACTAAATTGAATACAAAAATGTGGGCATCCCCAAGGTTTTGTCCATTAACTGCACTCAATACTTTGTAAGGGAGGTTTTTGGCTGAATGACGGCATCGGTATGCTGTCATTTATGAGAAACTGCTACATATTCATGAGTAGGACTCACTTTACAATCCTTTCAGTGCTTCTGCTGCTATTCATTACCAGTGCACATTTTATTACAAGTTTCTTTCCACCTAAAGTTACAATAATGTACTTGGATTCAGCACTTTGTGACCAGCCAACTTCTAATCACCCTTTGTGCCGTAACAGCTGGTTGACTGTCAGCAATATTTCCTGTGATTGCAGGAATCATAACATGCCCATAACCGGACATGGCTGTATTAAAAAGCACATCTTATCTAATAATTTAATTTTCTGAGAAATTTAAATTACGTTTTTATATTAGATGTAAACATCAATCATCAAAGTAAAAAAGAATTTTCTTTAGGGTTTGAAATAGTGTTCAGACAAAAATAACATTTTGCCAAAACTTTGATCTATTAAGATAACCCGCTCTAAAATATGATATCATGTAATCATGTAACTATTAATATCAATACAACTTTTAAGGATTCTTTCTCTCCATTTGGAAGGAACAGCCTTAGAACAGAAGAAAAGTGTAAGAAAAGGTATTCTGTGGAAACTGTGGTGTCTGCAAAATATTTTTGATCTCAAAGATTGAAAAAAAAAAAAAGCATAAATATCTTCAGTCGTTCACTTCTGAGTGCGATGATATCTAATAATATGAAGAGCAATGTCTCCCCCTAGCGGCCACGGTTTGTGTCCCATTTAACCAAATTATAACTTGTGGAAACAGGAACAAGAAAGAGACCCGCATCACATTGAACCTAGATGGTGTCAAAGTGTCTTTTCTAATAGTTCAGTAATCTAGAAGAAAAAAATCCAGTTACTTTGCTCAAATGTGTCTCTTAAATGAAAACTAAAACAAAATAGCTTGGACTGATGCTGCAACAATGATTGCAGTTGAATAAACTGTGCTCTGAAGGAAGAGAACAGATGTTCTTAAAGTACTTGGGTTAGCAAAAATAAGTACAACCACGACTCATCTTTTATAACAGTGAATTTATTCTTTTTTTTACGAATAACATACAAACACATCCTTAATTCCCTATAAATACATAATCCCAAATGTGCTTTGAGCTACTGGTGTAAATTGCACACCTGAATCTAATTTGGAGTCAAAGGAGAAGGGAAGCAAATCACAGTAGCACCAGTTGGTTTTCCTAAATCTTAGTCAAATGGTCAGACATATTAATTTATTCTAATTATGCTGAGTTTCCCATATATTTCATTAAAATTGATTCTCTAAACATGTTACTTCTTCCATGAACCTGTTCTGTTTTACTGCATCTTTCCAGCCCTTTATTCCATTGATGAAGAAATTATTTTCATTTGTCCTGCCAAAAATATCAAATAAAACATTTTACAACAATGTCTGCTGTTCAGCATTGACCATGTGAGCCATCAGTCCAATGTTTACTATTTACTATCTCTTTATTACATATTAGCCTACATGTATCATTCAGGAAAAGACTTTACTAATAAATGGTACATTTGGGATTGCTATAATTTATTATGTTTTAAAACAACCAAGAGCTTTATTACATATAGCACCAATTCACAGCACATGTCATCTCAAGGCACTCCTTTCCTGAGAGAGTGTGGAGCCACAGTGGACAGTCATCTGTATTGTTGATGGGTTTGCAGCAATTCCTCATACTGAGCATGCATGAAGCGACAGTGGAGAGGAAAACATAACCTTTAACGGGAAGGGAAAATCTCCAGCAGAACCAGGTTCAGTGTGAACTGTCATCTGCCTCGACCGACTGGAGGTTAGAGAAGACAAAAAGAAAAATGAAAAACAAAACAAAAAAAAATAAATAACACAGAAGCACACATTAATGCAGGAATCTTTTCTATGTTATACAGTAACGGCAGATGATCTGCCCCCCATGGATGTCACAGCTAACAGAACGCCAGACCAGGTACCTATATGAAGAGAAAAAAAACAACTCCAGAGAGAACTAAAATGTAAAAGCTGAAATAACAAAACAATGCAAATTGGAGAACAGTAGGAGAACTCAGCATAGTGAGAAAAATAGACCTTGATGTCCTAAAGCAGCATAACTACAGAGATAGCTCAGGGTAACATAAGCCACTCTAACTATAAGCTTTGTCAAAAAGGAAAGTTTTAAGATTAGTCTTAAAAGTAGACAGGGTGTCTGCCTCACGGACTAAAACCTCCACCTCACGTCTTGCTGGAAGATTTAGTGATCAACTGTAACTAAAAAAATCTTCTCCTTCTGGGTCAACAATCAGATTTTACTGCTAACTTCTGCCTGGTTTATATATCGCTTCCGCCTGCTCTCTGTGCGCCACTGGCACCAGCCTCCAACTCTGCGCTCCAAAGACGCGCCCCAATAATCAAAAGCAGCTCTGTCGGTCATATTTTAATCCGTTGTCTTCGTCGATATGCTGTTATAATGGTCGATGTGCATTGCCCGCTGCAGGCAATCTGTTGAAGCTCCATTGCATATGTTGACACAAGGGAACTTCCCTCTACACAGAACTGCGTCAAGTCGGTGTTGGGTTACCTCGTGCTGCATTCACTGTTGTCAGACAAAATAAGTTCAGAACCATAACCACCCGTTGCTTGAAGGTGACAGCTGCCACCCTATGCCACCCCAGAAGATCAGACACCGCAGATATTATTTTAGATAATCAAAGCTCTTTAAAATGGGATTGTTACAGAGCAATAACTGTTGAAAGACGTGGAACAGATAGTGGACTCCCGCAGCTGTGCTTTCTGGGGAGACAAACCCTATACCTTCTGTATTTAAAATAAATGTTTGGATTTATTCTTACAAATCCTAAAGAAATGCTTGGTGGCTGCAGTGCAGTGGATGGACTAATTGTTTAATGTGAGTGGACGCTCTGAGATGCTCCCCTGTAGTCAGCAAAAGATTAATCCACCCACTGACTGTAATTAAAAAGCTTTTGCTGGTTTAATCAATTATTTAGTCCATCCATCCTCCAGCCTGTAGGGAGGAAGGTGCATTGACTAATCAATTTATCAAACCAGCAAAGCTGTGTTATTTTTGTGTTAATAATAACCTGACGTATATATTTATGTAAAAAATAATAATAATAATAAAATCTGCTTTTTTTTGACTGAATATTACAGCAGCAGATTCAAGCCACGCCCAGATCAATGACGTACGAGCGGATTTCGATCAGAACAGACCCTGGATCACGGGTGAAAAGATGCGCGGAAGTGAAAGAAATTCAAACATCATTGAAAGAGTCGTTCCGCCCTCGTATTGCCTCGTCACGTGACAGCGATGGAACCCGAGCGTCGCGAGGCAGCGCCGCGAAGACAAGTCATCACCGGCACCTCCAGCAGCAACCAGTTATAGAGGTTCAGCGCTACTTGAAGGCGTCATGGCGGCGGGACAAAGCAACAGCAACAACATCAGCAGACCCAGCACGCTCGGTCACGCTCTGTCTCATCCTAGTCTGACAGAAACCAGCGATGGCTCTCCAAGTTTTCAGGTTCACCCGTGCCGACGGAGAAAAGTGTCCCTCTGCAGCTCCATGGAGCGCCTCGACCTGGTGACTTCACCACCTGGCAACGAGTCGCTGGTCCTGGTGATAAACACCGGTGGAACTATCGGGATGACGTTACATGATAACGGTAGGTCGGTGTGATGAGCGGGACCGGCTTGCACGACATATGTTCCCGAGAACGTGGCGCGCGGATTACACCCTGCTTCACAACAACCGGCACGTGGATCCTTAAATAGACACAGTAGCGGCACGAGGCTGAACGCTTATGAAATAATGGAAGCAAAAAAAAAAAAAAAAAAAAAAAAAAAATAGAGAGAGAGATTTTCCACGCCTGTCTCAAGGGGACAGAATAAGCATTTGTAGACATTTAAAAAAAAGTTGGAAAATTTGGAGAAGTTGTTTATTTTAAAACTTTTTTTCAACGTGTTTCTTTATCATGATAGAGTTGGAACGACAACATCAACATTGAAAAATCAATATCCACATGTTGACATGTGGTGTTGCAACATCTGGCGCAGGTAGGGATGCAGAATAACATTCAAAGGTCCTCGCTAGAGTCAGGCATCGTTTTTTTCCCCCTTACTTGTCTGGGTCTGTTGGACAAGCAGAACAAACGTGGTTACTGTGCAATATAAAAAAGTAAAAATTAACTAAACAATGTTGAATAACTTAGGTGAGGCTCTAAAACAACAATGACATTTTACTGAACAGAAACGACAGCAACAATGACAACATTGTACAAGCCATAGGCGTGCCTTAGGGAGTAGAACAGAGTGCAACCAGTAATGTTAACTCTATTTGCATTATTTTATGTTCTGCATTGAAAGATATTTGCACTCTAAACAGTTTTCAGTTGCTTGTTCTTTATTACATGAGTGTAATTACTTGATTATTTACTCTCAGCTTATTTATTTCACACTAGGGTTGCAAGTTATCAATTATTGAGTTAATCTGAAATCGATTGATCTTGTTGATCCAACAATTACAGTTTTTTTCTTGTATCAAGAGGGTCTTTCCATAACACGAAGGGTTATGGAAAGAGCTACATCATCATGTTTTAATAGCTTGTTGTTCCGCCTCTATTAAATACTGATTAACGAAGCAAAAAAATGGGGTTTAAACTTAGACACATTTATAAAAAATAACTAAACAGGAGCCTGTTAGGTTACTGAATAGAAACCAGTAAGCTGAATAGAATAAAATACTTAGAATCCTTACAAAGGGCGGCCGCACTACAACCCCGAAAGTTGGTCCGTAAGCGGACAATATCGGTTAATCGGATGGAACAAACTTTAATCTAATAAACAATTAATCAACAATTAATCGTAAGTACATTTTTTGTTTGCATCCCTATTTTGTACATGTTTAATAACTCACCCACCATTTATCTGTGGAGGGTCCAGCGGCCATTGGGCGAGATTTGGGGTACACCCCAATATAAACGATATAAAACAGTATAAACTAAATAGAATCCTATAATGAAGGCAATCAAAGTTAGTTGTATAATAATAGTACATTTCATTGAATTCAATTCAATTTTATTTATATAGCGCCAATTCATGAAACATGTCATCTCAAGGCACTTTACAAAGTCAAGTTCAATCATATTATACAGATTGGATCAGATTATACAGATTGGTCAAAAATTTCCTATATAAGGGAACCAGTTGATTGCTTCAAAGTCCCGACAAGCAGCATTCACTCCTGGAGAAGGAGTATTTCATATTTCATATTTCCTCTTTTAAATCAGTTTGACAGTCTATACTTTTATCACCCCTAATGTTCTTGCAAAAGTCTTGCAGCAAACAAAATATTGAGTTTGTTCAGGTATCGACCTGTTCTCGGCCTCCCCTGGTTCTTTTATCTGATAATGTGGTGTTTGCATTGTAGACTTCTGACGTAATAAAAAGACTCTTCAAACCGTAACTATATTTTACCATATTTAATCTAATAGGCAGAGGAATGGTTTACAGACACATCAGCGCTGATGGGCTCTTGATCGAACATGAAGCAACGGCAATGAATGTGGCAAGAGCCCCGACTGATAATTTCTTAAGCATTATAAAGAAGTCTAGGTACACGCCCATGCAAGAGCTGTACACTTCCTAACATGTCTTCAGTAAAATAATGTGTCACCACTTGGGTGGTATCTGATGACCTTGTGTCCCACACTGTCTAGGTGTGCATGACGCTCCCGGGACCGACGTTCCACTCGTTCATCCCATTTCTACATTTTACTCATACGCCACATTTCTAACAAGTTTAATTATGTTTTTTGCACCAACACCTATTTTACTAACCGCGTAGATACCTGTGCAAATTCTCAGTTATCCGGCTCATGGCAATAGCAAACATGGTTGAATTGTGGGCAAGCAGAATCACCCAGTTTTTTCTGAAAATCTTTTATCACCTGTGCAGGAGTCTTTGTCCAGTTTGGTGATGTGAACAGTCAGTAGTTAGAGCGCTGCTGTTTTTAAGCAAATGGTGGCCCATCCTAGGCGCATTTCAAGTCAGATGCAAATCAGCAACCCACACGTCACTGTCCTGGGTCGTTAGAGGCTATTGCTTGAGTGGAGCACTTGGTCACCTGGATTATGGTGAGAATTCTTATGTGATCTCTCTGGAATGTGTTGGAGGACCGAGCTGTAAAAACTGGGGAGTTGATAGGGCGATCTTCCCCCTTCGTTCAGTGTGGGCTTTTCCTTTTTGACAAAGATGCTACTTTCATCCCTCTTTCAAACCATCTGTCGAGAATCTAGACATCATTGTAGTGAAAACTGTGTACTCTGTTCTTGATAGGGCTGAACAATTAATTGCATTTTCAATATAATCGCGATTTAAAAAAAACGCAATTTCCAAATCGCAGAGTCTGCAATTTTTGGCTACATAACAATTGGGGAATTAGACACGTCCATTAGGTGTTGGTAAAATGTTTAAAGTGGGTTTGCCTCCACGTTGAAGTGAAGACAGTTGCAGCAGTGAGGTAATCTAATTTTATTACTTGTTTTAGAGTTTATATAATCATACATAGCATTAAGTACAGGTCAGTCAGTTTAATACATTGACTTGCTTGTTGGTTGCACTTTATGTTCAACAAGGATTGATGTCCAAATCAACTAAAAGCTGTTCTCTTGAATAATATTCTGATTAATAGAAACATTAAAAGTTCTTGTTTTAAATAGTCCTTGTTTACAAACGTCTTTATTTAGACGCCATTTTTGTTGCTTGTGGTTAACGCAGAGAAAAGTCAAAATTGCAATTTTGGCTGAAATATATTGTAGGCAGAACGCAATCATTTCTGCTCTGAGTTTAGATGCTGTGGGTCTTTTAGCAACTAATCCGCACAGCGAGGAAACACATTGATTTGTTGTTTGTATATGTTTAAAAAGACATGATAAATTAAACTGGGGAAAAAATCGCATTAAATCGTAATATTAAGAAAAAAAATCGCAATTAGATTATTTTTCAAAATCGTTCAGCCCTAGTTCTTGAGGTGCAAGTGAACTGCTGAATCTTGCCCTGAGCTGCTGGCCCTCCTGAGCTGCGACATTCGCTTACGTAGCTGTTGTCTGGTTTCTCAGATGTAGGGGTCTGAGCAGTCCCCCCCTGCACTGGACTGCATACAAAACGTCAAACCAAAGTCGAGTCCGGGAGTCTTTTGCTTTTATATTAGTTATAGTTTCAGAATTCGGTTGCGTATTGCCACAGGTGAAGTTGATCGGTTCTATTTTATTTTACATCTAAAACAATTGTTTAAAACACTTGTTTGGTTAGACCTGAACTGAAATAATATTGTTTTAATTTCGTATTATCAAAGTTTTAGAGGAAACCTGTCAGCATGCATCTAATACATCTGTTGGCTGCGGTTCATTCTTTACACAATATTGTAAATTAATGAAACGTCCAGCTACCTCTGAGTAGTATCAAACTCTCTTAGTGGACCAGTAAGTCTCAATTCTCCTAATTCTGCCTATTGTTTTGTTGGATGTAAAACACTGTTGTCCGTTTTATTATGGTGGAAAAAAATATAAAGTCCGGCTTTTCTTTCCACAAGTTAAGGGTTTGACCAGTGCCTGCTGACCACTTCACCAGGGGCCCGGACAACACAGTCTTTCAGTGTTTGTGTGTGTGCCAGACAGAGAAGGAGCCAGACGGCCCCAAACGACCCGTCCTTTTGTTCCAGCATCTTTATTCATGCTGAAGTTTTCTCGTAACCACTCCGGTTCTCAGGGCTTTAAGAGCTGCTCTCAAAGGCAGTTTCCTGTAAGACCGAAACTCTATTTCGTTTAATTCAATCCGTTAATGACCTTACATAAAAACCACATCATCTTCTAAATTTTGCATATGTGCAATAAAAACAAGTTTTATCTTGCAACCAAAAATGAAATTACAACCACATCCTATTCACTTAATGCCACTTAGGGCTGAACAATTAATTGCATTTTCAATATAATCGTGATTTAAAATAACGCAATTTCCAAATCGCAGAGGTCTGCAATTTTTGGCTATGTAACAATTAGGGAATTATACACATCCATTAGGTTTCAGTAAAATGTTTGAAGTGGGTTTGCCTCCACATGGAAGGGAAGACAGTTGCAGCAGTGAGAAAATCTAATTTTATTACTTGTTTTAGAGTTTGTATAATCATACAAAGCATTAAGTACTGGTCAATCAGTTTAATACATAGACTTGCTTGTTGGTTGAACTTTGCACTTTATGTTCAACAAGGATTGATGTCCAATTCAATTAAAAGCTGTTCTCTTGAATAATATTCTGATTAATAGAAACATTAGAAGTTCATATTTAAAATAGTCCTTGTTTACAAACATCTTTATTTAGAGGTCCTTTTTGTTGCTTGTGGTTAACGCAGAGAAAAGTCAAAATTGCTATTTTGATTGAAATATATTGTAGGCAGAACGCGATCATTACTGCTCCTAGTTTAGATGCTGTGGGTCTTTTAGCAACTAATCCACATGGCGAGGAAACAAATTGATTTGTTGTTTTTTATATATTTTGAAACACATGATAAATTAAACTGGAAAAAAAATCGTATTAAATCACAATATTAAGAAAAAAAATCGCAATTAGATTATTTTACAAAATCGTTCAGCCCTTAAGAGCTTTAAGAGCTGCTCTCAAAGGCAGCTTTTCACAACAATTGGTGAGTTTTTAAAAATAATTAATAAGATAATCATATCACAACAAATGTCATTGTGTGGCTGAAAAATATAAACTTCTACATTTTAATACAATGACATCTCCTTGTACCCATTTTATTAGTTCATTCATTGTGAAACGTGTGGAATCTGTCGAACGTGATTTAAAATCACTGATGAACAGTCTTTGGTTACTCCCGCTTCATTGTGAAGTGGTGTTGGTCAATGTGAATTGTAAATGGCCCAAATATGGGTTGAGGTCTACTGATCAACTTCAAAAAATTTAATGGAGAGAAAAAATTTATATTAACGTAGATTTACAACATCGTGTTGGGAGAGTATTGTTAAAAAAATGATATAGTACTTTTCAGTAGCAAGACAATTCAGTGCTGTACATGAACAGAAAAACATTACAGGCATAGGAATAATAATAATAAATTTTATTTCAGGGTGCCTTTCAAGAAACACAGAACTGCAATGCGGTACCGCGCACGTGACGTCACCGTCTCAAGAGCAACGCCCCTTTTGCCGCTTAGGTAGGGCATACAGGAGAGAAAGCACGGATAACCCAGCTATTACAAGCGCAACAGAAACAGCGATATGACCGACTTTACAGCCGTTAAACTTTCCCAAGACGATGTCCCAGGCACATGGTTTACTGGTCGCACTGTCGAAGAACTCACCATCCTTCAGCTCAAACGATGGCTTGAGGTTGAGGGCTTAAAAAGACTGGAAAACTGGCCGAGTTGATGAACGGTAAGCTTTGTTTTTTTTTCCTGCGCGGCGATCATGGCAGCGTCGGCCGTTTTTTTTTTTTTGTTGTTGTTTGCAATCACCGTCCAGGAATGGGTATATGTTTAATGTTTGTCTCATTTGAAATGTTTTTGAGTAAGCCTGGTAGCAGGCTATCATGTTAGCGCCTGCTACCATGATAGCCTATATGCGATCATGGTAGCAGGCGCTACTTTATTAACATGTCGGCCACCAAAATACTCTTACCTTGACTTGATGTCGCTGGTATTGGGTCAGGATGTTCTTCGGTTGTGCCCTTTCCTCCGACAAAATGCTTGCTACATATGTACTTGAATTTGGTAACTTTTTCCGGGTTGAACTGTTGTGTAGGCCGACCGCCCCGGTGTTCCAAGCGCACACATTTCTCCTTGGCAGTCTTGAAGAAAACATCCTTCATATGCGGCCGATCAGCGTAACTCGAGTCGCTGTTGCCCGTTCCATAGCAACAATGTTTAAAAACCATGGTCTTAGATTTGGAAAAAGCAGTCGTTTACCGAGTAAAACCTAGGCTAACGCACGTCTCTTTTACAGCAAAACAACGGCGGCTTTCCGGAGTTTGCCCCACTGCGTACCACGTGATGTGACGTCATCGTGACGTTGTGTTTCTAAAAATAGCTCGCGCGCGGTACCCCATTAGACATTGCTGAGAAGTTAGAGTATGCAAATTGTCATTGACAGTAGTGTTATTGTAACAGGTGATGGACCATAATCTTCTCAGCAGGTGGCGATGGCCCTCACAGCTTTTGTGAATGAGCTGTTTTGGAGTCCGTTAGTTTTGGATTCAGTAACATTTATCACTATTATCACATATCACAACCTTTCCTAATATCACCTGGCTCTAGTGCAATATTAAGATCTGCATAATTTTTATTTACGCAACAGCGATATAGCATTTTCAAAGCACATGAAACAGGTTAGCTGTCTGTTTTTTTCAACTTTTTCTTGTTTAGTACGATGTTAGGGTGTAACTAAATATTTCACTACGTTTTTATGGAAACCAGTCCAGATTAAGACCTGCAGAACATCTGCTAATTTATTAACCCTGATAGACCGTCACTATAGTCATCTACAGTACCATCTATGTTTTTACTTTATTGGAGAATTTTCTACTAATCTTTCTCATTATTGCTTTGACAGTTTTTAAAATAAAGCCCCAACTGTTTTAAACATACTATGTTTTAGTTCATGCTTTTTTACATTTTATTTCTGTGTATAATATGCAATTGGAAGTCAGGCTAACATGTATCAAACAAAAGAGGCTTTTACTCATAAATTGCAATTCATATACTCTGTACTTAATCTTAATTAATCATTAACCCATAGCTGGTTAACTATTTCTTTACTTAAGCCTGCAAGCAAAACGAGGAGAACGTAGCTGCCTAGCTCCAGCCAGAAATACTGATTCTTACAATAAACAAGTGTCAAAAATCTGCAGGAAATATTAGCCAGTCATGATCTGTATCTTAGGTTGGCTCAGGTAAAGTTTTTAATTTGTGAAAGGTTTAATAAAACACTGAATTGAAGTATTTCATGTTTGTGACTAGAGATTTATGCCTTATGCCACATAAACTAAAGTGACACAGCTGAATGGTACAAAGATATCAATAATATTCTGAGGAATTTTTTTTAAGTATAAGTCTTCCTTTAACAAAGAGATTTATTTTAGGCACGCTGAAGCGTCACCTCGGCGTTGCTTCAGCCCCTCCTAACCCTAACCCAAAATTACCAAACCATGCTCTCTCTGGCTGTGTTCATCTTTTACCTCAGCCATTGCGAGGCGAGGAGAACACGTTAATGAAAAGGATTTTTAGCTGCAATGTAATTATTTTATTGGTTGGATTTTCGGGCTTAATGCCCGGCTGAACCAGGGGAGCGGAGCGAGGCTTCAAACGTTTCCCCGGCTCGAGCGTCTCTAGAGCGGCCAGAGCTCATGAAGCTGTTTCGCCCAGAGGATTTTAGACAAGTAGTTAATATTTAAAGCTTTGTATTAGATATTTCAGACATTGTGGGAGCGAGGAGAATACATTAATAGTTAAAAAAACAATTAACCGCAGTGATAATATATTTTTTATCGGTTTGATTGCGTGCTTACTACCAGTCTGCGGGCTGCTCTGGATGGAGCGTGCGGTTTGACTGAGCTCGAGCTGCTTTCAGCGGGTAACTCTGCGAAGCTCCCCCCTGGTGCTCTGAGCGTTAGACAGAAAGACAGACCGTCAGCAGGGAAAGGCAGACAGCCGCTGCCTTGTATGAGAGGTGAATGGATGGGCACTCCAGAAACAGGTTTTAGTGAGAAATGAGAGAAAGCCTCGGCATATCTACGGATGTGACAACAGCGCGTCTGGGAAAGCTAAAGTGTTTTTCTTTTTTACCCTTCAGGCGTGATTCAATATAGTACAATTATATTTCACTCTGTTCAGAGTGGTTCTTAACATTAACGTGTTGCTCTTCCGTTTTTCTGGACTTCCTCGGAGAAAAAAACTTCTCATTTCTTCTCATTTTTTATCACTCAAAACTCCTCTCGAGTCAGCACGGTTTGGCCTTACTCCTCAGCAGAAGAGCAAAAACCCGGGCTGGACCAGCTGTTCCCAAAACACTGGAAAGTGAGCAAAGCCGTGCAGTGTGCGGCCATTACCAGTGAGTAGGACTTTGGCTTCTGAAGCTCACAAAACATCACTCTGGATTAGATCCCTGCTGGAGTCAAACGTTGGCAATCGCAAGTGGCAGCTCTGGTAGCTTCTTCTCACTAGGTCTCGCAGGACATTGATGTATCGGCAGGCGTCGTTAGCAGTGAAATGTCTCCACATCTTTGTTTCTAATGTGAGGTTAAACCTCTCAATCACAGAGGCTTTTGCTTCGCTTGCCAAGTCAAAATGTTCAGTACCATGTTCCTCCATTAAAAACTTAATCAAAAACCTTTACCACCCCAGCAGCAGTTCTCTTCAAAACTCTTAAAAAGAAGACGCTTAATAAATTATTGTGGCCAGGATTTTCCTTCAGTAGGGTTTGTTTGTCAAAAAGGGTCTAGTTGGAACTGTTCCAAAAGTCTTGTGACTAAAACTGTAATTCTCATGAAATGTATTCTTATAGGAATTTTGTTATCATAAAAAAATGTTTGTACTTTTTCAGTTCCAACTTTGTTAAGCCTGGTTTATGCTTGACACATCCGCGAGGTCCGCACGGAATATTACGTCACTTTGGCTACTACGCCCCTCTGCACAGCCAAAAGTGTCCGCTCTGTGCACCGTGAAATATTCCTAACTATGTGACAGTCCCATGCAGAAAAACATGGCTGACGAGCTCCTTCTGGCAGCGGGTCGTAAATATAGACATCTTTATGATTTGGCCCATAAAGATCACCGTGATCGACAAATTGTTAACATTTCCTGGACAGAAATCACAGTTCCTCTTGGATGATAGTAAAAGACTTTAAAACCTGCACGGAGTATAAACGCTGTAGACGTTTTGTCCGCACGCCTCATTTTTCGCACAAAACATCCGTATGTCAAGCATAAACCAACCTATACCCATTTCACCCTGCATAGCACTCTGCAACCGATTTATTACCCCTAAACTACGAGGGTGGGATGGTCTCTTATACACCTTCGTCCTTTATCTTCTTCCCCTCTCTATGCTTAGTCTGATGATGAAATGAAGAAAAACTAAAATGTTTATTTTATTTATGTTTTTTACTCTCTTTTACATTTAATGTAGTCACACATTTCTCAACAAGGTACGTGAAAATAAATCATTTATAGCCATTTACTAAATGGTTAATAAACAAATGTTATAACAGGCCTTGATGTTGACTCAAATTTTCTGAAGACTAACAACTACCTCCTATTAACTTACATCATTCTTCAATACAGTGGCGGTTCTAGACCAATTTTATCAGGGGTGCGAAGGTGGGGCTAGTATTTTCTTTTGTGGGGGCACAGAACAAAAGAAAGAAACAAAAAAGCAGTAAGTGAGTCAAAGAGCCACTGGGTTAGGTGCCTGCTAAAGTTCCAGGGGCCTTTGGGACTGTTATCTGCAGATTGCAGATCGAGCACATATTACCACAAGAAAATGATTTAGTATTGTGTTTTCAGTACAGGGGCCATTTCAGGGGCCAGGACTAGTTCTACAGGGGCACTGGCCCCTGTCGGCCCCTGTCTAGAACCACCCTTGCTTAAATACCCCTGAGCTGAGAGGAAAGCGAGGTATCGTGCCTCTCCTGTATGTTGCTATCTGTGACTGGTTGCTGAAATCCTTGGTACTTTTCCATTTTGGTTTTTAAAAATACATTAATCCTATCACCACAAATGTCATGGTTTCTCTACAGGAAAAGAGTGCTGAGAGTGTTTACTTTTTAATTTAGCTTTAATAATTCAGCTTGTCCATCTTCTGTAGTTCCACTTTCCTGTATTACAGATGGTTTCACTTTTGTTATCACGTAAGCCATCTGGCCAGCCTTTCGGTCTATCTCTATTTCATTAAGTAGCCAGCGCCTCATTGATTAAAGTCTCTTTTCACTCAGCCTGCAGCCTAATGTACACTTTGAATCGTCTGAAAAGACGAAAACCTGCCTTGCCTAATGGTTCGGCTCCTTAACTTATCCATTAAAATATTTCAAACATTTCCAAAGTAATCTATAGCTTCCTAAGTAATTTAAAGCTTAGACATGATAGCAAATACGTCATTCTCCAGTCATTATCATCACTCTTCTTTATTGATCATATAACGATTCTTACCGGAGCAATTATAAAAGAGTCATCCCCCTAGTGTCTGTTACTTCAGTTGTTAATTATTCCACCCAATCCTTCTCATGTTTAACTTTCCTCCATTCTTTACTAAATCATGCCAATGATTTTAAAATACTCCTTATGATTAAATATTAAGAAAAATGATGGATACAAGATTCATATAAGAATCTTATACAGTATTCTCCCCTCTTGGTATTTTTGGTGGAATAGTCAGGTTTCGGTGCTCGTAGGATCCATAAGCTCTGGGATTTATCTGTAATAGAGGTTGGAGTGGTGATAACGTGAACAAAAACACCAGGACGAACATAATTTGGCGAGAGCTGTGAATACTGTATGAGATTCTGCTCATGTGATTGTCTTATATGAACCTTATAGCCCTCATATCATTTAATATTTAATCCTAAAGAGTATTTTAAAATGGCTGAGATGAGTTAGTAAAGAATGGAGGAAAGTTAAACATGAGAAGGATTACGTGGAATAATTAACGACTGAAATCAGTAACAGACACTAGGAGGATGATTCTTTGATAATTGCTCCGGTAAGAATCATTATATGATCAATAAAGAAGAGTGATGATAATGACTGGAAAATGGCGTGTTTGTTATCAATTCTGAGATTTAAACTATGATTTCTTTGGAAATGTTTGACATTTTTTAATGGGTAAGTTAAGATATCAAACCATTGGGCATGACAAGGCAAGTTTCTTTATAACACACTTTTCAGTAACAAGACAAGTCAAAGGGCATTAGGCTAGATGCTGAGTGAAAAGAGAAAGCACTGTAATCAATGAGGCGCTGGCTCCTTAACGAAAAAGAGATAGACCAAAAGGCTGGCCAGATGGCTTACGTGATATATCATATAACAAAAGTGAAACTTTCTGTAATACAGGAAAGTGAACGACAGAAGATATGCCAGACAAGAACAGCTGAATTAATAAAAATCAAATAAAAAAGTAAACACTCAGCATTCTTTTCCTGCGGAGAAACCATGACATTTTTGGAGATATGATTAATGTATTTTCAAAGGCAAAAATGGGATAGTGCCAAGGATTACAGCAACCGGTCACAGATAGCAACATACAGGAGAAGCTCAATACCTCGCTTTCCTCTCAGCTTAGGGGTATTTAAGAATGATGTAAGTTAATAGGAGGTGGTAGTTAGCCCTCAAAAGCTTTGATTCAACATCACGGCATGTTATAACATCTGTTTTTTTACCATTTAATAAATGGCTATAAATGGACAATATGTACCCCTTTTTTATTATTTTTTACTTTTCAGGTACCTTGTTGAGGAATGTGTGACTACTATGAAAATAAAAAAAGAGAATTAAACAAAATAAATAAGCAAAATCCACATGCATTTGTGTTTTCTTATTTCATTATCAGAGCAAGCATAGGAAGGGATGGTGGGAGGATAAATGGCAAAGGTTATCTAACCAGATCCAATTGGGAAAACGCCCAACCGCTCCATCACAAGTACCCCTTTAAAAAAAAGTATTACATCAGATAATATATATCTATATATAATGTATATACAAATACTAGAAAAATCTAATTCTATTAATCATTTTTAGATTAATTTCTATGTTTGCTCTATAAGTTAATTTACAATGCGCCTAAATTACCAAATTGTAGCCTAAATCCTCTTTCATGCTTATATTTCTGACATACCAAAATAACAAGTTCCTCTGTTTCATCCTCCCCACAGTGGTTACAACTGAAGTAAAGTTATAATCAGGTCCCATATGCTCAAATATTTCCTGTTTCCTGCCTTTTTAATCCTATAAAATCATCTTCTTGTTCTTCCACATCTCATAATTTATGCAATTCTTTCTTTAGTTTTGGATTGATACTTTGTTTATTCCCTATTTACTTTTACGTATACTGTAAAGTACGTCTTGTAGCTCCGTTATCAAATTAGGTCTTTATTTGAAATGGTTTTCATAACTATTTAGTGAATCATTTGGTGACAACCTATTATTGTACTGTACAAAAAAAAAGCTGAACAACCAGACTGCTAAACAGTTTGACCTGCCTTAAAACTAAACGGTGAATAAAAATGATGCAGTTCCTAGTATTGCACTTGAGCTGCGTGATATTAGGAACAGTTGCGTTATGCGATGACAGTGATAAATGTTGCAACAACGATATAGCTGGCGATAAATAGAGACAAAATTCAAGCTTTAATATCTTTTTGCTTTAGAATTGTGGCAAAAATAGACCCCAGATGAAGAGTAGTCTTCTGAGTTACTAAAAAATAAAAACATTGATCATATCCATCCGAAACAAGTGGATTATTTTTCCAGAAATACAGCTAAGAAATGTCCCCTTTGAAAAAAATGCGCATATGCATGGCCATCCTAAATAGGGGAAAAAACAATCTCTCAAATCCGACTGGTCTTATTTCTTTCTACTGAGGCCTTCCTCTTCTTCTCACAAACTTGTAAGACAGTTTGCTTCCTGTGACTCTGGGTCATTTTCAAAGTATATAGCAAGTGGAAACTAACCAGGAACGAGCACACACACTGATGTTACGTAAACACGTCACAATGATCGGCATGTGGGACAACCAACAGATAAGGTGATCCCCCTGGAACTCGGAGCCAAAAAAGATTGTCCACTATACCTTAAAATAACAATTGTCACCAAACATATTAGGAACAGTGAGAGCCTGAGTGGAGGGTGCTTCAATAATTTGCTAACAGTGCAGTCCAGCCGTTTCCTTGCAATATGCATACTGTTATCTGTGATATTGTGATTACGCAATATAGTATGGAAACTGCACGGTGCAGGAGAGGAAGGACGTAGTAAGGGTGGAATGGTCAGCATAGGGGATTGTGGGATGCCATCTACATGATCTGGACACGGTTTATGCTGCACGAGTCCAGAAAAGGACCAGACGCATTACCACAGATCCCACCCATCCAGGCAATGCACTGTTTTGAGCCACTTATATCAGGTAAACACTTTAAAAACTGTCATGTTTCATGCTGCTGCCAGAATCTGTTTCTTTTCCATGTCTGCCCAGTTTTCTGCTGCAGATAGCTCACAGCAGTCCTTACTTCCTCCTCGTCAAATTTATTCAACCGCATTTGGCGGCAGAGATCCAGTGTTTCCTTCCTTACTTCATGCTGCTGACCATTGTTCTCAAACCATGGATCTATCACATAAAAAATATTTAAAAACAGTTCAATAGTTCAGTTTGGAATGTAACAAAAAAGATAAAAGCCAAGGTGGTGTTGGGTGGGGTATAAATACTTTTGCAAGGCATTATACGCAATTCATGCTCATTATCTTACCCATCTTTACTGCATAATCACTTTTCTCAGTATGGAATATGGAGGGATCTCGCCTTATTTTGACGTCCATCTTTTAAAGATTTTTACCATGTCATTTTATTATAGCTACTTTAATTGTTTTAATATTTTTAGTCCAGCTGTTATTAAGGTGCAGTTTTTAGCACCATTGCCATGTAACAAGAAGGTCGTGAGTTTGAATCCCAGCCTAGGGTCTTTCTTAATGGAGTTTGCTTTTTTTTAAAGAAAAATTCGGTCTGAATGGACTTAGGTTGCATTGTGTTTTTTCATAAATTGATTAAGATATAAGTCTACAGTAACATAATCATAGATTTCACAACATGGCCTCTGTATTTTCTCTACCCCCCCCAAAATAACCCTTTTCAAAACAACCAACTCTTTTTATATTTTGTGTGTGTGTAATTTCGAACACTTACCTCTAGGGTTCAGTATAACACTGATTTTGTTCTGTTCCTGAGACAGTGGCCAATCTCTCTGAAGGAAAAGCAGTACGAAGAATATGTTATTAATTCTTTTGTTCTTTCTCTTATTGTAATCCACAGGTTATGCCCCTAAAGCCAATGCCCTTGTGCAGAACCTACGCAAGCTGCCCATCCTGCATGATGAGCTTTATGCTCAGCAGACCTGCCTGTATGACTACTACGGATCAGATAACACGCTGGTCCTGCCGTAAGTGCACCAAGATGAAGCATATCACATCAGCATGTAGCCATACTTCATGCCTCTTATATTTAAATATTTGCTATAGACATAGCTGAATTTACAATAAAACCCCATAGTTCATTATTAGTTGTATATAAAAATTTTAATTGTAAAACAGCTGAATAATGGATACTTTTTCTAAATATTTTTAATCTGGCACCAGGGAAAGACCCAGTGAGCATCCTGTAAGGTTTGTGATATTGTTTTTCACTAAAAGCATTATCATCAAATGTACACTTAATTTGATCTCCATTGTAATTAAAAAAATTCAATAACTTACCTTCTAGGACAAACAGCTTTCATAGTAAAACGATTTAATCATGAAATGCTGTTGGATTCTTAATTAACTAACACTTTGTTTAGCCCTAAAATGTAACAGTTTCACATAATTTGCTCACTTAACTGTTTTATCTCCTCTGGTTATTCACATATCTGGGAAAGAATACATTCCTGGGAAACAGTTTTAGTTCTTATTGGTGTTCAGTTTCCTTTTAATGACCCTAACCTGCATTTGTCACCTCTACAGAAAGCCAACGTCCCATGTTGATCTCCAGTTTATTGGGTGCTGTAAAACCTAAAGCATGGCGTGTGCCTTCACCGTGCTTGAAAGTCTTTTTGTTTCTCTGGCATCCTTAAGACCAAATGTTACAGTGTGCTCGCCAGAAAGAGAATGGATTCAGCTGAAATGTTGGTTTTAGTGTTTTTAATGCCCTCCGATCTCCAATTGCTAATGAGTGCTCAGTTTCCAGTAGGCCAGCTGCTTAAATGTTTGAAAGATAATTACACGGGCTGAAATAATTTAATGTTCCTTGGAGCGTCAGTTTGTAAAAACCAAACAATAACGTGCTCATTGGCATGTTTGATATAGTCTGTCTTATTGTCGTGCATATGTGCAGCACAGGAATGAGACTGGACCGGGCTCCAAGCTGATTAACCACTTTTTACGCTCTGTCCTGTCAGTGAGAGTTATGAACATGTAGGGGCATCCCAATGAGTTGAATTTATCCATAACACACATTTATTTCAATAGTTAAATTCAAAAAGTCATACACAGTACACATAAACATACATTTAAAGGCACTGCAAAAATGGATCTAAAAATAAGTAAAATGTTCCTAAAGTTAGTGTATTTATCCTTGATTTGAGCAGGTAAATAAGATTATCTGCCAATGGAATGAGTATTTTGACCTCTAAAATAAGATAATTAGATAAAATGCACTTGAAATAAGATGATTGAGATGAATTGTTCCTATTTTAAGTGCAAAAATCTTATTCCATTGGCAAATTATCTTATTTAGCAGCTCAAATCAAGGCCAATACACCAATTTTAAGAGCATTTTACTTATTTCTAGTTCTGTTTTTGCAGTGGGCTTATTTCTGTTTATCTTTATCATTGTGATGTGCCCCTGATAAAAATCAAAATGTTAACATTGCAAAAGATTAATTAAAGAAATATAGAAATGTTATGTTATGGGCCAACAAAATCTGCTGGTTGTCTAGCAGACAGTCACTATCATCCTAAACAAGGAGAATACACTACAAAAGGTCACATGTGTAGAAGTGGGAAGGCTTACGCAGTGTTGTATCCAAGCATATCAAAAGAAAAAAGCATGGCAGAAAATGGTCCACAAGCCCCTGGCGTAAATTAAACAGTTTGAGAGGTGGGGGAGGGGGGCTGATAAGGATTAGACTGTTGCAGGAGTCTCACACACAGATATATCCAAGATATGGATACAACTGTCACAATCCTTGTGTTTATGCAGCGCTGAACTAGAAACAACATCAAAAACACATTAGCTGGGCTAAGGAGTAACAGCGCTGGTCTGTTGCTTAGTAGGTTTTGCATTTTTTTGGGTGAGGGCATCTCATCTGCTTGTCTAGGTATATCCTGTACAATATACAGATATGCTTTACAGTAGAGTGATGTTTCTGTAGTAAAAATCACTTTCATTTGTATTCTTCTAATTTTCTAGCAAACTATAATTTGGGGTTTCCTTACTTATAAGCCATAGTAAATACAAGTAAAAATAAATCGATGCTTGAAAAGTACAATTTGTTGTGTAATGAATATATATAATATATCTAAGTCAAAAGTTATTCATATCCATTGCAGATTTAGGTTTAGAGAAGCAAAAAGTGAGAAATCTACTGTAAAATCAACCTAAATCATTCTTATTTGTCACCTGGGATGGAAGTAACAGTCCCTATAAGCAACCGGTCCTCTCCATCAACGATGTCTTAGTCAAATCTTTCTCCTTTCAAGGCTAGAGGTACGGTCCGGACCAACTTTGGTTCAGAGTGTTCCTTGTGTTTACTTCCTGGCTCCTGAGCCAATCAGATGAAAGTTCCCAGGGTTCCCAAAACAGAGCGCAGCATTTCGTGTTTTATGTTGGCAAAAAGTAGCAGCCTGCAAACATGGAAGCCAGTAAGAGAAGTGGACCAGAAATAGAACAAAATACAACCTCATAGACCTGTGTAAGTAAAAAGTCAGAGGGTTTTCACAGCAGCAATGGACCATTGAGAAAATAGTTGGCCTTTGTAAAAAGGCATTGTTTATTGTGTTGTTCAAGTTTTAAACACTAGGTGCCATTATTTCTTATTGTTCCTTTAAAGTAATCTTTTAATTTTGCCATATTGTTTCATCAGACTTTAAGTAATATTAATTGTTTGTTGTGACACGGCTAAAGAGTCAAAGATTAGGGTGATGGCAAGGAGGCCTTCCAACCTCATTGACAGATACACCTTGGCAGAGTACAGATTTTATTCAAATAGAATCTGTTGTGGGAGTTATAGATTCATTATAGAATCTATAGTTATAGATTGAAAAGTCACTACACTGGTTGATCATGCAGAGACCTTTCAAACTCGAAAGACTGGTAATCTGTCCTCTAAAATGATTAAATACCAGTGAAAGCCGATTATCAGTTTTAAGAAGGCTTTGAGAAGGGAATAGATCATAGGTGTCCAGCTCCAGTCCTCAAGAGCTGGTGTCCTGCCAGTTTTAACAGCGTTCAACACTGTTCGAACGTCTCTGCTCCAACCAAGTTGATTCAAATGGTCCAACTACGTCCGCAGCATGTCATCAGCTGTGTCCAAATTCAGGGGCTGCGAGGCGGCCAAGGCTGTCCAACTTCGAGTGTCCTGCAAATGTGGCTGACAAATGCGACCCTTTTTTCTCCAGACTCCAACGATGAGTCCAGTGTATCTATCCATTGTGAATGAATAATTGCTTGTCCATTGTTCAAGCGGAAGTGGCAATGGCGGAAGAGAGTGGCAAGAACTGCGATTAAAGTTTGATGTTCTACACTTTCTGTGACACACGATGAACAATTAAGGTGGTTTTAAGCAACAAAGAAAGGAAACTAGCTAGGAGTGTGCATGCACATTGGCGTTAGGTGAGCTCTTCACAATGATTGGCATGTGGGACATCCAATTGATAAAATTATCCCTCTGGAACTTGGAAGCTGAAAGAAAATTGTCCTCTGTACCTTTAATTTTTTACATTTCAGCGTTTTGTCACTCAGCAAACCAGTTCGGCGAAGATTAATATTCCGCTTCACAACTGTAATAAATTATTTAAATAAATAATTTAACTTTAAAGGTTCATTGCGCAAGTTTTGAAGTTAAATATTATTAATTTTCTTTTTCATACATCCCTTACAATTGCCCGACGTGTAGAATGAGTTATTCCCTAATTACCGCAGTGGCCTCTATAAACTGGATTGTCAGTTCATGAGCGAGTGACTCGGGCCAAATCCTCTGGGTGTGCAGGTTCACTTGGCTACTTTGTTGAGTGTCTGCCTCCATTGACACATTAGCGAGAGAACAGGAGCGAACTTCATTATTTATAACTTTCTTATCTAGGAAGACATTACGCGTCTAAACAAAAGATCTTTGCAGTCGCAGCAGCAGATGCTTTTCCTCTTCTCCCATGCACAACACTGGTGTCATTTCAACTTATCACCAGAGGGGGCAGACGTCTGCAAAAATTCTAGAACTTGTTCTATGCTCCTTTAATGTTTTATTGGAGAGCTCATCTTTAAAACATGCCTGCCGTCGTTGCAGCAACCGCTGGAGTTCTGCAAGAATTAAATAAACAAACGGCTTCACGGCTCTTTGCTTCCCTGTAGGTTACAGCGGTTCTTAGGTTAGGGCAGGAACAGCTGGTGAAGGCTGGACTGTCCCGTTTCACTGCCACTAACTTCTGGCCTTGTCAGCCTCCAAGGCCTCTGAAGGACCTGGTCTAGACCAGGTCCTTCAGAGGATGTAGACCCTGAATTTGGGCACAGTCATAGAGTTCTGCAGAGGTCTGCTAATTAACCAACACTTCATTGAGGTGTTGAACCAGGGAAATAACTAAAACATGCGGGATTACTGCCCTTGAGGACTGACTTTGAACAGCATTGGTATAGATCATTTCAGACATGTAATTGTGTTTTACATAAAATGTAGGTAAAAACTGATGTTTTATATGTTGAGAGATGCCTGTTATATTTCCTATCAGCGACACACTTTTGTTGGTTTAAGGGGAATTTGAATTTCCCTTTAGTCCTTTAATTTGACATCTAAACTTGCCAGTGGTATGACTAATTTCAGGTTTTACGAGTCTTGATGTTTTCTCCTTTAGTTTAAGCATCACTGGTGTCAACTGAATTAGTCCTATATGCAAGCTAAGACCGTCCACTCTCAACCCCCAACCTATTCATATATGCAATCACACACACACTGCACAAACTTATTATTCTTAAACTATCAGGCTTTTTTGCATGGATATGCTAATGTGTAGCTTTGATGCACCTTAGGCCAGAAAGATGAATAATTTGTCATTTGTAATTGTATTTTCTTCTGCTACTTTAAATCTCAGATTATCGACAACATATGTCACAGGGTTGTGTATGGATGAGAGGCTAATTAGAAGAGTGAAGGCCCCTGTTTGGATGGGCATCTGCTCTTCCCCCTGCTGTTCCTTTCAGCTCCTGTCTCCCTGGGACAAGGCTGCCCATGATAATGTTGGGGGGGGGGGGGGGGGGGAGTCACACCCTGGTTTTTAAAAAAAAGAGAGAGATTAGAGTGGAAATCTTTCAGTCACTGATGTAGCCGTCATGCTGCTTCACATGTGAGTGTTGCAGGTGGGGCTCTTTAGGTCGCCTGAATTTAACTCCAATTAAAGGTGACATGAAACTTTCCAGGGAAAGGGAATATATTTTCCCCCACCAATCATACAGAAAGTCCCAAAGTAGTATAAAACTAGTCTTGTCCCTTTAATTTCGAAGTTTAGAAATTGCCTTATACTGAAGTTGTCTAGCTTGCTCTGTGTTTTAAACCCCCCCCCCCCAGAACTGAGAGTCCAAACCTTGCATTTCGGAACACTGCTCTCCATACATGCATGGCAGCACACCTCGATTTTCCATCAACAGGATTCCTTGTGTTTGAAACAGGTTGTGGCAGCTTGCTGTGGAAACACAAAGGCCCAGCCAAAAAACTAAACAAAACAAAACAAAAAGGAGCTTTTGGCTCTTCACCAACTATTTTTTTTAGTAGTAACCGTTTTTACTGCTTTAAACTTACTTCCTTTCCTTAATCAGAACTTAAATACAAAAATGATTGGAATGAACATAATTCATCCTGTCCTATTTAATTATTTGTCTTAAACGTTTGCAATTTGTGTGTCTTGGAATGAATCTCTTTGTACTAACTCCACTAACGCATGAATTTTTTCTCCTATCAGAGATTTGTGCTTGCTAAGTATTAAATTTGTAAATTTTCTTCCTTCTAAGGCCGAGTAAGTTAAATAAGAGGATAATCTACACGATCCTGGAGTACAATCCTCTCCTCGACTCATCCAACATGACCACAGATGACTGGGGCCGAATTGGAAAAGACATTGAGGTAGATCTATAGGTGCATCTCATTAAGTTTGTGACCAAATGCCCCAGTTAGTCTTATTATTTTTTGTTAACATTCTTGTTTGCTTGATTTTGTCATACCACATCTTTGTTTTGTAGTCAGCAAGGATTTACTAAATACAATACAATACTAAATATTTTTTGTGTCTCAACATTTGTAAATAAACCACCAGCTACGATGGGAAACATTTGTCTACTGCCCTTCTTTAGTGACTTTGGCCAGGTTATCCCACAAATTAGATTATCATCAAAAAGTAATCTTGTAATTAAGTCAAAAATGATATAGCTTAATTAGACATGAAGTGATATATTTCAAGCATTCTTTCTTAAGTTATTAGATGACCATTAATGCTTACAGTTAACGAAAACCATAAACTCACTTTCTCAGCAAATTAGAATATTACATGAAAACAATAAAAAGGCATTTTTAATAGAAAGTTTCCCTACTAAAAAGTCAATCCATGTACCATAAAGTTTACAGTCAATACTTGGCTGGGGCTTGTCTTGCCTTTTATATTACATCAATCAGCCGTGGCTCACCAAATCACCACCAGCTTTGGAAAATTCACACTGGACTCCCAAGCAACTCCAAGCATACTACAAAACTGGCCAAACAGGGTGGAGTGGAACGCTGTGTGACCTGGAGGAGGGTGTGGTGTGAAGTGACTTCTTTGCATTTAAAACAAGCTGCTCTAGATGCTCCTCAGAACAGGGGTGAAAGAGGGGTGTAAATTAACGGGGAATTCAGACCAAAGCATTGCTGTTCCACTTCGTAAAGACCACAACTGAATGATTTAAATGTGAAAAGGAATGAATAATATGTCAGTTAAAGCCAATGCATTGAATAGATATTTCCCATGAATAGATCTTTCTTTAGTGGCTTTTGATGATTTGACTGCAGCTGAGGTCCATGTCCTGTGAATCTTCCCTAAACTCTTGAATGATGAGGTTATCCTGTGTTGCAACTATTTTCAACCACAGTTTTTCCTTCCTCTCAACTTTCCATTACCGTAATATGCTCAAAGACGGATCCTTTTTGAATAGCCAGCTTCGTTACCAATGGCTTGTGGAGTTTGCCAGTGGATGGACAGGTTTCCACAGTCTTCCACATAATTATGGAGTCCATAACAACGTCTCTCTAGTACTATCTGCATAAAAGCATTTTTATTAGTCATATGAAATATTTAAATTGTAATTCACAATCATTAACATTTATTGGAATATAAGCTTGATGTAAATTAACTTTTTAAATATGATTCAGATGCACCTGTGTAGACAAACACATTTTAATCTTACGGTAGTTTTCATCTAGCTTAAGAAAGTTAAGAGTATATAAAAATAAATATTGCACGATAACATTGTGTGATCTTTTTAAATTTTCTCACCCCAGAAAAACTATGAAAGCTTTGATGGGTTTGTGATCCTTCACGGCACGGACACTGTGGCTTACACGGCATCTGCTTTATCCTTTATGTGTGACAATTTGGGAAAGCCGATCGTTCTCACCGGCTCTCAGGTAAGACCCGTGGTCTTCAGGAGTTTAACTAAGCAAATTGTGAAACATGCACGCAAAATGTAAGCGTTTACTTTTTGTATTTAGGTGCCGATCTATGAGTTAAGGAATGACGGCAGAGACAACCTTCTGGGAGCGCTGCTAATCGCGGGCCAATTTGTCATTCCTGAGGTTTGGAAAGCTCCCTTTTTTAATGACTTGGCCTTATTTATCAAACTGAAATAGGACGTCTGAGCAGTTGCTTGGACTCCTCAGTAGTTTATGTTACTGAAATAATGTCTAACTTTAATGGGAATACCGTGTATACGGTTATGTGGAGAGAATACATCATGTACCTCAGAGACGGGTGTGAAGCTGTTGAAGGAATGCTTTCTAATGACCGGGAGGTGTTTCGCAACACTAAACAACAGTTAACAGAACAGGAAAAGCACCTGACTCTGTTCATTGTATTTTCTGAAGAAGTTTAGCAGGAATGATGTCTGTCAGGGCAGAGGATTTCAACCAGAGCAGTTTGTTGCCCTGACAGGTTTTTTGTTCATTTTATCTGAGAATATAATGGCTGCAAAGTCAAAATAAAGAAAAACACACTGAGAATTGTATGTGAATAATGTACTATCTAAGTCTACTTGGAAAATTTATGCAACATATGTGAATCTAAGCTTTGGATAATGCTTTGGATTTGTGTAGCTTTAACTGGTAGAAATCTATATGATCAATCATCTGTCCCCATTTTTCAAACCAAACTATTAAAAGGTTGCATAGATTTTATGATACTCTGGTTGGCCAAAAGGTTCAGTGTTAGTCTAGCCTAACCTGAGCACCCTCTTCCATGCCAGAGACACTGCATTTATTTCAACTCGTAGTTTTCATAGTTCCCCTGTTAACAGATTGTTCAACCTGAGCTGTGGGTCTCTGCAACTCCTCCAATATCACCACTGGCTTCTTGGTTGCTTCCCTGATTAATGCTGTTCTCGCCTGCCTTTCAGTTTAGGTTGACGGCCTACGTAACATCTCAGCTTTATCTTTGACCTGTCTGGTGTGTTTCTTGGTCTCGATAATGCTGCTTGTTCTCTAATGTTCTCTTCAAAACCTCCAAGGCCTTTTCAGAAGAGCTGGGTTTATTCTGAGATTATATTGCACAAAGGTAGACTCTGTTCACTAAGTAGGGGACTTCAAATAGCTGAGGGCTGCACTTAATTTCATTTCAGGCTATCGGATTGAAAGCCAGACTGTTCAGACTTTTATCCGTCAAAACGTTTGAAAACATCTTTCTTTCACAACGTTACAATTATGCAGTACAATGTCTTGCTTTGCCACGTTAAATCCCAGTAAAATACACTGGGATTTAATGTGGCAAACACTGGTTACATTGGTTGTAACATGGCAAAATGTGAAAGTGTGAATACTTTTGCAAGACGCTGTATACAAAAATTGTTCTGAGTTTTTTTTACCTCTAAAATTTGTATTTTCCCCAATCTTTAAGTGACATTGGCCTATGATACATACCAAAGTCATGTAAAGGTGTATGCAGAAAAAAGAGCAAAAATGTACAAACTGATTTTATATGTAACAAATTTTGGTCAATAAATAGGTATCTTCTCTTCCAGGTGTGCTTGTATTTCTACAACAAACTCTACAGGGGAAATCGTGTGACCAAGGTGGATGCTGGGAGTTTCAACGCATTCAGTTCTCCCAACTTGGCTCCTCTAGCCACAGCTGAAGTGGATTTTAAAAGTTAGTCATGGATTAAATACTACTGCATACAGAAGGTGTGTAGGTTTTTGTTGTTTTTGTTAAAGCAATCCTATAATTTTTGCTTTAGTTAACTGGGACACTGTTTGGAGGGCAAACACCACAGCAAAGTTTCAGGTCAGAACTGAGCTGAACAGGAATGTGGGCCTGCTCAGGTTGTTCCCAGGAATCACCGCATCAACAGTAAGAACATTTTATTTCTTTAATACTGCCAGTAGGACACTATCAGTATGATATTGGTACCAAGTGATATACTGGAGAAATTCTTAGTGAGTTACAAAGATCTTTGAAAGTCCATAACACCAGTTCTTTAAACTAAGACAGATTTCAGTGTTTTTTTGCAGTTTTGTTGGTCAGCCAAAGGTCCTCATTAATCATTTAACGTTAGCATTCAGGGTTTCCGCTACATGTAATTGATCACGGAGCACCGCCACACCAAAATAAAAACAGCCACAATTTCCGAATGAATAGAATTCAATTCAATTCAATTTTATTTATATAGCGCCAAATCATGAAACATGTCATCTCAAGGCACTTTACAAAATCAAGTTCAATCATATTATACAGATTGGGTCAGATTATACAGATTGGGTCAGATTATACAGATTGGTCAAAAATGTCCTATATAAGGAAACCAGTTGATTGCATCAGAGTCCCGACAAGCAGCATTCACTCCTGGGGAACCGTAGAGCCACAGGGAGAGTCGTCTGCATTGTACATGGCTTTGCTGCAATCCCTCATACTGAGCAAGCATGAAGCGACAGTGGGAAGAAAAACTCCCCATTAACGGGAAGGAAAACCTCCAGCAGAACCGGGCTCAGTATGAACGGTCATCTGCCTCGACCGACTGGGGTTACAGAAGACAGAGCAGAGACACAACAAGAGAGACAAAAAAGCACACATTGATCCAGTAATCTGTTCTACATTAGATGGTAGTAGTGGGTGAGAATAGAAAAATATTGTAAATCAATGTAAAGCATATGATGTGTAGTATACTGTATAGTTGCGTGCTTATTCTAATCAGAATCAAAGTTGAAAATACATTTAAATATCATGTAATGTTAAAATGTACTTTATTTTGAAAAACCAACAACGCCTGTAATCTGTCTCGCTGCGAAGCTGCTAATAACCTGGTGGCTATTGCGCTGCGGTGCGCTTGGTAGTGAAAGACAACTAGAGACGACAGTCCAGCGCTGGCAACTTGGCGACCCTGATGCTATATCTGGGGACTTTTCTGACCCCTCTAGCAATTTATTTTTCAAGCAACTAGAGACTAATCTAGTGAATTTTTTAACAATTTAGTGACTTCACGTGAAAGCAGCAATCTTTTACGAGGGAGACACGGCTGCTAGTGCTCCCTATTTCCCTCAGCAATGTCTCACAGGCAGCTGCCTCGTCCTTAAAAGCCCTGCATGCAGTCAGAGCGAAGAGAGCAAAGAGGAGACCTGCTCCGTTTTCACATTGCAAATGTATAACATTCGCAAAGCTGCCGATGATTCCTCCCTGGAGTACAAAGCAGGATATAAATATAATGTAAATATAGTTTTTAATCTAGTCTCTCTTTTTTTCTCTGAGACTGTTACTCTAAAATAATTACCTGAATACCACAGCCTGAATCACTGATTCACCTCATTCAATGCGTGTGCCTCTGATTACTGTTTTTTTTGTTTTTTTTTTGGATTAAGGCAATGCATAAAAATTCATACATAATTTCATACAGTAATCTTAACATATGTTGCATTTCAATGACATTTTAACGTCAGTGATGTGGATAATCAATATAGTTTTTCTTCAGATAAGGCTTTTGGTAAAAAAAAAAAAAAAAAGGCAATGCCTGGTCCAACATCCCCACCTGAAGTTTGATTAAAATTTGAATTGGCTCACACATAAAATTAAAATGCCTTTGGATGAAAGAAGTTATGGTCAAAAGAGACAAAGATTGAGCTGTTTGCTCACAATGACAAGAGGTTTGTTTAGCAGAGTCAGAAGCCTCTTTCACAGAACACCTCAAAGCGGTGTTAATGTGCCTTTTTGCTGTTTCAATCTGATTTGTGAAAAGACTGATTTGGCGAACGGGGTAGAGGTCAGCCCACCTCTGTTATACCCCTGACTCACTGAGCGAGGTAGTCACAGCCCCGGATAAAGTGGCTCTCGGAAGGAGTCTAATCTTTAGATCAAGAGTGTTGGTGGGAACTATTTATCCATAACATGGTATTACATTTCTAAAGGTAAAACACTGTTGTTTTTCTCAATCAAGCAATAAAACACAGTTACTTTTATGAAATTAACTTTTTTTTGTTACTGTATCTGCTCTTGTAGCTTGAGTGGAAGTTCTTGCCAGAGAAAAAAAAGAGAGAAAGTTATGGCCCATGTCCAGTCGCCCTGTAAAGAGGGAGGAATGGCGCTGATACTGTACCGTTTAGCTGAGCTTCCCCCCTGCAGAACCTGCGGGGACGAGTCTCCTTTACTGTCTCAATCTGCTCCCACTCCCCAGCTCTGCTATCAAGGCTTTCTTACAGCCCTAAGAGGCCGTTATGAGGTTTTATTAGGCTCCAGACTCCTGCATATTCACCATCCCCACTGTACCGATGCGTAATATGAGGACCGTGTCTGACCTTTTTTGTCAAACTACTAATTATATCCCAAAATACTGACTGAACCCCAAACTTTAAATGTCACCTTCCCCTCACACTGCTATTTGCCAAGTGACTTTATGCTCACTAATGGCTTCAGATTAATTGCTCTCCTTTCTCCCGTTGAAGTCATCTGGTGTTCTAGTCGTGTGCCACGGTTAATGATGTGCTATAGGGCCTCCCAGTGCCTGCCAGCCAATCAGTGATTGAGATACTGGTTTTAGAGATAGCACCAGATGGGCTTTTAGTAGAGTGAATGGTCCCTTGCATAAGAGTTAAAAGCACTGCAGGAAAAATAACACGGAATACTAATTTCTCAATTTGATGCTATGTTGGTTGGTTCGGTCGTAAATACGGGCTGTTTTCAACTTGAGCCGGCTCACATCTGTCTCCAGGTCAAGGCGTTCCTGCAGCCGCCCATGCAAGGCGTCGTCTTGGAGACCTACGGAAGTGGTAACGCTCCTAATAACCGTCCTGACCTTCTGGAGGAGTTCAGTAAGGCCATCAAATCTGGTGTCATCATAGTCAACTGCACCCAGTGTCTGAGGGGCACTGTGTCAGTCTCCTATGCCACTGGAAAGGTAATGGATTTTAGTTAGTCCTCAGGGCTTCACGATAATAGAAAACATATCTTTTATTAATTTTTTTTTAGATATTATGACTTATTATGACTCACTTTTTCCCTCTGTCATCGTAATCGTCCACATACCCATGAAGCTTAAGTGTATTGGTCATTAAAATGTCTAACTGGCATCAACTGCTGTAAAAGTCCATCCAACTAGCCACAACTAGCCAGATATATTGTTTTGAATTCATTATGTGTTAAAGATTTTTAATTTTTCCAGACTGTCCTCATTGTTCCGTTACCTAAAAGGTGTGTCCTTCCTTGCTGTTTTCCTTCTTTTTGTCCATCCATCCTTCCCCCATACTTCCTTGTGTCCTTCCTTTCATCCTTTTTTTATGTCGTCTTTGCTACAATCCTACCTTGTGTCCTTCCATCTTACCTCATATCCTTCAATCTGATCCTCCTTGTTCCCTTCGTTACCTTCTACCTTGCATCTTTCTTTGCTTCCATCCTGCTTTGCATCCTTACTTGTCCGATCATTTGTGCTGCCGTCCATTGCACCATGTGTCCTTTCTTCTATCCTACCTCATGTTCTACCATCCTCACTTGCGTTTTTTCCTTCCCTCTTTCCCTGCCTTGTGTCCTTCCTTGTGATCATCCTGCTTGTGTCTGACCTTCTTTTCTAGTTGTCTTTTCTTACCTTCCTTTTATCTTGTAACCTTCTTTCCATCCTACCTTGTAACCTTCCTACCTTGTAACCTTCTTTCCATCCTACCTTGTAACCTTCCTACCTTGTAACCTTCTTTCCATCCTACCTTGTAATCTTCTTTCCATCCTACCTTGTAACCTTCCTTCCTACCTTGTAACCTTCCTTCCTTCCTTCCTTCCTTCCTTCCTTCCTTCCTTCCTTCCTTCCTTCCTTCCTTCCTTCCTTCCTTCCTTCCTTGTGTCATACCTTTATTCTTTGTGCTCTCCTTCTTTCCTACCTTGTGTCCTTCTACCTGGTGTCTTACCATCCTCTCTGACTGGTACGATAAATTTATAATTTTGGAAGTATATATTTGAATCATATCACAAATATACATTTGAATGAATTATTTCAGATTTAGCTCTTTGAGTAAGATGAATTATCGATTTTTTTTTTTTAATTATACATTTATTTCATGTGTGTAGTTCCAGTTCTAATTAAATGATTACATACATGAATGGCATTTTTTTTATATACAGCGGACCAAATGTTGTATCCAAGCAAGGAATTTTACAAATATTTATATTGGATGGGGATGAGTTTATATGCTGTGCAAGTTACTTGTTCCTCTGACTTTTTAGGTGTTGATGGATGCAGGCCTGATAGCAGGCGGTGACATGACTCCTGAGGCCGCCTTGTCAAAACTTTGCTATGTTCTGGCTATGAAGGAGCTCACTTTGGATGCTCAGAAAAAGGTCACCACTTATTTATTTGCTCAAAGGCTTCATTTTTTGTTGTTGTTGTTGTTGATGTGAACTTTTCAAAGAGAGTAAATCCAAAAGTTAAAGACTTGTTGTTCCCCTCGTCCAGATGATGGCTCAAAACCTGCGAGGTGAAAAGAGCGCTGACCTCGAAGGAGCCAAACTGTGCCTCAGCGACAGCAAGTTCATCCAGGTCATTGCCAAGTCTCTGAGCGTTAGCTGCAAGGAGGTAGGTAGACAGACACCCACGCACACGCTTCAACCCTGTAAGAGCTGAACAGGATTTTCAACAAACCAGTTGATAACAAGACAATCAAGTCTCCGCATTTGTCTTTGTACTTTTTTTTTTATTATTGGCATGACAGCAAAGTGTCAGTTAGTTATACAGGCTTGTGTCCTATTTCTCTGTTTCCCCTTAAAGACGTCGGGGTCACATTAAATCAAAGAAGTGTTACATGTTACCGTGGTTGGCTTCTGTAAAAGTATTATTAACTCTTAAGCATTTTTCACATTTTGTCCTGTTACTACCACAGAGTGTTTTATTGGGATTTTATGTGTTAAGCCACCATAAAGTATTGCATAAAGTGGATTTTTTTTTTTTACATATTTTCTAATATATTTTACAAGGAAACATCTCAAAAGAGTATTTATTTTCAGACACCTTTTATTCTGTTAATCTTTAAAATCCAGTACATTCAGAAAGGCCTAAATTGGTAAATAGAGTCCACATCTGCATATTTAAAGTTAGACCAAAATTTAGCTTCCTGGCCACCATGACAAATGCTAAATGTGGAAACTGCCCACTCTGCACTTTTAACACAACAAGTGTTATAGGTGATGATATAATGTATTTAAAAATCTATTGCAGTCTTTTTTGCCAGAAAAGTTTATGGCTGTCACACAATTTGTTTTTTTTAACAAAGAGCAACTTCAGGACACCAGAGACAAAAAGTAGTGCTTTTTATTGTTAATCATAACACAATGACTGCATTTAAACTTTTTTTCAAAATATTAATATTTCTTGCCTCTCACTTGGAACTAACAGTAGAAAAACTGTAAAAATAACCCAACAGTATTTATAGATTTTAAAAGTTTGCAGTTGTAGAAAAAAATATTACCTTGCCCATCCCAGATTGGTTGTACCGTGTTGAAATGTGAAAATGTCCGAGGGATACCTGTGCTTTTGGAAAGAGATGGTAAATAATATTAATAAACAAGGAAAATTCAGTCAGCGTTCAGTTAGTTTTACTTGCATTATGCAGTGTTTGTTAGTTGTGTTTTCAAACTTTGTAAAGAGGTCATCTGAGAAACATTTTCATGGACTGTTGTATTTTTTTGACATCCAAAAGGAGCTGGAGGCGATCCGTGATGCCTTGACTCCTTCACTGGCATGTGCTGCTGCTAAGATCGGGGACACAGAGGCCCTAAAAGCCCTTAAAGACATGGTGAGCACAAAACAAAAACTGTTCAATGCCCTCTAGCTTTCATCATTACTCCTAAACCAATATATTTTTGTTGTTGTTGGCAGAAGCTCCGAAGTTTACCCATAACCTTGTACGTCAGCAGCAAAGGGTTTTAACCTTTGTTATCTTCCCATGTTTAGGTAGCAGGGTCAGTGTCCGCAGTTGAATCTCAGACATTGATAATTTACCCAATAGTCAAGGTTATTCTGCTTGAATTACTGGTCCAAGGTAACACAAATCCAAATGAACCTTCAGGACACAGAGGGGCAAATTTAATGGTGTGAAGTGTTGAATAACAGCACCGATTCTGAGATTTCTATCCATGAGCGTTTACTCAGGTTTTTAAGTTAATAGCTAGACTTTTCTGTGAAATCGGTCACAGAGAAATCCAGAAAAAAATCGACCTGGAAAAACACAACCTTCCATGCCTCCTGTGACATCATGTAAGGTATAGGGCAACTCATCCGAGTGTTTTGTGCATTTTACTAATTTCTTTACTCTTTATTTGCCTGTTTTCATTCAATTTGCTTTTTCAAAGGTGCGTACGTGTATTCGGCGAGGCGGTAAACAGTGCTTGAGTTGTCTCTGAGAACACTGCAGGGATTTCAGGAAATTCTGGCAACAGTAAAACACATGGAAGTGGCTTTTGAAGACCAGGACAGACCGGAATGGCCAGATTTCATTATCCTCAGCGATCATTTTGAGCAAAGTTGAAAAAAAGAGTCTCAAGATCTGGTCAATGTTTTCCATCAAGACTGTTTTCAAGTTCTAACGACGTTCCCTGCCGGACTGCTGCATAAACAGATACCTCTGCCGCATACAACTGACAGGCAGACAGATTTATAAGCTTTACAGGAAACGCACAGCTTTTAATTTAGATTTAGTGATGTGCAGTGTTGTCTTTGGGCCAAACGTATCCTTTACAATTGTGTTCAAAAGGTCCAACCTTGGTTTCTGCAGATCAAACCTCAGTTTTCCACAAAGAAGCATCAGTTTTGAAGGGATATCACTTTTGCACCATTTTCTCCCCTTGATGACGGTATTCTCTGTGTTTCATGGCAGATCTAATTCCTAGGAAATTGAGTTGTACTGTTCTCCTGACTGAAAACTCTTTGACAGTGAGGTCTCTCTGATGCGTTGGAAGCTTTTCCTGTAAGATGCATCTAAGAAAATATCAGGGAAAACAAACGAGGCACTTTAAGAGATGGCATCTGTTTACTGACTCCTATTAAACACAGACCTATGTTTGACTGTGGTGGTTAAATTTGACAGGTATTCAAAAAGGCTGCAAATTTATACAATCACATCTTGCTGGTTTATTTATTTATTTTATTTTGTCTGCTTGTTTTGAATTGTACAGGTTATATGTCACAAGGTTTGATTTTATCACTAAAACAGCATTTTACACTGGGGTGTGAATACTTTTTTATGTCCACAGGAAAGTTGAAGCTCTCATAACTAAAATGGACCTTGAATGCATGAAGATTTTACATTGTGATCTGTCAAAAGAAAACATTAACTGGTTAATTTATATGTCTCTTTTGATGTCATCAGCCTAAGAGTTCACAAACCAAAGTTAGCCGTTTATTTCTTCAGTGTGCATTTTTTAAATACATTGTATTTAAAAGCCTGCCATGTAAATTGATATTTAATTGAATCCTGGGTATTTATTATCAGTGTATATTCATTAGAGGACAGAAATACACTGCTGGATAGTATCTTTAAAGACAATTTTTGAAGTTCCCACAAATACTTAATAAATTAATGCTAAGAACTGTCAAACTGATGATTCTGTTATAGTGGATAAAACTGTGCAGGTAAATGTGATATTTTATTCATAGCTGTGGCCAGTTTGTTCATAATAAAGGCCAGTTTTTGTGGCTGTTGGGTTCTTATTAGATTAGGATCTGCATGACAGACAGAGCAGCACAACCCGTCCCTGTTTGTACCGTATTTGACTCCCAACTCTGATTTTCCTGCGTTACAGGGCAGCGACTTGCGTCTGGGTGACTTTGATGGACGCACACCTCTGCATGTCGCTGCTTGCGAGGGTCACCTCAGACTTGTGCAATACCTGCTCAATCAGGGAGCCTCGGTCCATGCCAAAGATCGCTACGGGGACACGCCCCTATGCAACGCCGTGCGCTTCAGGTAACGAACGCACCGAGCGCTGATGCTTTTGTTTTTAATCTGCTCATTAAAGTTATGAAGTTGCAGATATTTAAAATCCCCCTCTTGGCCATTAGCAACAATTGTCATTCCTCACAGACATGAAAGTGTTTTCCCGTAAAAACATGCTGTTAATAGCTGCCATAGAAGAGATTTCATTAAACAAGCTGCTGCGAGGCAGGGAATTTGGTTCTGCTTAAATGAGAAGAAGGGAAATGCTGCTGTATTAGTGGGGGGAAGAAAAAAAAAATCAGAGGAGAGACTCATAATGGAGTTTAGAGGCCAACAATAATTACAAACTAATTAGGCTAATTGTCATCTGACAGTTAAGAGAGTGTTTATTTTTACAAACCCCTTCCCTTTTCCCCTGAAATCTTTCTGAACGTCTGCCGGTGAATCGCCACGCTTCATGTTTCTACGTTGGAACGATAATTAAGCCTGGGGTGGGTGGGGGGGGGGGGGGGGATGTGTCACAGCTGTTCCACGTTGCACTTGTCTTATTTCAACGGTTGGCACAGCAAGCGTGGACATGTTTCCTTTGTGATACTGGAGTGATGCATCGGGCCTCCGTCACCTGCCGTTACTGAGCTGTCCTTCAGTGCGTCTTACAGCTTCGAGCTCCTTTTAGTGGATATAATGACACGACGGCAAGCAGCCCAGCACAGCCGAGGTTTTGGGGGTGCCGTCTGTGTCGCTGGTGTATTTTGCCTCTGACATTTCACACCGAACTGCAGCCTGACGTCCATATAAGGCGAAGCTGAGAGTCATATTGAAAAGGCAGCTTGAAGAGACAAATGTGGGGAGTGCCTTTTGAACCAGTCCTACCAGCTCGCTCCCAGTTTCACAGATGAAAGATACTAGTCGGTTTCTTCTTTTAGGCGACTTCTTTCTTTGTTCTTCCAGGAGTTTGTGTGGAAGTTACTTTACACAACCTTAAGAATAAACCGATCACTACTTGCTGTTTTTTGCCCTATTGGTTTGAACAACTTCTGATTAATGGACCAAAGTGCTCAGAGACAAACAGTTGTATTTTTTTTTTATTTAACTTGTTGTGTCTTGTCAAAGTGACTGTCCCTCCAGGTGACTCGTGTGGGCGGCTCAATGTAGGGGATAAGGAACCTGTCTTTACTTGTCAGACAACAAGTAGAACGACACTAATACTTTGAACGGCCCAATAAAATCAGTGCGAACACTTACATGCTGCAAAGCAACAGTTTGGAAGAAATCCAACCCAAACGCCAGCGCATTATCTCTGGCTGATCATTTAAAGTTTGGATTCTTATGAACAATATAAACACATCGAGTTAAAAGTGATTTTGAGCTGACCAAAAAAAAAAAAAGAAAAGGCCTTTAAGCTCCTACTACTCGAACTTATGCGCTTTCTTTTTTGTATTTAACTGAATTTGACTAGTAATTTGTCATTAAATGTGACATAAAACAAAAAAAATAATATGGTTCTGAGAATGAAAGATATAAAAAGAAAGTATAGGACAGAGAAGGCATTAAAAACGTCACAACGACCTTTACCAATTCAATACAAAAAAAAAGAAAACATTTTCAATCCCAAAGGGAAATTAAATGTTGTTTTAACGTAGGTTTCTTCAAAGAGTTGTTGTAGACTGTGATGGGTGTGTGGAGGAAGGATCTCCTCTATCGGTCAGCACTGCAGCGGTTCTGAACAAGCCTCTGACGGAAAACCCTGTTGTTGTATGACGGTCTCAAGCTGAACTGCTTTCAGAATCAGTCCGCTACTTAGGAAAAAATAGACAAGCAGAAGCTTTAGAGTTGGATTATATGCTTTAGATAAAAAATAAACACTTCAGACACTGCAAAGAACACACAGATACTAGATTACTAACCTATATCACGGTCAGACTAAGACTTTTCCCTACTGCTCAAAGTGGAACCTTTTTCCTTAAAAAGAGCAAAAGAGGCAAAAGTAGACATCTGTTTACACACACACACACACACACACACACACACACACACACACACACATATATATATATATATATATATATATATATATATATATATATATATATATATATACGGGAACACTGCTTTGCACTCAAGCCTTGCACTCTCCAACATCTTGGATTTTTGTAGGAAAGGACTAAAATATAATTAATCATTGCGCATTTAATTAATTCCTGAATCTGTTCATCTACAGTTTGAAATAAGAGAAAACAATTCAGAAGAAATTTCAGTGGTTCCTGCCACATTTAATGAGATGACATTTAAACGATACAATGTGTAAAATCTCTTTATTGTGTTGTGTTACACTCAAAAAGTGAATTACATTGAAAGTCTGAATTAGCTGACATTCAGTATTTTGATCTTGTTTTAGGCACAAGGAAATCGTGAAGCTGTTAAGGAAGACCGGGGCCCACTTCTCGAGAGAGCAGATGGAGGAAGCAGGAACTGAGCTGTGCAGGTCAGACGACATAGAAAGATGTTTTCAGATCGTACACATGCAAAAGCACTCACTTCTTAGTTAATCCAACTAAAAAGGTTAAAAAAAAAAAAAAGAATCTTCACCAACTCATTTCTTAGCGGCTAATCTATCCACGCTTGACCCATCCTGCATAGCTGACACAGGTACAACCAGTTACCCAACTGTCAAAGAAACTGTAAGAATGTGACACTGCTGCATAATTCTGGACCCAATATGCATCTCCAGAGCGTACGGCACAGACAGGCCTCTGTTATTTGTCTACACGAGATACTCAACTGGTTTTGTCAAGAGTTTTACGAGCACACCCTTCCGCGCTCTATCAGTTGAAACAAAGCAAAAGCGTGTGCCAATCTGTCGGATCTGTTCCAGCGATGTGTTGGCTCCGTTTCAGGAAACTTGATTTGTCATCCCCATTATGTGTCATTCCTGATTTGGCTTCAATAAAAGAACCGTATTTTGTTTTTTCTGTGTCAGCCTCGCAGCCAGCGGCGATAAAGAGGGCCTGGATATCTGGAGAATGGCCGGGGCAGACCTGACCAAGCCCGGCTACGACGGAAAGACGGCCATTGAAGTGGTGGGTTTGAGCAAGAACTGGTCTGCTGCGATTAACACTTTTCCAATTCCGGGAATCTAATGACTCCCTCTTTACCTGTCGCAGGCTAGAGCCACAGGTTGCATGGACGTGGTGGAGTTTTTAACTTCATACGTGACCCGCCATTCCATGGTAAACAGTTCCTGCACACTCATACAACCTCAAACATACACCCAAATTACCCTAAATCAAATCAAGTCTTTAATTCTGTTGATTGATCACTTTTCTTGTTCATTTCAGACCATATTTGGTGAATTGAATGAATATGATGAATATTATAATGATGATGATGATGATGATGAGGTAAATAAAATGTAGTGAACTTCCCAGTGTGTTGCTCCTTTCCCACAGCCAGCATGGCTGCCCTAGCTCCACTTTATCCAGGGTGCTTTTATCCATTTATATCATAATTAAAAAGCTAATCCTGCTCATTATAGGAACACCAGGTCAAATGATCAGAGCTTCACTTGGCAACATGTAGACAGACTTATTCATTCCTTTGTGGTTGGAGGAGGCCTTCATTGACTTAGTGTACTGAAGAAACTGACAGATGATCTGAAACAGCTGACTCATATTTCAAGAGAAAGGACGGGGAGGAAAGTAGTAAAAGGGTCCAGAAACACAGGTGTTGATGTGGAAAAAGTAAAAATGCATTCAAGAAAATTGGAAGAGGTGCAGTGCTTTGCAAAAATGTTCAAACCTTGTGAACTTTTTCACATTTTATCACGTTACCACAAAAGTTGAAGAAAATTCAACTTTTTCTTGTATGGGAAGTTGATATTAATGGGAAATTATGATTAAAAAAAAGCACATAGTTTTCCAACCTCATTAAAGGAAAAATGTATCGTAAGAAATATTAGCCATACTTTTATTGAAGAAATTCACAGCAGTTATTCAATGACAAAAAGCAAAACTGCTAAAACTTGCATTTGTTATTATATCTATATTTAAAAACATTAATTATAATTTTCAGCTAAAGTTATTATGAGCAACTTGTCACTCCGGAGCCGCAGGTTGCAGACCATTACCATAGGCCAAATAGCTAAGCAAAATGCATACTAATCAGCAATCAGTGGCTTAAAAAGGAAGACTTGCATCTTTTTGTGTTGCTGCATTTTCATCAGCATAAATGTTTTTTGGGCAAAATAGTTCATTCAAATTTTGGTAAATTTTATAAAATAATGTCTGATCATATCTGAGCTCTTGCTGACAAACCCCAAGGAATACTGTGCACACTAATCCAACATGTGTGGGGATGTGCTTGTGTTTGTGTGGAAACCCTGACACACTTGCCATCTCTTCCAGTACTTAGTATTAATTTTTTCTTTTTTTTTCTCTAATCTTTTGTTTTGGCAGAACGGCGCAGCCATCGAGTTCACTGCCATGCCATCAGTGCAGTGAGCCGACTCTACGTCTGTTCCTGCCAAGCCGTCCTCTGCATCCTGTCCACCATTGTGTTTGGTGTTTGACCTCTGTTTAATATACACACATATCAGCTTATACATCTAAACAATATTTATATCACAATATCGCATCTACTTTGAGTCTCTGCTGCCTTGAAAGGGAAACATTTCACATGGATGTATGTATATGGTTGTAGTATTTCACGTTTGTGGAAACATGTTACAATGCCGAATGTTCACATCTCCTGTTATTTTTCTGCCTGGATAGAAAATAATCTCAGAATCTGGGAATTCAAGTGAAAGTCTTATGTTACATTAGTATTTAGTATTTAGCATGGTATTATAAAAAAAATGTAATTTGCTTCGAAAGAAAAGTATTTATGATGTTTCTAATGGCAGGGTAAGATCACTGATTTTATTTTTGGAGTTATTTTTATTGTGAGACAGAAGAAAGTATAATGTGAGATCTTGAATGTACTGTTTGGGTTTTTAATTTTATTTATTAACACATAATCAATGATACACAACTCGCATCAAACAGTCATTCCCTTTTTTTTTTTTTTTGCTCCCATTTCCCCCATTCCTTAAAACATTGTTAATAAATCAACAAACCAGTATGAGAAAAATTTGCTTTCCCAGCACACACGTGTATGAAATAATGACAATCCTTAAATAACAAGGGAGATGAATAGAGCCTGCACGGATAAGCAGATATAGATGATGGATGGATTGCTCTTTTCACCAGAAAAGAGAAAGTGAAAGAAATATGTTACTTTTTGGTAGATGGGTGTCAAATCCAAAATAAAAATTCTCCAATTTAAGAAAAGAAATGATGTCTAGGAACCAGTAAACATAGGAACGCTAGGGCAGACTGTCAGGTGGCATGGGTTGTCTGCGCCTATTGCAACATTCATCCACCTTGCTAAGGTTGAGTTGGGAAAGGCTGGCCTTCCAATAGTGAAACCTATGGATAGCTTTAAATTGTATAAGACCCAGTCTGGCACAGTTTGGGGATCAATCAACAATCCGGAGAGCACCAATCCAGAAAGCTTGAGTTGCAAATGATCTTCCCAGTGTGGTCTCACTTTACCCTAACCCACCTCATCTGCCACGGATAAAATTATAAAGGTGTGAGACCCGACCGGTTTACTGCTCACCTTGAGGACCAAGTCCAAACCACTAAGAGGAGGTGCTTGAGGTAAAGCTTGAGTATTAGTTTTGGCAAAATTACTGTGACGGAGTTGGAAGACTGAGAGAATCCAGGTTTTGTAGTCTGAGATTAGTTGGGCAAGGCTGACAAATTGCCAATTTTGTATTAATCACCCAGATTGCAAAGACCTCTAATCTCAAAAACGTTATAGCTGAGGTCAGTTAACCTGACGCCGCCAGATAGATTTGCTTCGCATATCCATCTGGAAACCTTCCGTTGAAGTAATTTTGGGAAGGGGCGAAAATACTGGTTAGCTGATTGGCCTATGTTGGTGATAGACGGGCCAAATAAACCAATCAGATCAACGAAGCATATGACGTACTCGTCAACATGCTTCGTCGTCGCTCGTAACAGAGCGATGACGAAAACACAACCACAAGCCAAGCTACTCTTGCTGCTGCAGGTAAAGGCTCGTTAGCTCAGCAAAGAAATACTCTGTAATTCCGATAAAACTTGCTCGATAGCAACGCTAACGCTAGTTTCATCGGCTGAAGCCGCCATGTTCTTTAGACTGAACTGTCGCGCTTCTCGTTGCGTCACACCTCAACCCGCCTCAAAGCCAACGCTGATTGGACGTTCGTTTGGTGAACGGCTCCAAATTTTCTTTAACGGAGAGTAGCCAGACTGATCTGCAAGTGAAACCTTGAAAGCTCGCGAGATCAGGATGGTCTCACGAGGCTAGAGGTCAGTGTTTAGTGGCATAAATAAATGCTTATTACCAATAGGGGTTGCACAGAGAAAAGAAAATCACCCAAACCTTTGTCTAATTCAGTGCCAGATTTTCAAAGTATTAATGATCACCATGTTGGATGTTTGCAGAGGTGTAACAATGCATCTATCCACATCAATTAAACGATTAACCAATGACATCCATGCAAAATCAAAACATTGATCATATTGTCACTTTAAGATATGCCTTTATTTTGTAATTCACAATGCACGAGGCACCTTAATAATATTTTTCTTGTAATGAGAAAAATGCTGTTCTTGATTTAAGTGCCTGATACCTGTAAGAGCTTAGAAATAAAATGGTCAAATCATATTTTTGTGTGTGAGTTAAAATCAATGAAAATAAAAGTTTTCGATGGCCAGATGAAATCCCATATCAATTGCAGACTTGTTAATTGAATTTATTAGAAATCATGTCACAAAAGACTGTGATGTCGGCAAACATCTTATCGTCATCCAAGCAAATTGATCTACCATCGTATCAGGATACGATGCCCTTGCATCGGACAAGGTAAAAGTTCAAATCATTTCATTGGTGGATTTGAAGAAAAAAAGCCTCCAGGGAAGAAAATAATGTATTCGAAGAGGTACAGGTACCTAGGCAATATATTAATTTTTATTATTTGGACCCTGTCAGCCAGAGACAACGTTAAACTGTTCGTCTTCTACAAACAAAATTTTATTAATTGGGTTAGACTTTTGAAATAGTTTTCCTTCTGTGTTGGATATATCTAGTAATGGTTATGCTCAGGTATTTACATTTTGTGTTTGATACTTTATAAGCAATGAATGGTAATTACATCACCATTTGATCGATTGGAAAATAGTAACTTTTTTTGGATGTTAAATTTATAAGCAGAAACAGATCCAAATGAGTCCAGCAATGAGAGGATATGAGGCAAATTCCTTATAGTTAACCTCAGTTACATATGAGGAGATCGTCTGCGTAAAGAGAAACTCAACGTTCAGTTCCCCATCACTTAGTTTCTTGAATTATTTAAGAATTGTAAAGCAAGAGAGAGTGGCTCAGTGGCAAATGCAAATCATGGTGGTGAAAGGGGCCGTCACTGTCACATTCAATGAAAGAGGGAAAAAGGTTCAGAGCGCTGGATGCTAGTACACACTACGGACAGTGACGATGAATAAAGCTGTTTGATCCATAAGATAAAACTGCCCCAACCAACCCCGTCAAAGCCTTCTTTGCATCGAGTGAAACTACTGCCTAAAGCGGTATGGACAGTGCTAAACATATGGCAAAAAAATTGTCCGAAAGCCTTTGCATATTTATGTATTAATGTGTGTCCCACTCATAAAGCCTGTGTGATCCTCTGAGATAAAGCAGGGCATAGAGAGAGGTTCCATAGGTTCCAGAGATTCCAGACAGCAGGCTAGAACTATGAAGCAGAAAGAAGGGAAACTGGATGATATGAAGCACAGTTTTGTAGGGACTTGATCTCTTTGATGGATAAGGGGAATAGAGGCCCATCTGAGAGACAGAGGTAAGATGCCATATGTGAGTGAATGATTCAACACCTCGAGCAGCGATGGAGTTGTTCAGAAAAAGTGTAGAATTACACTGGTAATCCGTCGGGTCCAGGAGATTTCCTGTCGGGCCTTTTTAAATTTGCTTCCTTTATTTCAAAGAGAGTTAAGAGAACATCCAACTTCTGACATTCAGATGGTGCGAGTTTTGGTAAAGCCAAGTTTATTTTAAGTAATTGGGTAAATGGTTTTCCTCATTAAATGGTTTGAAGGTGTAAAGATGGGAGAAAAACAGTTTAAGGATATAACACATTTTTACAGGGTCGGAGGTTCGAGAGCCTAATTCATTTACTATGTGACTTACTATGTTAGAGCCTTTAGTTGGTCTGCAACAGTCCGGCGGGCCTTGTCACCATGCTCGTCCAAAAAAAATAAAAAATAAAAATAACTTGAGAATTGAGGCATCAATCAGCTTCAGCTGTAAGGAACAGGTCAAGTTCTGTGTGGGCTTACAGCTTGGCTTAATGAAGTCTGTTACAACAAAAGGCATGAAACTATCTTACCTCTCACAAAAAACTTTAAAGATCCCCACAGAAGCAACGGGGGAAGTAACATTAAATTTGGAATGAAGGATTTGTCTTATCCAAAGTCAGCATTCAATCCACAAGTATTCAGAGAAATAATTCCTACAGTCTGTCCACTGGAAGCGCCCTAATCAATCAAGCCAGCCGTGCTGTCACACCAAGTGCATACCTGTCCAATCTGGACCTGATGTGTGTAAAACAACGATATTTTATGGTCTCAAGAATTAGGAAAATACACAACAAACAAAAAAGCTACCAGTCAGAACAGAGATAGAAACATTTTCTCTCCAAGCAGCTCAATCTGGAGTTCAGATAAGAAGCTTGTAGGTCTGGTTCCCTCAACACTTTGGGGACCTTAGATGAGGCTGATGCTGTTTCTCTGGCTCCTGGCCTCCAAATCTGCAACCTTTGCTGCAGGTTTAGTATTACTAGCAGCTAACGCCAGGTTAACATTACTAGCAGCTAACGCCAGTCTAGCATTACTAGCAGCTAACGCCAGGTTAAGTATTACTAGCAGCTAACGCCAGTCTAGCATTACTAGCAGCTAACGCCAGGTTAACATTACTAGCAGCTAACGTCTCCCACCTCTGCTCTAGTGTTTGTTCTCTGAACTTGTATTTCAATACTAGATTTCAAAGAGTCCAAACATTGATTCTGGTCTGTCACCTTGAACTTAATATTTTCGAGCCACACTCCCGAGAGGCATAATGTGTTTTAAAATCAGCAGAAATGCTAGCTCTGTGCCCCTCCATGCTAGTTAGGCACGATTTAGCACGTATTCGTTCCCTCATTCTTTTTTAAAAGATTTTGCATGTTTGAACATTATTGGATATTTCTAAATTAGTTTATGGTGTTCTCTAATGAAATGCTTTATTGTGTGTAGGGCAAAAGAAAAAGAACAAAGGAAAGTTTGAATGCGGAATGTAATGTTTTATTAAATGAATGTTGTCCACATAAGCCAAAGTATCCGTCAGCTCCTGAAGCTGAGGTTTTTTTTCTGACTTCCTGCTGCTCTACAGGAATCATAAAAAAAACAAGCTGCAGTTACTCCTCAGACTCATCCAGCCTGTTTCTGAGCTAATTGTCGAACTGGAAGCGTGGCATATCTGTCACTCTGAAGCGGAAAGGGGAAGTCCAGACTATCGTGTGAGGCGGATTGAGAGGAAAACCAGTTTCTGTGGTCCTAATGACTTTTTTTATTGTCCTGCCCTGTTCTCTGCATTAAAAATTGGCTTACTACTGTAACTTTGACTTCTTTGGTTTGCAACAAGGAAATCATATCGTCCACTGCTACTCTTTTTTTCTAACCACTTCAGTTTTTTAGACATATTTTAGCCTGAAATGTTCTCTGTTGACTTTTTGTATTCCAAAATCACCTGTTAGTCATAGTTTTGTCTGAAAAGGCTTTTGTGTTAAAGAAATACCCTCTGTGCTTGCTGATGTCTTTCACCAATTTATATGCTGCTGAAGGTGTTGATCCTGTTAAAATATAAATTTCTCTTGTGATGGTGGCCACAAGCTGTTCTTTTTTTTTTTTAGTTGTGTTGCGTCTGAAATAAATGCAGATAGTGAATTAGACTTCTCCCTGTGCTAAATATCTTCAGTACCGGAAACATACATTGATGTTGCATTTATGCTGTTTTATGTTTTTATTTTGTACTGTTTTATGGTTGTTTTTATTGTGAAGCACTGTGGTTTTTATCCTGTGAAAGGTGCCGTATAAATAAAGTTTACTTGCTTACTTGAGCTTATCTCTTTTAATAAAACTTAATCGGGATGTGCCTTAAGTTACAGGCCTGTGTTAACCGGCCGATTTTGATAGAAGTCCTCGAAAATGCAGTTTATTGAATAGGAAAAGGCTGAAAGGAAATAAGAGCACTGCATCCAAAACTATATGACTATATGGACTTTATGATTATGGCTGCTCTGATCAAAAGAGTGCTTTGGTTCATTTCTGTATACTAAATCACATGTGGGGTCCCTCCAGGCTCCATTTACGAGCAAGCTTTTATTCAATATCTTAATTTTACCTGTTTGCGGGAAAGAAGAACGTCATTGCAACTGATCCAGAGAAAAATGCTAGATCACAAATCAGTGATCAAACTCGCTGAGGGTTAAGTCCACAGTTCATGCAAGAGACACGTGTTTCATCAGGGACTCAGATCTGAGATTTAACAACCATGCAAAGTCTTTACTAACTCTAGTTGCTGCAGCCCATTTAAAATTGCTGCTACTAGAGAATATTAAACCAACTAACACCAGGAGAAAGGATCACTTCACAATGAACCTCAAGTAACTTCACTGGCTCACTGTAAAAGGAAAGAGTTTATAATCTTGTTATTGCTTTAAAAAGAAAATAACAATCTTTGGTCTAAATACATCTCAGAGCTGCTTTTCAGGTATAAACCAATCAAATCAAACCCCCACATGCCAACGCAAACCTGTTCACTCATTGTTCTAAACAAGGGGAGGCAGCATTTAGTTTCTTCGTTATCAGTTTGGTGTTGTATGAACACAAGTTGGATGCATTTCTATGTATATTATATATGTATATAGATGATACTTGAATCCTCGGCTCTAAAACAAACTCTGAAAACATGAAGGGTGCAGAAAATGTTGGATCCTTTCAAGTCGGGAATGAAAAGAAAAAAAAAATTACTGTTCGCCGCAGTCTTCCCATGAAGGCCAAATATTATTTTATCAGTTAATTTTCATTTTATCTTAGCAATGTAATTGTTTTCGATTTGCATTTTAATGTTTCTTTTTATGCTGAGTTTAAATGATTTACCATTTTCATGTACTGGTTGTTTGTAAAGCCATCTTCTTTATCTGTGTTAATTTATAGTGCTGTAAAGCACTTTGAATTGCCGCGTAAACGCCGGCTACGCAAATAAACTTGCCTCGCCTTCGCAAGTTTCCAGCTTCCCCCTTTCTTAACGAGTAAATTCATATCTTTTCAACCATTAGCGGTCTCTTCTATCTCTCAGCTTAGCTTCTTTATACCCTCGCCAGAAACATGCTCTGAATGCTGAAAAGAATAAATGCGACTGCAGCAGGTCTTTAAGAGAATAGCTGCAACCCATCCAAATATAAAGCTCCATGAACAGCAGGTTGTTACTGACTATAAATGCATTCCTTTTTAATCAGAAATCACACAAATTCACAAGGCAGCAATGACATAAAACCGCATCTGTTCATGTGACTCGTCGGTATCTTTTTTTTTTTTTTTTTTTTTTGTCTTCTTTTCAGGGTGGCTGCCCTTTCCTGCTCCTTGCCGGTGGAACCTGGCTCGTCTGGTCGGACCAGCATGAGCCTCATTCTTCCTTGAATGAGACGCTTGTACAAGCCAAGCCCAAAAACCCTATATAAGCGCCTCTCGCCTCTCCAGTCGCTCAGTCTTGGCAGGGATGACACCAAGGAACTCTACTGCTTATAAGGAAAGGAGGCACCTTCTTCAGGTAAATGCTCTCGGAACAAGAAGCGCTAGGCCCGGGCCTGTCTTCTGCTTTTGTACTGATTTGCTCTGTAGCTGGTTTTATCCTCAGTAATGTGCAGCTAAAGTGCATTTACCTCTGCCTATTAACAGTGGCTGCTGGTTTTTTTTTTCTTTCACCAGTGGGATCTACAGTTTCAAGGATGACCGTCGAGCGAAGAAGCGTACCGTCCTTCTGATCGAGTGGTTCTCAACAGTTCAACAGTTCTTTGAGAAAATTGTGAAATGTTTAGGACCACTTGAGCAGTCAGACAAATGCTGCCGACTCACACGGTTCTCTCTAACACCAAAGAAGGCCCGACTCGGGACAATTTCGGAGAGGACCGCATCGTCGTTGGCACGTTTTTTTTTTTTTCTGCCTACTTGACGTCTCTTCATCATTTTTGCCCGACTGTGTCACAGCACTACCTGCGGTTCTGGAGCTGTGGGGGGGGGGGGGGGGGGCTGTAAAAATGATTAGGACTCAGTAATTTCATCCTGCTGGCACATATGCGAAATTTTAATGACTCTGTTGCTGCGTAGCGCTCGTTTTTTTCACTGCTTTTCTGTTCCTACTTTCCAGAGGTACTGATTAAAACAAGTCAATAAAGAACCATTTGTCTCTGACGAGTCTGTGGGGGGTGATGGACCTTGGGTCTGCAGGGAGGGTCACTGTCCAAAGCTCTGGAAATAGTTTTGGTAGTAAAATGGCAAATTCACTCGCTTGAGAAAAAGATGCATTTTTTCCCCCCCAGTTTGACTGCATGAGTAACATCTTATTTATTCACTTGAGATAAATGTTCTTATATTATCTGCATTCATTTGGTTTAACCACTCATTATTTTAAAACCCGAGGCTTTAGCGAAACCATTTACTAAATGTTAAATTCTAAACACACAGGTTTGCTTTCAGGTTTGCCTTCAAAATCTGAAACAAGAAAGTCCAAATGCTTTTTTTCTCCCCACCTCCCTGAACAATAGTCCACCTTATGCAGCATAAATCATTCATGGAAGCACTGTGCACCACTTAACCACCCTTCACTTTTTAGACTTCACTCTCTCCCTTTTCTTTTGATCTCCTCCCTGCACCAAAAGCTATCAATATTTGCTAAACGTTTCCCCCCAAAGCCTGACCGCGCACCGGGGGAGCTGCAGAGGAGAAGGGATACGACACGCAGAGAGAGAGAGAGAGGCATTAATGAGAAGCCCTTAGCGCTTTAAGTGTAGGCGCAGCGGGGACAGGGCAGCAGATGTGGACGCGCACGGCCCTCCCAGGGGGCCCTCCCAGGGGGGTATCCCAGGGCGGTCCACTGAATTTCATCAGCGGCCAGAGTAGGAGACCCGAGTCCGACCCACAGCTCCTGGAGCGGGGGTGGCGAACGTTGTAAATCATCTGTATGGTGCGCGACCATTACTAATGCTTGTTGCTCCACCTAAAGTGATAAGTGGTATTATTTACCTTCTCCTCTGCGCTGCTTCCCTGTGTTCCTGTCGCACGATTAATCAAGAAAACTTCCAAACTTCTGTCCTCCCATGAGCTTGTAACTTTCTGAAATTAGTATATACATTAAAAAAAAAATCAAAATTTTAAAGAAAAAGAGCCTCACATCATGAACCCCCTTTAGTTTGTGCGTCCAGTTCAGCGCTGCTTTCAACGCGCTGAAAGCATAAATTAACTTCGCTCCTACATGGTGTATTACGGTAGAAGAGCGTTAGGGTTCCGCCAAAGGTGAAAATGATCTGTTGAGATAAACCGGGATTCAGGAGAGGCAGTAGCGACCTCTACAGAGTCTCCAATGTATAATAGTTTGACGAACGCCCATTCAGAAGACACGGAGACGAGTTTTAAAGACTTTCAAAAGTTTTCAAAACCTTCTGCCAACACCTCTAAAAAACCTGCGTATGGGTGTCTGATGACAATCAGCACTATCATTGGTCCCCACCTGGACATCTTCTTTTGGAAAACATGCTTAAATAAATCTCATGTTTTACGATTTGTCAGAAAAATTTATGAAACTTTAACAAAATGGTGATGGGTTAAAAGCAGAGAACAAATTTCGTTGTAATGTATGTTTCAATGACAATAAAGATTATATTACTATTATTACTATTACTATTAAAAGCACAGTAGTGTCTTATGGCATATCTATTAGACGTAATAGTAGCGTGAAAAATAAGACCTGTTCTCAAATTGCAGAATTGCAAATGGACTGACCAACAAGCTATATAAAGATGATCAAATAATTCTGCTGCATACTGTGTCCATCTAACCACACTGGGATGAAAGATGTGGCATTCACATGTTCCTTTATGGCAATGGTGTTTTTCCCCTTTATATTTAATTGTTTAACTGGCCGTTTAAGGACTAGAGTCCAATGCTTTGTGATCGCCCTCTAGTAGTCAGTGATGGAGGCATGGTTTATGTTTAACAGTGGCTCTCTGTCCAAATACCAGTGGAAACACACCAGAAATAATAACAAGGGTTCGCCTTCTGTATTATCAATCAATATTTTTGTATTAATTCAAATATATTTTAGACTCTGCAGTGATATTTTTGAAGGACATCTGCTCACCAGAACTTTTATTGATAGTGGCACCAATCCGTAAGATGCAAACATTTATGAATGAAAACTGCATGATTTCGTAGAAATATATATATATATATATATATATATATATATATATATATATATATATATATATATATATATATATATATATATATATATATATATATATATATATATATGTGTGTGTGTATAACCGGGAGGTACACGTGACATCATCTGCCTATTCCGACATCTTTTGTATTCTTGTGTTTTTCTCATTTTCTTTTTGATCCACTGTACATAATTGATGCACCCTTTCCTACTCCTGACTGACTACTGAGCCGATGTGACAAGTGAATTTCTCCAATCTGAGATCAGCCAAGACACAGTGACATCTATTGTCCGTATTTTCAGAGAAACCAACAGTTAGGATATTGCTTCTCCTACAGCAAAGTGTAAATACTGTAAAATTACCATTTACAGTATAGAGTGACTTTATGCCTCCAGTCTCTAATATGTAACTGTATTTTTTACTCTCTAAGGATTCAACGTCTACCTGAATGAATATATATATATATATATATATATATATATATGTTGCTGCTTTGAGCACTGAGCCATGTTGTCAATAACCTTCATTTGTGGTTCCTATGCATCAAATGGAAACCACCTACTGGTCTCTATCTTAATCCATTGGTCGAACAACATTCATTAAAGAGCGGAGGGAATTTATTGACTATTGATTACCAATCATGCAATTTTAATTGATGTCAAATTTAAGATTAAGATTTGGAGGTCATATGGGGGATTTGGTCTAATTTACTCTTTACCAAGCCTGCTACAAGTATGTTTAAATTAACCCAAATATCAGTTCCCCACTTCACAGGTGCCATCCATCCATCCATTTTCTTACCGCTTTATCCCTCATGGGGTCGTGAGGGGTGCTGGTGCCTATCTCCAGCGTGCAATGGGCGAGAGGCAGGGTACACCCTGGACAGGTTGCCAGTCTGTCGCGCTTCACAGGTGCATCTTGTTGAAATAAAGTATCATGAAGTTCATTTATTTTAATGACATTTCAAAAAGTTAGACTTTTATATTAAATAACATACACAGAGAGTGATAGATTACATCCAAGTGTTGTGTTTAAGTTTGATAATTGAAATAAATGTTCACCTACTGAAAAGTTTGCCCACGTATGAGTATGTGCACTTAATTGTTGGTTTAATCTCCTTTTGCATTCATTACTGTATCAATGCAGCATGGGATGGAGGTGATTAGCCTGTAGCTCTGTTGGTATGTTAATGAAGGCCAGCTTTGTTCAGCGGTGACCTTCAGCATGCCTTCATGGTTGGGTCTGGTGTATCTCATCTTCCTCTTGACAATACCCTATAGATTCTAAATGGGGCTCCGGTCAGGTCAGTTCGCAGGCTGACTAAGGGTTATGTGATATGATGGTGAGTAAAGAAGGTATTGGTGCTATTGGCAGTGTGGGCTAGTACTAACTCCTGCTGGAAAATGAAATCTGCATATCAACAGAGGCTGTCAGCAGGCGGGAGCATGGATATTGGAAATAAAAAGAAACACAGTGAACCAAAACCACCTGCTGACGTGGCACCGGCTGCGCTTATCCCTGTTGCTTATGCGTCTTTTTTTTATCTCACTTTTTCCTTCTCCTCAATTTTCCATTAATATGGTTGGATACAGCACACTGAGCAGTCAGCCTCTTCTTGTAATCAACGTTTATGGGTTATCCTCCTTGTGGAAGGTGATGCTTACCGGCTGCTGGACAACTGTCGAGTCAGCACTCTTTCAGCTATGACATAAAATTTGTGAATTAAAAATCACATTTCAATTGGTCTTTAATATTCTGAAAAGAAATAAAGTTGGGCTTTTTGAGAGTTATCACTTTGTGTGTAATTAATATTTAATTTACAGTGGAAAATCAGTTTTAATTTTTACATATTGAATTACTGAAACAAATTCACTTTTGTATGATAATTTATCGAGACGCACCTTTGTGTGGACACATTAGCTAAAACTAATATAAATATTGAGAGCGTTAACGTTTCTTGGATAAAAGGGGATCATTTTGAAGATTTTTTAACCTCAAGAAAATAAAAAAGACAAATATATAAGTGTGCTTCAGTTGCAGTTTGTAAATAGGTATACAAGAGAATAAGCATGTAGTGATTCTGTGTGTGGAGGAACAGCCAGGATTGCCACTGTGTTTTACATCTTCGTGAGGGGGATGATAGAGCGGGTCATCACAACCTGACAGGGGGGAGCTTATAGCGGAGAGAGAGAGAGAGAGAGAGAGAGAGAGAGGGAGGGTGGCTGAGTAAGAGGGGGAGTAGGGTGAGGAGATGGAGGGAGGCAGGAGATCAGTGCGCAGCAGATGCACAAGGTGCTCCTTGTTCGCTCTCAGACCTGAAGCAGCATCAGTCAGAGATCAGGCATGAGCAGCCTCAGGATTTCTTAAAAAGTAGCCGAACACAGTGGATACAAACCCCGGGGGATTGTCCTTCCCTTTCTCTTGGACCACAGACCACTGGGAACCCGGGAGGTTATTTTTACGCACACGTGCTCAACGCATTTCCCTGGATGTTGGGATTAAAAAACCTCTCGGATCTTTTCTGGCGAAACAAGACTCGTGAATTACATGGATCTAAACACCAAATAGGAGTAAAATCTGTTGTTGGGCAGCGCTTGCAGCCAGCATGGCTTTACCAAACTCACCGGGCTCTCCCGGAGCAGGGAAGCCCAGCCCCAACGTCATAGACCTGGGGACTATCTTTGTTGACTCGGACATCATATTTGGGTTTACAAGTCACCTGCTGAAGAGAAAAACAAAGGTAAGAAGTGTAATTTGGGACGAAAAAAAAAATACATGAATAAATATTATGAGGCAAAACAGTTAGGGTCCAGACTAATGATGCGCTTAGGAGCGCTCCTCTCCGGGATTCTGGTGCAACTCACACCATCCCCTTTTATTGACCTCAGATTAATTTCAAGTCTTTATTTAATGTCTTTGGGGGAGTTTGGGTTATTTTTTACGTTCTTTGATTTTCTTATTTTCTGAAATATAACCCAAAACGCACATAAAACCCTACATAAATACAATACCAGTATAAATGTTATGTTAACAAATTAGAAATCATGAAGCTATTCTAAAATGTTCTGAACGCATTTGTGCAACAATCTAACAAAAACGATACTGTATGAAATTGTGGAGCAGTTTTCCTTTTCTGATGCTACAGCGATCCACAGGTCTTGAGATGATCTCATTTCACCCTTAAAACTATTAGAAGTTATTTTCTGTCAAACGTTTTTTCTGGATTTATTTGCGATTTAGCATGAAATGACGTGTATTAAACTAAAGACTGACACAAATTGTAAAACCCCTTTCCGTGGTAGCCACTATGGCTTACATCACCCGCATAAAAAAATTAAAGTTTACCAATTAAATATTAAACTCGTAGTGCGCCGTTTCCTTCAGTCTGAGAGATGCTTTTGCGTTGTTCACCCAGGCGATGGCGCCAGAGTCCCATGCACGACGCGCAGGGACGCGCTTGTTGACGATCCTGAACTGGAGTTATTTTGTTGGTCAAAAGGAAGACTAATCGTAAAGTATGGTTTCTTAAATGAAAGCACTTGTTTCATACCAATTAGCCAAAGTACATCTAATTACATGACGGCCTATTCTTTAAGGTTTTTATTTCGCATTTTTAAATGTCTATTATTCCATATATAACGCAGAGCAACACGCTTACGCATTAAAAAAAAGAGTAAATATAGGAGAGATATTAAATAATTAAAACTACCAAGAGAGCGTTTAAATGTCTCGAATATTGAGACCCCACCCCGGACGAGAAAGTTTATTCAGCCCTCCCATTTTTAGCAGGGCACACCGCCTCCTCTATTGATCTGCCCAAACTCTGCGCAGCTTTCAAACTTATGGACACTCTCAGTCGTTGCCTTCGCTGTGCAGCTCCTGCCTACTTGCAATGTGACAGATGACAGCGAGTCTAATCCTCAGAGTAGCTCATGGCGCTACCTGGCCGCTTGCGCTTTGACTTTGACGAAAGATTCTCCTGAAGGCATAAATCTTGGATCCCGGAGAATGAGAATGTCAGAGGGCATTTTGGCTACTGATGGAGAGGACCCCCAAAACCGCGAGTTCACTGTAAGTGGGTCACACTCGGGGCTGAAAAGTTGGTTTGCGTTTTAATTTAAATTTAACCCGCATCTCGCTGTTGTGCGCACTCAAGTAAGTGTCGCTCTCTGGTTTGCCCGTGCGCACCTGACGCACGAACGGCCCAACTGACAAGCAAACTTTTCATCTTGTGCTGAAGGTGGAGGGATGTGCGAGTGGAGGGTCCGCCGTGAGCCCCAGGAAAAGGCTTCACTCAGCGGAGGAAGCGCGATGCAGCAGCCGACCTCCACCCGAGGGCGCCGGGTCAGTTTCCATCACCGAGTCGGAGGAGAAAGGAGGCTTTTGCCAGCTGTGTCAAAAGAAGGTGTCCGAATTGAAGAAGCAGGCGCAAGCTCTGGCTGACCAAAACTCCTTGAAGGTTAGTTTACTCTCCCGTGTTCCCATCTTTTTAATTTCCTCATCACTTCAGAGTGGCTGTATTGAGGACCCCATGACGGCCCCCATGTGGATTTTTCTCAGGCTGGTTGGCAGTAAGTGGGCCTGGGATCACAATACACTGATTGTTCGGTACCCACTTGGGTTCACTAATACAGCCGACATGGCAAAACCAGTAGGTCATCAGGAATTGCCCAACGCTATTAGGGCCTATACGGGGTAGCTGGCATTCCACACAAAACGGGCCCATATTGGTAAGAAACTGGATGAGAATGATTGTCACGTGGGATACTTCACAGGTTACACAATGGCCCCAGATAAATGTCTTGTAAAGGTTCAATAAAGGATAACTTGGCCAAAAAGTGAAGCCACACACACAAGACACACACTGGTCATACACCTGTAGCTCAGAGTGAAAATCTCCAGGTAGGTGCTGAAAATACACTATATATGGGCCCCATGTGGGTCCTGCTCATGGATGTGTCCTTGGTGGACCTGGGCTTGGATAAAATTTCATATGTGGGACCCACTTGGTTGACTGTATAAAACCTATTGCAGCAAAACCAATTTGCCAAAAAAACATGGCCATTAGCTGTGTCTATGTACCATATGGATGCCACTTTTTGTATCCACAATTATTCAGGTTTAGACTTATGCAGTATGCAAGGGGCCATTATGTAAGGCGTGAACAGTTAATCTGGGACCCATTTTAAACCCATTTCTATATTCAATATGGGCCCTTTATGTAAATGTTGGCTGAGCACCAACCGACTCTTATGGGTTCTACGTTGGTTTGCTGTGCTATTTAAAACAAAATTGATTAAGACTCATCTGAGTTCCCATATGGATTGGCTCGGATCCAGCAAACATTTGCATGTTAGCCCCATATTTATAGGAAATGGGTGGAAAATATGTCGTTTCTTGGGAGTGTCCATAGGTTACATAATAGTCCGAAGATAACAGCCTATACAGGTTATGAAGCTGGGTAGCACTGGGCAAAATAGTGGAACCTATATGGAAGACACTGCTATAACCTACATAGGGTAACTGGTTTGGCCAATATTAGTTGTTTTTAGTTGTAGTTTTTAGCCTAATGGAGGTCACAAAAAGAAGCCCATTGTGAGCCCAGACCCAGATAGACTGTCCAAAATCAACATGGGCCACACGTACCCTTATGGGCTGGCTATTTATAGGCTCCTGACCTGCTGAAACACCTCTTTCAAGATGTGTATGTCTTTCAATTGTCCTTCCAACTAGTCGTTCACTTTGTGTTGAAGGACAATGAAACTCAACTTGCTATTTTCTAACTGAACCCAGAAGATTGTCATCATTCTCTTGTGCAATTATTTATTGCTCTACTTGACTTCAAATGCTGGCCTTGGATGTTAAACTGGATGCGTTTGAGACATTTAAAGTGGCCCTTTGTTCAGCCAAACAATGCTTATCTTTTTTTTATGTCGCGGTCGGGTGTGGAAGGGGGGTGGGGTGGGGTGGGGGTGAGCCGCTCACGTTGGAGGCAGCGGAGGAAGTCGAGTCCCAGTCGGCCTTCGATGTCCATTGAAAGTGTTCCTGTGCTGCTGCTCCCACAATTCCCACCACTGTTAAACGTAGGCCTTGCCCCCCCTGTTGTTGTGACGGGCTCGGCTCGGCCTCTGCTCCGTGCCCCTTTGTTGTAATTTTGCTGTTGTTAAAGGCGGGAGAATCTCAACGTAAGATTGAGTTACAGCACTTTAGGGTTCACTTGTAATCCCAGAGCACCTGTGGTTCGTCCAGGAGCAGGTGTTCAAAGGGATAAGGGGACTTTTCAAGCACCTGGGGTCTGTATGTGTGGTCTGCCCATTATGAGACGTTCGGCGCTTATTATATCTATATTCAGCTATCGGGAATATCCACTTCATATATCCATAAAGGCTTCACTTGTGTCCTTTCATCTGTCATCGGAACTGACCTCTTGTGTTTAATGACAGACCCTCCGGCAGCACTTTGTGGCTCTCCCCAGGTGCTCCGTGAGGAAGAAAGAGACGAAGACCTCCCCTTCACCCACTATTTGCTCTTGTTGATGGCTAAATTGGGCCCTAATTCCAGGGTGGCAAACAGTGATGGCTGGGTACTGTTATTGTACCGTTGCGATGGTATGGCCTCCTCTAGGCTGAAGGATAAAAACCCCATTGTCTTTTTGAGGTTTGGACAGCTCACCTGTTGGGCCTCATAGGATGGATGATTGGCTCCAAATTACTTCCTCCATGGAGGGTATAAGGTCAGCGGGGTTACTCGGGCAAGCCTGCTGGTGTTTGTGGGATCCTGCAACCTGCTGCGGTTTGGACGGAGTTTGCGTCCGTCCTGGGAAAAACCCGAGAGCGGAGACTGTTTACCCGAGGTCACACTTCCCCACCCTGCCAATCTGCCTGCAGACCCGTATTTTTTTTATTCTTAAGAGGAAGCCGCTCAGTCCCCAGACAGCCCCCGCCCGCCTGCTTACTGTATTGTTCCAATACAGTAGTGGTAGCGAGTGGACAAAAATTAAAGGAAGAGTGAATGTGCTTTTAAACATCAAGCCTGCTGGAGGGAAAGTTGGCTTTTCACACACTCTGAAGTCTTCCAGACAGTTTTTTTTTTTGTATTTTCCTGTTTGGGTCTGGAGGAACGTGCTTACAGTATGTCCCAGAAGAAAGCAGTGGAAGCGAGGGCCTCTCCCTTTGTGGCTGCGCTTCAGCTCAGCTTTGTAGTAAGGCCTCCAGTTGTGTGAGGGAACAATGAGCAGGCAAAAAAAAAAAAAATCTGTTAACAAATATTGCAGTAGCTTGCAAAAAATATTCATAATAAACTTCTTGTGATGAATGTTGCTGTATTAAATCCACAAACTTAATTTTTTTTCCTTTAGGTATTTTATATGACAGACCAACATAATGTGAGGTATAATTGTAAAGTTGGAGCAAAATGATACATGGTTTTACAACATTTTCTAAAGTTACAAATCTTAAAAGGTTGGCATACATTTATATCTTCCCTATTGACTGTGATAAATAAAATTCAGTGCATTCAGAGGTATACTAATTAGTAAATACAATAGTGAACAAACAGCATTATAATGTCGGAGGAACAATCCAGAGAGGTGAGGGAGGAATTTGTGGAAAAGTTTAAAACGAGGCTAGGTTATAAAACAATATTGCACGCTTTGGGTATTTTCTGGAGCTCGGTCCAATCCATCATTTGAAAATAGAGCATGACATTACTGTAAAGTTACCAGGGTATAGGCATCCACCTAAAATGAAAGCACAGGTAGGGAGAGCATTAATCACAGAACTGGCAAAAAAAAAGGGGAAAAAAATACTCTGGAGGAGCTGCAGAGTTCCACAACACTGGTTCACTCAAAGGAACACTATGAATTGTGTAGCGCTGTCCGTGGCAAGAAGAAAGTCAGAAAAAGTCCAGCTGTCGATGGGGGAGAGGCGGGGTACACCCTGGACAGGTCGCCAGTCTATCGCAGGGCAACACAGAGACAAACAAGACGAACAACCATTCATGCACACCTAAGGAGGATTTAGAGGCCAATTAACCTAACAGTCATGTTGTTTTTTGGACTGTGGGAGGAAGCTGGAGTACCCGGAGAGAACCCACACATGCACAGGGAGAACATGCAAACTCCATGCAGAAAGACCCAGGGTGAGGGTAGGACTCAAACCCAGGACCTTCTTGCGGCATGGCAACAGTGCTACCCACTGCTCCACCGTGCAGCACCTCAGCATTTCACATCTCCCCAATTAGAAGTTCTCTACAGTGAAACACGATGGTGTGGAGATGGTCTTTTGCAGGGAAAGAGAAGCTGGTCATATTTGATTGGTAGATGGATGGAGCTAATACAGGATATGTAATGGAGACTGTGAAAGACTTGAGCCTGGGACAAAGTTTTACCTTCCAAGAGGATGTATGGAATAGTTTAGATCAAAGCTTATTCATGTGTTAGAATGGCCTAGTTAAAGTCCGCCATTAAAGAGACCCGGACTCTGTTACAAGACTTGACTTGTTTGGACACTTACCATCTAATCTGATTGAGCTTTAGCTTCTTTGCAAAGCAAAATGGGAAAACAATGTGAGTCTGGAGATGAGCAAAGCTGGTGGAGACATACTCGGAAAGACCCGCCGCCGCAAATTCAGTCAAGCAAAGTTCTTTAAAGCAGCCGCCAGCCTCTGAAAGCGTCTTTGGCTCTCCAGGTGCCCCATCGGTCTCATGCACACTTGTGCAGAAACACGTATGCAGACTTGCGTTTGCCCATACCTGTGTGCACATTGATGCGTGCACACATTTAGATGCCGACGCTAAAAAGAATATTTCACTTCTTTCGACATTTTATTTCAGCAATTTTGCACCTTTTTCTTCAAAAACTAAAACCCACCTTTTACTTTGCTACTTTACTCTGTGTTTGCACTACCTTTCTTTCATGTTAGCTGTCTTGACACCTGTCATGTTGTTCAGACAGCAAGTGGTAAAATAATGCGAGGAGGAAACATGCCCTTTAGTCAAAGGACAGGTATAGGCAGGAAACACGACCTCCATACTTTATTTAATCAAGGGAAATCACCTATTTGATTTGCATAGCTAAAAACTGTGATGAGTGATTTCCATCATTAGTGGTAGACTGTCTGGGTTCATTAATTTTGATAATTTTCAGAGCGCTTATTGTGGCTGAACACGGCGACTAAGTGATGATTTACAGAAAGATTAGTGCTTAAAACTCTTACTTTAAAGAAACCACCAAGCTTCGTACTGTAATCAGAGGATCTTTCAACAATCGTTAGATAGCGGTTGGACTGGAACCTCCACCCACAACATCTAACTGCTGAGTGAAGATCTCTGACATGAAGGAAATCCCTAACATGAAGCTGAGAGACTCGCTGGGGTCATGATTAGATGCAGGAAAAATAGCCAAATTGTTTCCCCCGTTGCAGACCTGCCATCCTGTCTGCTGGCTGCTTGCTCAGTAGCAGAGGGTGGCCTAAATTAGTTAGTTCGCAGACCTGTGTAAATATAACAAATCACCCGCTGCTAGGAACAATTATTATTCCTTGCCTCAGGCCAGGTAGGAGCCAATCAGACCACAAGGTTGTGGATAAAACACAAAAACGTGGCATCTTTTCTGTTTCAAAGGGATCCCTTTAACACATTTGCTGAGCTCTCATGGAGATAACATTCAGAAAGACTGAAAGTCAAGAAAGTTGGGTTTATTTATGGAGTATTTTTCACCAAAGTTAAAGGGATACTCAGTGGACATCTAAGGTCTCGTCTATTCTCGTTAAAGAGTCGGCTTGTTTGTTCTAATCTACCAGAAACCAAAGTGTTAAAGTTGGGGAACACCCAGATTTGACAACATTTTACTTTTATATCTTGTTTTTTTTGCTTAAAGCTTTAGATTAATAGCTACAGTGCCTTGCAAAACTAGTTACACCTGTTAAACCTTTTCACATTTCACCACATCACGGCCCCGAACTTCAACTCTCCATATCATATATGCTTTGATTATATACCATTTACCTGTTAGGGGATCACCGTCCTGCTGAAAGATCAACCTCTCTTCCAATCTCAAGTCTTTTGCTGCCTCTAAGCAGTTTTCATCCAGAACATCCCATTATTTAGCTTCATCCATCTTCCCATAGCACCTTCCTCTCTGTGTTTGCTGTCTCCTTTACATGAATTGTGGCAAACTGTTCTCTTATAGCTTTTCTCTCGCCACTCTTCCATAAAGGCAGAATATTGTGTCAAATAATTGTCCCACCTTAGACATGGCTCTGTGCAGCTTCTCTTTTGGCTGCTCTGTCACGTAAAATCTAAAATACTTTGAAGTCTGTGGTTGTGACAAAATGTGACAAAATGTTAAAGGGTTATGAATACTTTTGCAAGGTTCTTTGTAGTGCAGACTTGTAAGTAATGTGACTTGTCATCCATTTCCAAGAACTAAGTCTGTGTGTCTTCTGAACTCGTTCGCTTTGTAGCTCTGTAATAGTCTTGTCATGTTTATTCTGATTACAAAAACCTTGAAGCGTCAACACGATTCAATGCTTCCTTTTTGTCCGAGCCTCTGCTGCATTGCAGTTCGCTGCACTGCAGAAACGACAGACTGATACAATAAGAGTTCTTACAGTCCTTATTAAACATTGAGATTGATGAATACGGAAGCAACGCTGGACCTTGTGAGCTTTATTAGCATGCAGACTGATTAAAACACAATGTCTGTGAGGGGTTGAAGCTGTTGGAGGTTAAGGTCAGCTGCTGCCGGACCCCACCTTTTCCTGGGACCTTTTGCACCGTGGAATTAGAAACCTTGACAATTAAGCAGACCACTACAGACATCTAATGAGTCCACAACCAACTGGGATCTCATACACACAGAGAGCTCGTTCTAGCTAATCATGTCTGGTATGTATGCATAAAGTGTCTCCGGCTCTTACGGATGGCGTACATCAGGGTGACTACGAATGTGGCTGCACAAATTAATTTATACCATTAGAGTTTTTGCAGGTTATTTCTTGTTGAATTGATGAATTATGGGAGCAATAATTCTCACAAATTAGTCATTGGGATTCATGTTGGATTTCTGTCATTTTTGTTCCTAATTTGATCCTCAATCCTTTCAAATGTGAGTCGTGTTGGTGTGTCTGCGCACGGCAGGTTCCTCAGACCAGCTTGTTTGATGCGTACGGATTGCCTGAACAACTTAGTTTGAACCGAAGCTGCATGCTTTGCCTTTTTTGCCCAGGGCAAATGGCTCTGTTGTTATGGAACGTTTATTTAAGGATAACAATAATGCATATTGATAATTACTAATGTACAAGTAAGTCAGCTTGAGCTGCCTCTATAATGTTTCTCACACAGTTCTGGGGATTGTTGCTTCTTCTTTGTTTGCTGACCTCTATCCTTGCTATTAATTCTCTTAAATTGCTGGGTTGATTATTGTGTGTGTGTGTGTGTGTGTGGGTGTGTGTGTTTGCTGGAACAGGTGTGCCTTGCCAATTTCGCAGCAGGAGGGCAGGCAACAGGATGGAGTGACTGAAAGACAGATGGACGGAAAGACTTTGAAAAGCCCCTTTGGTCGTGAAACTTGAGATGACGTAGAGTTAAAACAGTGCATGACCATATTGTTCTCTTCACCTTTAAGCACCTGAGCCCCGGGTGCTCTCTGTCATATCTGTGTGTGTGTGTGTGTGTGTGTGTGTGTGTGTGTGTGTACTCAGCAGCCTGTTTCAGTGCAGAGAGCCTGGGAGGAGATGAAAAACGATACACAAGAAGAGAGGAGATGAGCTGTTCTCCTGCTTCATCCCTGCGTGCAGTGTGACTTCTGCTTTATGGCATGTGGCTATATTAAACTGTAGAGCAATAATCTGGTGTCAAGTGGTGCAGAGACCACAGACATCAGTCATGGTGCTACTGTGCAGCCCCTGTATGTTTGAGCAGCAGCAGCACATGCAGTTGCTTAACGCTAATTTACAGCTCTCTGTAGATGTTTCTATGTCCTCTTTCAAGCAAATAGATTTCAGAACCAAATAATTTTTTTTTCTTTCTGGGTTAACCTCGACGTCTGGTTGCCAAAGCTCCTTTTCAAAGGCCAAAATTGGATTTCTAGATGTGTTCAAAGGTCCTTTTTCCCCTCTTTTATTAGTTTGATCCCACACAAGCAAAATAAATGGCAGCTTTTGCCTTGAAATTCTTGTGACCTTAAAGTGGCTAGCTTTTTGACAGTCAAACATAATGAGAACTCAAACTTTATGAGACATTTTAAATTCACATTTTATCAACTTATCTGCTTTTCATGCCACAACAAATAAAGTACCATTCTTTACACACAAGAATAAACTGAGCCTAAAGGCAACAACAAAATATCTGAAGTAATAGGTAGAAAATCCCCAGAAACAGGTGGAATTCAGACTGACCTGGTATAAAAGAGTTCACCGCCATCAGTGAGCTGCCTAAACATCTGCCTCTATAAAATGTTTCTCTTTATAATTTTCTGAATGCCATATTTTAGAAATTAAACACATCCTCTAATCTGAAAAGGTGTCTAATTATATGATTGATGTAAACATTTCAGTAGTTCAATTAATAATGGCTCATTTGTTAGAGACTGATTTAATCCCTTACTGACCTCATTTATAAAAAAAAAATCAGTTATTTATAATTTTTCTGTCAAAGACTTGCTACATTAAAGTAGTGATTGCTGTATTCAATGTAGCAGATATATAATACATGGACACATTGGCATAATTTGGCATTATAATTCAGCATTATATTAAAAGGCGATAACTGCAGATTTAATCCCTCTCTTTTGCTGTACAGATGATTGTATATGTTTGTAACCTTTTGGCTTCTAATCACTAATTTGATACGTAAATATGTTCCTTTTGTTCAGCGCTTTTCGTGTTTTCCTCATCCAATCAGATTCATTTGTGATAATTGCCAAAGCCACACTCCTGTCAGCTTGAAAGCGCAGGTGCAAATGTCACTCAAGCTTACAAATGCAAATAAAAGAGTCAGAAAACAACAATGACAAGAAAGGAGAGAATGGAAACAGAAAAGTAACCTGTTTTTTTTTTTTACATAGGAAGATCTTTGATGAGGCGCTAGGCTAACATTAGCTTCCACTTTCTAAGTTTTTATTTAATCCTTTGATAACTGAGCTTTTAACAAGTTTTCTTTGTGGTTTAAAATGGTTAGAACACTTCTTACAGAAAATATTTCTTATTTTCTTAATAACATAAGCAGTTAGCTTTTAAGACGATTATTATTTAACTAATTATTGTATAATATTAGTTAAATAAACTAATCTATTATAAGAGCATTCCGCCTTAGTTTCCAGTCTCTCCTGGCTGTTGGTTTACCCACAGCTGAGCAAGTTGCCATTAACAGACAGGGGTGAAGCAGGAGTGATAAATACAGCCTCTCTTTTCCTCTGATCATCGTAACGTGTGCACTCATCCTTACTGTTTGAAAACCCCAAATATATCAGATCAAACCCACTTCCAACGATTTTATATGTCAAATCCTCTGCTTCCTTCCAGATTTTCTGCCCCAGAATTGGCATGTAAATAAAAAAATCCTGGTCTGTTAATAAATTTAAACCTGTGGTTCGTCTTCCTCTGCTCTCCAGAGCAGTCTGGTGCAACCAGACCTTTTAAATTTGGATGGTGGACGAAGCGTGTCAGTTGTTATGGGAGTGCAGCGAGTTCTCATTCACTTGCTGGCTCTGCTTTCTAAGCACTTTTACCAGCCACAAGCCTCATTTTCTAACCTCCAGGCCACTCTGGAGTGACGGCCAAATCTTCGCTGCGTCTGCTGCAGCTTCATTCTACATCTTTCATTTGGTGAACTGAGAAAGTGAATCAGACCCAATTGTTGCTGGCTAGTCCACTACTTATCGCAATTGCATGGGGTAAATTGCCAAGTTAGCGCCGGTAATGGGTTCAGGCTGTGCGGTTGCAGGAGGCTGATGGGTTTTGGTTCGAAGGAGAGCGAAGGCCGATACTCGTCCCCATTCATCGGGAATTGGTCAGAGGAGGTGGAGGAATGCAACACCTGGAATCACTGCCACTCTTTCCGCCTACGCTGCACTTCAGGCTGCGCAGATGAGTAGATCCACTGCGGACAGGATGAAACAGGAGCTGACACACAAACACACGAAACGAGCTCGAGTCGCAGGCGTGCACAGGTTTACCAGAATGCGTCGTCTCCGGGCCATCTGGTTGTGGCTGCTGTGACTTTGCTGCTGTAATGCCTACAGTGAGTCGTCCAGATGTTCCCACAGTTACCTGTCAACTGAGCAAAGCTATTTAGACCGCTTAAACGTGGATATTCAGTCTGACACCTTCAGATGTTGAAAAGATTGCAGGGGAGCATTTATATGGGAAAAAGTGCAACCAGAATATATATATTTTTTGTATAGGAAACTGCATAAACTGCATTCATTTAAAAGAACATGTATGCAATGAACTGTAGTCTTTATTTTTTAAAAGCAACATAAGTTTATCTTGTTAGTTTGTTTGCTACCTGTATTTTAAGTCAAGCAACATGACATTGATTGCCTACATACAGATGCAGACAAATGTGTCTGCATTAAAGTTAATCTTTAATTGGTGCAAAAAATCTCCTAGAAACATTCAAGCTTTAATCTGAGGACATTTATTGTGTCTCATATTAAGAAATATATAATCTTGAATAAATCCCCTGGTTGCACAATTACTAATAACATTGTTAGTTACTTAGTCTTCCCCTACAACATTTCCTAAGGCTGGACAGAGGAATCTTTGATCATTCCCTTTTGGATCCTCTCCTTTGCTCTCTTTTCTTTATCTGACACCACAGGTTTCCAAAAGGATTACGGTAGGAACTGAGAAGATGGTGAATTTAGAGTTTGGGCAATGTTTTATTTGTTCTTTTAGGCTTAAATGTTGGATGATCATCTAACTGAAAGACCCAAGCATCACAGCACCACAGCATCACAGATTTCCCACTGTAGCTAATGGTGAGCATGAGATGGTTTTTCATATATTCATCCTTTGCCTAATGCTTAAATGGATGTTTGGTTCTGAAAAAGTTCGATCTCAGTCTCACCAGACCAAAGTACACAGTTCCAGTTAAAGTACCAGTAGAGTTTAGCCAACTCCATATGTTTACATTTCTAATGTCGGGGCAGAAAAGCCTGTTATTATGCATCACTCCCTGACAACCAGTTGGCATGTAGATGGTGTCTAATAGTTGTTATGGAGGCTTGGTGAACAGAATATGCTATTTTGAGTAGTAAAATCTGAATATTTGTTTTTTCCTGTTACCATCCTGCTCAAAATAATGTGGAGCGTTATCCAGCCTAGTTTACTGTGGAATGGGCTTCCTTGTCTCAGCGTATTTATTCCCCAGTGACACATAGTAATGGCTCACTAATAAGAGGTTCCTGTAAAAAAAAAAAGGAAAGTAGAAATGAGAAAGTTCTTCCTTACATGGATTGTTTAAGGCACCGGATGTGGCACCAGTGAGATCAATGACAACAATTTTTTGTAATTTTTCCAAATTTATAAGTGAGATTATGGTACTACAATGAAAGGGTGAGCTAATTTATAGATTTTTTTTTCTCTAGAAAAAAAAGAAAGGAAAAAAAGAGAAAAAATAGGAAAGAAGAAAAAAGAGGGAAAAAAAGGAAAAAAAGGGGAAAAAAAAGATTTTTTTTATAGATTTCTAAACAAATGTGTTTCTCTTTCTAGAAAAAGTGGAAAGCAAAAGTAAAGAAGCAATACACTTTTTTAAACTTAACTTTAAAAACATTTTTTTTTGTCATCACAGTCTTTAAAATCCCCCTTCTTTAGCTGCCTTTGCAACCTTACATTATTTTCAGTTTATTCATGAACAGATATTTGTTGCTAGGCAGAGGAGCTCACAACTTCACTTTCATGATCTATTCTAAAAACATCAGTTTCCTGTTTGTTATAAATCTTTGGGATATTTTGAGTGAACTTTAGGCATACTTTTTAATGCTGTGATATTATGGTGTAGAGTATAAACGAGCAGCCATGCCATGTCTGAATTCTGTGCATGTTTGCCCAATGCTGTATTAAAAGACAATGCCGTTGGTTGAACAGTGCGTGTGAGTTTTTGTTGGCCTTTGATGGGCTCAAAATCTGTTCAGGATGTGCTCCTTTCACACATCTACAGCTTGGATAGACTCCAGTCCCCGTGCAATCCTGACCAGACCAAAGGAAGTACAGAAAGCAAAGGAATAAATGGGTGGTTGGATGGATGTGGTTACGCTTAGAGGACAGAGTGGAATGTGATTTCTGGAAACTACATGCTAAAGGGAATTGCAAAAGTATTCACACCCCATTGTTGTGTTTCACATTTTGTCCACAAACTTCAGTGTATTTTAGCAGGATTCTTTATGATAGACCAAACAAACTGGTGCATGGTTGTGAAGCGGAAGGAAAATGGTAAGTGTTTTTCTAAAAATCCTTTTTACCAGTAAAAACTTTGCAAAAGAGTGTCTTGCATTACTTCTTTTCTTCCCCATATAGAGGTTTATAGCAACCAATCATATTTACTTAGTTGTAAAAGTACTTTTAGCAGTAATTCTGCTGCACCATACCGCCTTAGTTCTGCTTCAGCGATATTACACTGAAGTGACACTAATCTTACTTGATTATTGTTGTAATGTTATCTTCTATCTGCTGTGTCTATCGTGCCACTTGGAGGCACTGTAAACACTGTGCATTGTTACTCAAAGCACTTTGAACTTTTCTAACAATAGTTACATAACATATACATATACATATTAATAATGTTACTTATCTTGAGTTATTTCATTCATTAAAATACTGGCATTTGCACATTGCTTTATATTTTTGTCTGTCTGCATTGATTAAACAGTCACTCAATACCTGAGTTGCCTTTTTACCAAATACTTCTTTACTCCTAACTTGGACCGAAACATATTTGTCCAATCCTCTTGGACAAATGTTTTACAGACTTTCTCTCTTACAAAAGTCAAAAAATGTGTCATGCCAATGCTTTTAGCCCATCTGCGGCTTTGTAGAACCACACCAAACTGAAATAACAGCTGCATGTTATTAGGGGTTTGTCTCTACGCGCTTTATATATCTAGATAGTAAATTGTTCCTGGGAAAATGTCTCAATCTCAGTCAGATTAGCTGGAGAACATCTGTGAACATTAGTTTTTAAGTCTTGATACAGATTCTTAATTGGAATAAAGTTTGGACTTTGACTCGGACACACATGAATACACTAAATCTAACTCTGTCAGGCTTCCCTTTCCCTGCTGAAGAAACCTAATTGTAATTTGTTATGCTAGACATTAAAGTGTATATCCACTTTTTTTCAAAATGTCTCCTAAAATACCATATGCTAGTCATTTTTATTGGTCCAATAACAATAATTTTTAACGAGGCATCACCTATTTGATTTTTCTCTACTCGTTTGTGAATCAGCCCATATCTCTCTTCTTTTATTTCTAATCATCCTTTCAATACTTTCTGAATGAATGCTCCTTCTTCTGCTGAGAGTCTGCAGCACCTCCGTTTTCTCACCGTTTTCTACTCTGTGTATTTGAAGACTGATTACTGTACATAACAACCGTCGCCTTTAAAGAGTTTGCTGCTGTTTGGCAAAGGATTATGAGTTACAAAGAGCCAGACTGAAACGAACAATGCAGGCAAAGAGCAGGCTGACAGGGCGATGTGTTACAGCGCTACACAGGTCTACGGAGCATGAGAACGGAGCACCAGAGGCAGAAATGTCAGCGAACAAAGAGCACAAATGAAACAAGATGTGTAACCATTGAAAATGCATCAGTACGACTATGATCTAAATATGTAACAGTAAACGTCTGCGTGTGCGTTTGCCTCTTGCTCTCTTGGATCCCCCAGCACGCCGCACCATATGTCACGCCGAAGTGAGACGTGCACAATCCGGGGCAGTTTGCAGTCCATTATTGGGTCTGATTTAGAGTATTGGAGAAACATTGTTGTTGAGATAAATTTTCAGCACGGTGCACAGACACCGATGGGCTCCGAGCTGAAGGTAATCTCCTGCTGGCTCCATAAAATGTGCTCAATTGACAGCAGGCCTTGTGGTAGCAGACAAATCGCCTGGCTTATAGCGATGTGCTGAAAGAGAATGCCGACGCTGTGTATCCTTGCCAAGATGGATATGCAGACAGCAAACTCCGAGCTGTCCGGGCGTGGCTCCCATGTTCAGGGCAAACAGAGGTTTAGTTGAGTGTGATTCCTGAGTTGGAACTGACTTAGCCTTGTTTGTTTTACCCCCTTTGACAGAATCTAATAAAGGAATTACATGTCATCTGTCTGCTCAGAAGGGTACCAGCATTTGGCAGCATATACGTTCAGAAATAACCCCAGTATCAGAGAAATAAGCCTTTTTGAAATGTACAGAAAACGTTTGTGTAGATTAATAAATACCTTTCATGTCATGGGACTGCTGTCAGGCAAGTCTTTGGTATTTGCTTTTATAAACACACCATGCATCAACTACTAATCAATTTATTGTAAGAGACGCAACAGTCGGAGATGGTGTGGTCAGTATTTGCTTTCCAATAATTTTAATCCTTGATCTGCCAATACAATTTTTTTCTTTTCGTGCTATGTTTAACAAAACTTTGAATGTGAGTAACCTCTCCAATTTTTGCTAATAATTTATTAAATCTTTTGGTGAGACAACACTAAATTCGTGACACTTTGATACAATGTAAAGTAGTCAGAATACAGCTTATATAACAGTCTAAATTTGCCATCCTCTAAAAATAGCTCAATTCACAGCCATTCATGTTTAAACCGCTGGCAGTGAGTACAAAAGTGAGCGCACCCTGAAGTGAAAATCTTTATATTTTGCCCAAAGTCAATATTCTGTGTGGTCATCATTCTTTTCCAGCACTCCCTTAAGTCTCTTGGGCCTGGAGTTCACTAGAGCTTCACAGGTTGTCACTGGAATCCTCTTCAACTATTCCATGGTGAAATCATGGAGCTGGTGGATGTTAGAGACCTTGCTCTTCTCCGCCCTCCGTTTGAGGACGCTCCACAGATTGCTTAATAGGGTTTATTTCTTTATTGATGCGCAGGGTGCATGAGAGGTCATGGCAGGAACTCACGAAAATTTTACATGACCGCAAACTGTGAAAGTAACCCTAACCCATTCCTTACCCTCACCCTAAACCTAAACAAACACTAGTATGCATGTTACCATACACTACTAAAGCCACCAACAGCAACAAAAATGTTCATTGCAGGTCACTCGTCATGCACCCTGTGTGTCAATCAATGACGTGACGGGGGCTTAAGTAAGTGTCAGTATTTGATGAGTTTGGAGTGAGAATGTGTTGGCTTGGCCAGTCCAGCACCTTTACCTTCAGTTTCTTTAGAAAGGCATTGGTCACCTTCAGGGTGTTTTTGGGGTTAGTATATACTGCCCTGCAGCCCAATAGAGGTATCAAGCTCTGCTTCAGAATGTCACTGTATGCGTTGTTATTCATCAATCCCTCAGAGAACTGTAGCACTCATGCAGCTCCAAACCATGACTCTACCACCACCACCATGCTTTACTCAGTCAGACACATTTGTCTTTGTACTACGCACCTGGTTTCCGCTGCACACGTTGACAAAATCTGTACCAAATAACTTAATCTCGGTCTCATCAGAACACAGAACAATGGCAATATTCTTATAGCCTCGGCTAGCTTTATAATAATAATAATAATAATAATACATCAAACTTGCATAGCGTTTTTTGGACACTCAAAGATGCTTTGCAAAAGAATTAAATAAATAAATAAATAAATAAAATAACAAAAGGCTGTGAGATTTCAAAAATGTATGTAGAGCAACAAACTTTTTTCTCAGTTCTTTTCCACCAGGTGCCATGTTGAACTTCCACTCTTTTGAGAGTGTGAGAGCAATAGCCGCAAAGTTAACACACCTGTTCCCCAGTCACAGCGGCGACCTTGTAACATTACCAAGTCACATTATACTCGCGGTCCAGCAAATAATTATTTTAATAATCAATTCTATGGATTATTCTGCTGGATGTCTCTTGCTCAGGTTTTGCAGCATCAAAGACATATTAATATAGATTGCTAAATTAGTTTTGCAATACATACATTGAACTGTGTCTTTCTTTTCTGTTACAGGAGCTTTGCTCAAGTTTAAAGGTTAAATATATAGTATATCTTTAATCTTATCTTAATCTTATCATTTATCTTAAGTATATCTTTCCCATACATGCCCTTACAATTGCTGATTGTAGATGAGAGAGTGATTCTGGTCATATTCTCTGGGCTACGCATGGGTGTGATGCCAGTACTCTGTCGTTTACCTGGCTACTTTGTTGAGTCTCCGCTGTAATCGAAGCATTAGCGAGAGAACGTAGGTTAACTTCAATATTTATAGCTTTCTTACCTCAGAAGACATCACACCTCTAAACAAAAGACCTGTGCAGTTGCAACGGCAGATGCCTTTACTCTTCTCCCACGCACGTGCACAACACTGGTGTCGTTTCAGCTTGTCACCAGACGGGGCAGACGTCTATAAAAACTCCAGAACTTACATTACGCTTCTTTTAGTTTAAATCGATCACGCACATTTGAAATTCCTGCTGTTTTCTCAGTTTCTTTTTCCCCTTCGCTGTCTCACTCCATTTCTGAAGCGCTTTGCATTCACGTTTTAGCAGTGCGGCCATCGTTACCGGTAGCGAGAATGTTGTGTAACACAACTAACCACCCATTCAGAACGTATTGCAGTGAATAGTTAGACAGTTATTAAGCAGAATTTAACAAAGACTCAAGGCAGATAATTTGTCTCGAGGAATTTTAAAAATCGAGGTATTCTAATCTTACGAGTCGTTTCAGCCTTATCTTATACCAAGGGTGGGGCGAGGCTGGTGTTTGGAGATCTCAAAAGGCTGTGAGCTTTCAAAAAGGCAGCAATAATGTCCAAGTCCAGCATGTTAAAGACACCATTCATCATTCAGGGCAGAGATCAGAGACAAGCCACCACTTCTGCATAGAAAGCATAGAAAGCTGTCACCTGAGATTGTTCTGACATCTGTTCAGGATTTCTCTTCAGCTTCTCTTTTTGGGGGAGTCCCAGGCACCAGGAGACCCTGGACAAGACCCAGAACTTACTGGAGGTACTATATATACCATTTAGCCTGTGAATGTCCATCCTCTGGAATGACTCGGAGAGTGTTGCTGGGGAGAGGGGTGTCTGGACCTGTTACCTCTGTGATTTGATCCTGTGTAAGCTCAGGACCAGGGATGGATGTGTGGATGCAGCTTGATATTTCTTTTTATTCCTTAAAGAATATTCTGGAGACCATCAGCAGTAAAACTGTGAATGCGGTCCGTGTCCACCGCATAAGTGCACCGGTTTGCTCTCACGTCATATTTTTCCATTTGTGAAAGCACACAAGCATCTCCCCGTGATTCTACTGGTGTAACAGCAGATGGATTCTGTGTTAGGATTGGTAAACAGGTTGCGTTAACTCATCTCCTTGGACTTCCTACCTAAGCTTTGGGCTATTTTTTATCATCAGCGGCTTCATTCTGATACGTATATATAGTGCCCCATAAATCCTGGCGAGGTGTGAAAATGCCAGTCAAAGTTCACACTGCTCATGTTCATTTCATGCTTGAGCGTCCAGCTCCGCGAGCGAGGAGCAGTGTGTGTATTGATGATGTGCGGATGTGCGTGTAAGCACCAGAGAGAAAAAGAAAGATGAAGCTCGCTCGGAGTCCCTTCATTCTTTTCACTTTGCCGCAGAAGTCATCCATCTCTCTGATCGTAACTGCGACCAATTTATGATTGCATTATTACAGTCAGGCTTTTGTCCTCATTCTGACACAGACACGTGTCTGGTGGTGGCATGGTTAACGGTGAAGGTGGCTGGATGTTGGGTTTATGTCTACAAGGCTTTGTTGTATTTCTAAGTTGTATTTTTTTAAGCTTCCAAGGGCATGAAAATGAACAAAAATTTCATCTCAGTATCGAAATATCCTGCCTTCCGTATGCTCCAAATCATTATAATGCATTGCTTTAGAAAAGAAAGCCATTTGTTCACTGTGCTTTTTTCTTAGCCTTAAATGGCCTGACATAATAATTTGTCTGCTGACATTTGAAAGCAAATGGCATAGTCCTGCATTCAACAAAATGGCAGCCAAGTTGTTTTTATTTCCATAAAAATTATGTTGTTGGATTTCTCAACAGGCGGAGCACTGAAAAGGTCATCTGCAGCTGTATGGATTTTCATAATGGATTTTTTTTTTGAAGAAAAACTCAATACAGATACAGTAGGTGTGTGCTTTTCTGAGATTGGCACCTGAGGTCCTTTGAAGCAGAGAAGCAAACATCTGTGCTTCTAGGAAATGGAATATCTTAAAGGCACTTTTTGATTTTTGTCTTCAACCTGATTTCTTTTTGTGAAATAACATAAAGATTGGGGAAGGAGAGATCACCTGGCATTACAACATTTTGGAGAGGGGAAGTTTAATGTTAATGTATAGGTAATTTTTCACATTTTGTGAAACTCCATGCTGCATCCAAACAGAACCACTAAAGTTCTTTGCTTCGACACTTTCCACCTACCTATGTCCCTGTGTGCTAAGGATTAAAATAATTAATGGAATGAAAAAAAAACAAGATGGAGAAAAATTGGCCAGTACAGAAATAATGTTTTTCTCTCAGTAGAAAATGCAGAAAGATATAATACAGAGTTAGGGTAACGCCACTTATCACCCCAATAGCTAATGGTAAGTCTGTTAATGTTTTGCTGGTTTGTATGTCTGAGTTGGTCATGTAGTTGAGGGTCTGCTTACATACAAGTTTGGGTTCTTCTAAATGTTGCAGCAGTGCACCTAAATAAAAAAGTTGCACCAGTGCTCCCAGTTAGCGAGTATGTTAGCTCTGTTAGCTAAATGGCTCTGCTAGCTAAATGTTAGCTTGCCAATGAGCTGATTTTGGCAGTAAGCAACAGGAGCAGTGCAAAACAGCTGAAGGCAGGGATTATACTGGGCTCTGAGTGGACAGTGACGTGAACAAATCACTCAGCCCACTCAGGCTTTGTTATTTTTCGCCGTGAGAAATGTCATGCGTGGCGTGAGTGCGTGTGATGTCAGGAAAATGTGTGTGTCTCATGCTCATTGTGTGAGACTTGACAGCTCTTAGTGTTTATGTGGACTATAATGTAATTATTAAGCACTTATAAACCAGTTAATATCAATTTATTCTGCACATTTTAAAGATAGCTAGTTGACAAAATATAGACAAACAAAGAAAATTAAATAAGAGTTATTGTTAACTGTTATTTTGTTTTGGTGTCCTTCTATTAGTCTAGCTATTTTTAAGACCTACTGAGCCACTGGACGCAATCTTATTATCCCATCCACCAAATATTTTGATGTTTTTTGCTCACTTATATCAGGAGTGGTCCCTAAAAACAGCCAAACATGGATAATTAGATTTACATTCAGATAGAGGAGCTTTACTGCCTTGAAAAATGTTGACATCTTGAGCTTGTCATGACTCCCAGCTGACGCGTGTTGGAGTAAACCTTCCATCTTCTCTCTTTTATGCTCCAACTCCCATTAATAGATATGTCCTTTATGCTTCCCCTCTTGTTGTCACCGTTCTGTTTTATGATGTCACTCTCTTTGGTGGAGAGCCCTGGGCTGGTTTATCTCCTTCATGTGTGTTTGAGCACTTAAACTTAAACCTTTCTGTTTACGAGTCCCAAACTGCCCCTTCCCGTCTCTCTGCATTTCCTGCTCACCTCAGCATTGCCTGTAAAAGATGAGCCATTCTGCTTGTGCAGGAAAAGTTTGCGGTGCAGACCCCCAGCAAAGCGAACAGCTCCCCCGCTGAGTGTCACATCCACTGAACGCGAGTGGGTTGTTTTGTGGGTAGTCTACACCAACGAAATGTCTTTTTGTAAGTTTTAGTTAAGAAGGCAAGATCAATATATTTTGTGTGGGTTTTGAGTTCAGGGATCTGTTGATAGCGGGTAATAATCTGATACCACAATAAAGCTAAAAGAAGAATAAAAAAACAGTGCCATGAATAAGCTTTAACTTTGTCATAGCCAAGGAATTTGCTGTACAGATTTAATACCTTCACTGTTGAGAGCAAAAATCCTGTATCTATTTTTTTTTTCGCTGTTTCTGAAAATCATCTGTATTGATCACACTTTACGTTGGTGATTCTATATATAAATATCCAGTATAATGTACCAAAAACAGCACTTGAGCTTTTATGATATGTATTTAGGGTTGAATTATTTTGTTGTCAGCGTTTTACATTACTGTGTGTTTTGCTGGGTTACCCTTCTTATGACACACTTTGTGATATGTGTCTGTGAAAAAGCGCAATATAAACAAACTATAACTTTACTCGCTGAATTAAGATAAAGAAGCAAGGGTTTAATTTTTTGTGAGACACATGTAGCGATGGACAGCGATGATATCCTTCACCAACATGAGGTTCAGAAAGCTCAGTCTAGCTTAGTGAAAAATTAAACCATATCTCTTTTGTCCATGAGACAATGTTTTCATGCAAAGATGTTAGCTGAATTTCTTGGCAAACACTATTTTGTTTACTTTGTGTTTTGTTAGAACTTGATAATTCAGTTTTTAACAGATTTCCAGTGTGATTCTAGGTCATTGTGTAAGTAGAGCACCCATCAAAAATGACCCTGCTTCATAAACTAATACCCCAATCGCACTATTGCATAATATACACTGCCTTATGTAGGCTAAGTAACGCTATGGCGTTACCTTTCTGCACATCTGCACACGTAGAACATTTAACTTTCATCCCCATATGGCCAGTTGATGCTTGAGTACGAAATAAAAGGAGAGAGCGAGGTCACAGCAAAAATGACGTGTCACTTCTTGTCACTGTGAATTTTAGACCCTTCATGCCAATGGAAGCACACCATACAAATGATATGATGATAATCAGCATTTTTTTGTAATACCAACAGATATGGCAAGATAGTAAAACTGTATGAAAATGGCTTTAGTGTTTTGCTTTTAACGTTGTAAAATGTAAAGTCTGGTCTTTTAACTGCTCTCCCAAAGCACAGGGATGTAGAAAAGCTTGGTTTCCCTGGTAGCAAAACGAAACAAAATATTAAAGAGGAGTAATTTGCAGTCTATAATACTGTTTTGCAAAAAGAGGACTTAACTAAAGGCAGCGTTTTTTTTTTTTAAATGCAGCTTTTAGTGAATATTTGAGGCTCCCTCAAGGACTTTGAACTCAACCAAATATTAATGCCTTGATAGGCAACTGAGACTAATATTTGGAGATTTTGGCGTCTCTACTTTCAGTGAAACATTTATGTTTGGTGGTTGAGTCTGGTGAAGTTAGATTGTCTTGTCATTTAACTTTTGTTTCCAGTTGCTTTAATTAGTTTTATTTCTGTTCTTCATTGTTTTGTCATCCTTAAGGTTTTTGAACTTTGCAGTTAGCCGTCATTCTTTACGACAGGCTGTAGGGCTCCTAAACAATTTCTCATCTCAGTGACATTTAAATCAAAATGACAGATCGTAACTGTTATTTACTGCTCTGAGTTTATGCATCAAACACAAACATCACTGGAATGCCTTTGAACATGTCGGTGCAACACGGAAATGTTGTCCCTCAACAGTTTCCCGGCACAAAACAGGAGTGGAAGTTCCTGGGGAGCACACCTGTGCTTGTGAATTTTGGGAATTCTTGCAAGCCTTCAGTGGTGAGAACAGAAGTGGATGCCGTTTTCACTCCATTTACTCTTCCTGTCCAAGTAGTGCAAATGAGATTTAGAAGGGTTTTAGTGTCGGAATCTTCAGAAGCTACTGTATTTTACCAATATTGAGTTACATCTGAAATAAATATCTTAAGTTAAATGTTTAATATCACACTGGCTGCAACAGAACGTCCAACCTTGAACCAATCTTCACTGGTGTGTCATTTTTTTTAGATACATTTTATGAAAGCATTGACTTTTTATTCTTAATATTTAGCACTGACTATTGGGACCAAAAAAAATTGTGTTAGATATACTTGTTAACATCAAAAGAAGTATTTTCTGCCCTGGATACAGATTTCTAAGATACCAGCTTTGCTTCCATTGTTCATTTAAACTCTCTTCATATTTGCTGCAACTAGAAAATACTTTTTCAAGCAATGTTTAACACCCTCTCATAACATCTGTAATATTAAATGACCATGTCACTGATTTTTAAAGCTATTTCATATTTAAGCAATATGCAAACGTTAGGAAGAGCCAGGGTCGTGCAAAGCAGTGGTGACTTTTTTTTTCTCCTCAAATGCTCCATCTGATCAAGATCTTAAATGTAACTCTTGTCATTCACAGGTGCACCTTAATAAATAAGAATATCAAAGTTTCAGTAATTTGATTCACAAAGTAAGATGAGAAAAGTAAAAAGAAAAGATCCTATACACATGGAGTTAAACATCTTAAACATGTATTTGTTTTAATTGTGACAATTATGGCTTACAATATTAGAATTGTATGTAAGAAGAATCAGAAAAAGAAAATGTAATAATGAAACTTGCATGAAGACATAAAGAAGTCGACTGAAAGTATGTCAGTCAGTAGTTAGCCTTGGCTCCTTTTGCATGGAAATCTGATGGCATTGAGGTAATCCTTCTGTGGCTCTGCTGCTAATACTTATAGTGACCTTTATGCGCTGATAAGTCTCTCATTTCATTACCTCACTTTTTCCTTCCACTCAACTTTTCCATTAATATGTTGGGATACAGCATGCCGTCAACATTCTGCTTCTTTAGCAATGACCTTTGGTGGCTTAGCGCCTTTGCGAAGGTTGTCAGTGACTCTCTGCTGGACAGCTGTCACCTCAGTAATCTCTTCCATGATTTCATGGCAGTAGTGTTACATTTCTGCATAACAAATTATTTAAAAAAAAAAATTGATTTTATGTAATTTTAATGAGCACCAAAATTTACTGAATTATTCCGTAATGTAATTTTACGCCATGAGTTTCAGTATTCGAATCAAACTGCTAAACTTCTCAACGGTATTGTAATTTCCTGCGATGCACCTGTATCTCACTGGCAGGTAATGCGACCTTTTAAACTGTTGCGAGCACAAATAGGTAAAGCCATTTTTGCTCGGATGCGTCCACCATTTCCGCTGGCCTTGTGAACCAGATTCACACGGTCATTACCATGTCCATGTTGCCCCCTTCCTTCCCCTTTGGTCCATCGCCGACCCCTCGGTCCTCCCCCGTCCCACGCTGGGCGTTTATGTCTTCATCTCTTTGTGGGAGCGGAGCTGTTTTGACGGCACAGCCCAGCAGAGGGGTGAATGCGGGGCACACTTGAACTCCCACAGATGCAGCCACCACAGACCACGTCTGAACTGAATTTGACCCATCTGACGCCACCTGATGTGTTTGCCTGTGTGTGTCTCCTTTGTGCATTTGGTACGCAGAAATTTGCACAACTTAGAGACTAATTGCACTTTTTTTTTTTTTTTGACAGAAGTTGGTTCCCACACTAGATTGCAATGCAAAAAGTAATTCCCATTTGAAATCTTAAGCCTGAGGGTGTCATAAAAGCAATAAAGTAGCTTTTAAAAGTCATGCTATGGTGCTATTTGGATGGCGAGCTCAAGCCTCCTGGAGGAGTGGAACAATGCTTAATTAGCCCATAAACAAAGGCCAGTGGGGGATCAAAAAGGGCAATCAAAGTTTCTTGTTCCTTTGAGTTTCTCACACCATCTACAAAGCCCACTCTAATGGCCCGCCGCTCTGCTTGTTGTGTCTCACTCTGGTGTGTTTCCTGACAACATAAAAGGCCCACATTTCAAAAAGAGCTTCGGACAGGAGACACAAGCCCTGAACCACTCCCCTCTCTCTCCAGCCTTCCTCTCTCTGCTAAAAACTTCTGCTCTGCTTACTTTAGCAGTTTGGCGTCCCCTCAGCGACCGCCGCAGCCCGAGCAATTCTTGTCTCAGTCCTTTGTCCATGACTTTGGCGGTCTGTTTTTGACTCCGCCAGGCTTGGGTAAGTTTGTCCGGACGACAGGTGTGCGTCAGGTGTGTTTGAATGCACCTGAAACATCCCATTATTATATTTCTTCAATGTTTGGACATGAGCCCCTTTACAGAAAAAAAAAAAAAACAGACACAGCCACACGAGGACAGCATGGCAGCAGGTCGGAGGCAATCCCTGCTTGTTTGTGCGACTATGTTATCATCTCCTGTTTCCTGTCAAAACAGGAAAAGACAGGGGCGAAAATGGAGGAGTAGGAAAGTGCTGCCTTGATGTATGTTGGCTGGAGGTCCAGCTCTGGCTGACGGCGACCCTCCCAGCCAGGAAAAACAGGCCTGTTCTGGGTGTAACCCACAGTGGGGTACTTCATGGCGTTATTTTTATCACTTTTTACAAAGCGCAGCAGGGGGGGATGCCTTTCCCAGCTGTTGACACAGGTCTGGGTAATTTTTGTCTTCAAAAACAGTGCAGGAGTTCTGACATCCCATCTGGCCGTGTCCCGTTGGCTGACAGCCTCACATTTCTCTGTTTAGGAAGGGAAATCCTTTTTGGCGTGATGTTAATCATGAAAGCGAGACACTCCTTTTCTCTGGATGATCTCTAGACCTCAATCACAATACCTTTTCCATCAGGCTGGAGGTGTCAAATGATTTCATCCATCCATCACACATATTTGTTAGGCCTTCACAACAGGATGGTGCGGCCGCGGAGCTGAGCCGTCAAACAGCCTTTAGTGTGCAGCTCTGAGGAAATCTCTGGTCAGTGGAGCACTTTGAATGGGATTTTAATGTTTCATTTTGGCTGATGAAATATCAGTTAAGAAAAACATGTGTATTATAAAAAAGAATAACACTTGTATGATTTAGCATAAGGCCTTATGCTAAATCGGTAACATTTTTAATATCCTTTAAATGAGATGCCAGAGAAAGTGCGACACTGACCGATGGTTTCAGCAACCATATGGATCACACCTTTCCCCGCCTCTTACTGCATACTGCTGGTCAGCTGGCTGAAATGTTACTGTTGAATAGAAAGAAGCCAAATTAGGCTGTTGGGAAATATTTCAGGTTGCAAATAACGCAGTTATGAAGTCCCACCCATTACTCTTATTATGGTAACATTGTTTTAAAACTACAGTTGGCAAGCAATGATTGGTGGTGGCTAAGCCCTTGTAGAGTATTTCCGAGAATTTGCTTTGAATAGCCACAGAGCTAGGGTGGTTTATTTAGACCACTAATGCCTGATTATGCATATGCAACACATGCATACGCAAGGATTGCATTGAAACAATGTGTATTTGAAACAATTATATTTGACAATATAGTTTTTATTTTGTTTAAAAAGATTCAGCTAGCGAAGGGTTAATTAACCGACTGTAGCCTGGTTGCAAAGCAGACTGCTCAAAAAGTTAACTAGCTATAAATAGAATACTACTACTACTACTACTACTAATAATAATAATAACTTTTATTTGTCATTACAACTATTTACATCCCTTGGGGAACAGAGGGCTGCCATGGTGAGGAGTTTTCTGGGGCTAAGAGTCGGAGTCTGTGGGATTGAACTTGCAGCCACCTTGCAGCAATCCCAGACCTAGGATGTAACTACCCTGTTCTAACCACCAGGCCCATGCTCTCCTCTTTTTCCAATAAATAAATAAATAAATAAAATTAAAAAATAAGAAAAAGGAATAATTTTATGCAAAATAAGCCTAACTTTTCTTTCTCGAGCGCCGGTGTCCTGCAACTTTTAGATGTGCTCCTTGCCCTACACAGCTGAATGAAATGACACCTCCCTAGCACACAGTCAAGCTGAGAGCTCTGCTAACGAGCTCATACTGGAGTCAGGGGTGTTGAAGCAGAGACACATCTAAAAGTTACAGGACACCGGGCCCTCGAGGACCGGAGTTTGAGACTCCTGCAGTGATCAGACAATAAATGGACAAAGCGAGAAAGAAAGAAAATGAAGGATCAAGGTCAGCGATTAAACCTCGGACTTCTACTTCTATTTAATTTTTTTGCTTCTTTATTCCAGATTTAGGCTTTGTTCTATGTGTCAACATTTGGTTCATTTAATTAATATATTAATATGTTGATTATTCACAAAAGCAAATTAAACATTGTGAGAGCTCCCGGTGGCAAGGTCTCTTCAGAGTCACGGCAGATGTTTTTTTATGGGTAGGAAGGATCTGCTGTGGCGGTCTATGATGCATCGGATCTAATTAATCCTCGATTGAAGCCTTTTTGCACCAGATAGGACAATAATAGTCACAGCGTTTTAGAAATCCCTTATCCCCCAAGAAGGCTGTTGTTACAGGGGATCAGATTATTGTTAAAAGGCCAAGTCAATAAAGACACCGACCATGTATAAAACGTTTGAAACATTCAATTTGTTTAATCCAAAACATGTCAAACTTTCTATTATGTTGTGTGTCAGTCGGTTAAATGTTACCTTAAAAAACGTTGCAACAAAAAGGCGGCAGCATACCTGTGGAGGACAGCAGAGTAAAGGTGATTTGTTGTCGACTCAACACGGAGGAAGTTTTCGGGTCTGAAGCTGGTCCGTGTAACTAATCAGAACCGAGGTGCATGTCCAACACATCCACAACGAGACATGAAAGGGATCTTAATGGTTAATCTGAAAAAACGCTGGAGGCCCCAGTGATCACAACATCTTACAATGAGAAAAGAATAGACTGTTCCCTGTGCATCATAAATAAAGCGTGATCTCAACTGACCGTGACAACTTTTTTTTTTTTTTTTTTTTTTTTTGATTCGATGACCTAAACATGAGATCAGACGGGTAAACACCAGAAGTGGCTCCTTCAGCATGTAGTTTCCAGACCGGCAAGCGGGGGGCCTGATCTTCTCCCTCTGACCCGGATTAAGACCTGTATGCTCTCTGTCTGAGGTCAACGCCATCAGCATGGAGGTCGGAGTTCAATTGTCTTTCTTGACGCGGCTCTAAGTGGGGTTCTCGGTCTCCGGCAGCAGGCCGCACCGGCGCTGACCCCTGTGAGTTGTGCAATTAGTTGCCCTTCAACCTCTTCGCTCCAACAATCAAACTCCGAGCACGATCGGGCCGTGCTTCTGCATCCCCAGATCTGCTTTACATCTTAGTTTGTGAATGGGTGTGTGTCAGAAATGCATTGCTGTAACCTGTCGTTCAGCCATAAATGAAGTAGCTATTTATAAAATGAACAAAAAAACTCAGAAGAGGCAGGGAGATAAACTTGTATTCTAAACTTGATGCATCAAGGTTTGCACCCCGATCTTGGTGTCATAAGTCTCCATCTACCATAGCTAACTCCTCAAACCTGTTTAATTGTCTTCTATATATATATATATATATATATATATATATATATATATATATATATATATATATATATATATATATATATAGTTAAATGTATAATTCATGCTTATAGTGACAGACCGACTGCTGTTATATTATTCAACCTTATACACAAATCCCATTCCAGATCAAGAGCTTTTGCTTTGTTTGACACCTGTCGTCGCGTTGCCTCTTATCATGCACACCAGCTGTAAACCAGCAGCGTCAGGATTACATGTCTCCTCATCAAGCTGAAGTCCTCCACTTTTTCTGAGGGCTGTTGTTGTGACAGTTTTAAGTGAGCAAACAAAAAGCAGTCAATGACGCAGTGTCACTGCCCCCTGGCATACATACGCTGTCTTTGAAGCGTGTTCAAACTTTAATATTGCTTTATTGGGGGTGTTATGTGGTAGACCAACACAAAGAAGAGCACGCTTGTAAAGTAGAAGGAACGTGATACTTAGTTTTTATTTATTTATTTTAGTTATTACTTTCACAAATGTAAATCTCAGAAATGTACCACGCAAATGTGTCCAGCTACAACCCTACCAGCTTTATTTATGCTAACAGGGTTGTGGGGAGGCCGGTGCCTATAGGCAATAGTAAACTCTTGAAAGGCCGCAGGCTTTATACACCTAGAAGCCAAATTCTCCTTTGCAAATTAGCTAAAGCTCAGTCAGAATGGATGAAGAGCATTAGTAAACATCAGTTTTCAAGTATTTCCACAGATTGTCTGTTGGTTTTATGCCTTAACTTCAAATAGACCACAAATGTGCTTTGATCTATGCTTAGGGAAGTTCTAATGCTGGAAGGTGAACATCCTCCTTGGCCTCAAGTATTTTGTAACCTCTTAATAGGTTGCAGGACCAAGCTTTTTTGTTTCTGCTAATAAAATGTATCTCTATAGCATAATGCTGCCATCGCTATGTTTTACATCCACGCTGTGTCTGGCTCCACATGCAAAATGCCCCATATAGCATTTTGCACGTAGACTGAAAATTTCAAGTTTGGGCTTCTTGAAGCAGCGGATCTTCTTGCACATGTTTGCTGCCCTCTATGGCAGATGCTCTCTTCCATAAAAGCTAAATTTATGAACAGATTCTCATGCGCTCTGGACATTTGTAGCTCCTCTAAACTCACACCTAAAGGCAATTACGGTCATCAACGTTGTTGATGTCTGCTGCACCCTGCAACCCTTTGAACAGCTTCATAGTTAAAATCTGATAGAAAACAGGGTGAATTTAAATATCAACCCCATGCTTTGAATGTAAGTTATTTAATTCGATAACTGCAGAAAGCAACACCAAAACATGGACAACTGTGTCAGAGTATGCCCATTTAAAGTTTAGGTGAAACTGTTTGAGTAGCTTTGTGCTGTAGTCCACAGCTCTGTTTGCAGGATGCTATTATTCCAAAAAACACAAAGTGGCACAATGTGCATGTGGAAAAATGTTGATAAGCTAAGCGTTTTCAAGGATGGCGAATGAAAATCTTGCAGACTCAATAAGTGGATTAGCCTGCGCTATTCTCTACTGAGACAGTTCAGCCTACTTCCTTATCTCACCGAGATTCACAAAACGTGTCTAGACTTCCCAATTAGCAGGGAAAAAAAAAACTAGATACTGGTTGGTGCTTATCTTTCTGTGTTTTGTTTTATCTCTATCTTTTACTCTCACCAGCCGTCAGTGTCGATTTTTTTGTATTTTTTTTATAAACACACAACAGTTTTCCATTAATACAATTATTCCTGGCTGAAAGCCCTAGCCTGATGTTTTGTGTTTCTATTATTAGAGATAATTGTGCTCTCTGACAAGTTATTGGCATGGTAATGACATCTTTTATGATAAATTAGTCCCCCCACTCTGTGGTGCACCTACACTATAATGTTTTACCAGACTGATTCTGCTGCTCCATTGTTCTGAGACACAATGTGTGTCAATCCATGCGGCAACGCTCTGCACACTGGATGTGAACGAGGCAGGAATGCTCACCCCCGGCTGTTGCATACGTACGTGGAGCTAGAATGAATCTTCAGTGTTCCCATAACCCCTACCCGTTTACGACTTTACCCAGCTCGTCCGTCGCTCACACATCTTTGCCGGCGCATGAGCTGATAGGTGAAAATTGAGACATCCGGCAAATAAAAAAAGTGCCGCGCTCAACAAGAAGCACTTACTGCGCCTCATTATGTGCTTCTCTCCCCACACGCTGAACCTACAGAGGCACCGCGACTCCATGTGGGGAGAGATAGTGGGAGGGAGACAGAAACTCAGACACCCTCAGCAACAGAAAATATGAATATTTATCCTTATAGTGGCAGCATTGCAGGATAATCAGCATATTGTCTATTGGAGGGAGAAGTGGACAGAATTAATAATGTAGGATACTCAGCATATCATACTGAATCCACCTCCCCAGCATTCTGACCGGATCCAGGAGTATTTGTTTATTTATTTATTTATTTCAAAAGGAACATAAGACTCAGGTTCATATTAGGCACGGGCCAGTGTGCCATTCTCAGTGCATGGTAAGCTTGGGCAAATTTTGACAATTTCATGCTGTTTAGACACAAAAAAAAAAGAAAAAAAAAAAGGTTTTACGCAGTGGAACAGTGATATGGAAACAAAATGATTTTTAAGTCATCAGACAAACAAACAAAATACCATTAACATTAATGTTCTTACTTTTGCATCCATATGTTATGCATAAATGATATGCTGGGATAACTAAAAGGAAACCTGGTTAATTAGGACTAATATTAAGATCCCATTATATGAAAATGATTGAGGTTAAGCCGTTGTAGTTCACCTTAATTATTCTCATCATTTAACATAATTTGGGTTTTGTCTTATTGAACTGGAAACTCTGCCACCTAGAGGTAATCACAGTAATAAACAATATGAGGGTTTATATGCTTTAAAGCTTGGCTTCAAAGGGAATGAATGACTTATTTCATAATATGTGTATTTAATGTTTAAATGAAGTTGTTAATGTATTGAAATGGTGCACTCTTGCAGGGTTTATGTCTTAGATTGATTTTTTTTGTCCACGCATCAAACCTCTTGGTCTGTGTATGTGTTGATTTTAATGTTTTATGTCTATTGACATTAGCGCTGTGATTGGTCAAATACTCAGAGCCTCCTCCTTTTCCAGAGACTTTATAATAATTGAAATGTGGTTGTTTGATGATGGTCTGTTATATTTTAGTGATTTTCTTACAGTAGCTTTCAAAAAAAAAAATCATTGGTTTAGCAGAAACAGGCCCATGCCAAGTGCGTATGAATAATCCTGATTCATGTGTTCTCTTAATGAATTGCTTGATATTGTAAATGTGCTGTGGTGTATTTCTTTTACATTAACTGGTTCACAGGATTCATGCGCTGTATATAAGTATTTACGTTTAAGCATGAGTAACTCCCTTTTTTTCCTTTGATAATTGACTGAAAAAGCACGCTTAGGGTCGATGAAGCCCCACTTTAACCACAGATTGAGATTAGTCACCATAAGCTCTTGGCAGCAGTTTCTTTTTTTCCTTCTATGTAAACTACAGGGAACTTGGGGCGCTTCAATTCCCAGTCAAAGCGTTTTCCTGCTAAGCGAACTGCTGTGGAAACGCGGACAGTTGTCAACGTTTCTAACAGGATGATAATGGTGTTGACTAACAAGGACAGTTGTGCTTGTGGAATGGTTATAAGAGGATCATGTGGTACAGAGTGGGCACTTGGGGAAAAAATTAAAAATCACCAAGCACGCTCAAGCAGACAGTATGGACTACTAATTACAATGGGAACTATGGGAACAGGATTAATGATGGGTTTTTAACCGTAGCGTTCTGTTTTTTTTTTATGTACATCTAAATCAGGGACACAAATATTGACTTGCCATTGACTTATTATAATATTCGCTCACAGATGAACATGTTCTGTGGAGAAAAAGAGGGACGTCTGGATAATTTCAATAAGAAATCCAGTAAGCCTGACAACATTGCCTGTTCCCTCTGTGCAAGCATTGTTTAATCTCTCCAATCAGCCGCATATTGAACTAAACCAATGATCAGAAACCACCAGATGTCTAATTGAGACATCTTTTTTTTTTTGCATTTGCCTTTGTTTTCCTTCCTTCCGTCCTTCCTTCCTGCCAGTGGCGAATCTGTCTTGAACCCTCCGACACCCTGACCCCAGTCAGAGCCGATGAAAGCTTGATGGATTTTGGGCTGAGACACCCAGAGCTTGAGCCAGCGAGGCCGCCTTGCCTTCACTGAGAGAGAAGCAGAGGAAGATGTTGGAAAGGTGGGGGAGAGGAAGAATGAAGTCTGTCCAAACAGTCTGAAAGAGGCTTGTTTTCTTTTAGTGCGTGAGTGAACAGGAAAAGGTAATTAAATGGCCAAGTGGTGAGAGGCTACAGTGATGGATGGGTGTGGTAGAAGAGGCGGTCACACAAACATAAACACATACACAGGCACATATTTTCTGCCTTTTTCAGCGATGCCTTCATTTTTGTTTAAATATACATCATGAACCTTTTCTATCATGTCACGACCACAATATAGTATTTTATTGGGATTTTATGTGATAAACCAACACAAAATAGTGCATGATTATAATGTGGAAGAAAGACGATGCTTGGTTTGTCAAATGTATTTACTGTAAAACGTACATAATCTGATGTGCATTTGTATTCTGCCTCTTTTAAGCTGATATTCAAAGCAAAAGCAGAGGATCCAAATGCCTTCGGAAGTCACCAAGTTGTGTATTCTACAAATATAGCGGTAACGGAAGAGCGGTAAGGCAGAAAAACAAAACAAAAAAAATTAAAAGTCATAAATCACATTTAACATTTGTCACAAGCAACGCTGGAGATGCAGAATACACGTGAAAGAAAGTGAATTCTTGAACTGAGTCCAACATGTCACGTGAGGTTTGAAAACAGCTGAAAAATGTAGCATTTGTATTTAGGCTTGGCTATTACACTCCTAAATAAAATTCGATGCACATAACTGCTTTACAAAGACACCCATTTAGTGCATGCAAAACACCGGGTGTAGTGGAAAACTAAAACTGACTAATGGACTGATTATAGCATCAGCACGGTGGTGGCAGCATTGTGCTGCGGGGATGCTGTTCTTCCACAGAGACACTGATGCTGGTTGCAAGAAACTCGACTAACTATTCACCGCTTTGTGTTGACGTAGCACGTTAAAGAGCAATAAAACACATCGAAGATTGAGGTTGTAAAGCGACGGAATGCGGAAAAGTTCAAGGGCTGTGAGCGCGAGGCGCCATGCGTGATTACACGTTGCAGAGAGCGATGCAGGTGGTCGGTGAGAGGAGCGGGAAGCGGTGACTCTTAAATGGGTCGACCAGATGGAGTGATGACACATCCCAACTTTGAGTCAGTAATGGCTGCAGTGCGGTTTGGCAAAAACCTATGAGTGATCACTGAAGGTCAACACAATCCGCGCCCTTTATATATATGTGATGGACAGTGATGTCTCCGGCAATGTACGTCGTGGGAAGCTGCAGACTGCAATGTAGGTTACGGAGAGATGTATCACTGTGCAAGAAGTTCCCCCCAAAAAAAAGAAAAACCCAGAGCAACATGTCAGCCAGGACCTTACAAAGAAGGACAAGAAGGTCACAGCTTTTCTTTTCTGCTAAATATTCGGTGTGCTCATTTGAGTGGCTGGTTTGACCCACCCTGTGTCACGGTGTGATGTTGCGGTGCGGGCAGGTGGTGCTTATCGTGTGTTAAAGGTGTCACAGAGGGTAAAGCTTATTTGCATTCTGTCAGCAGTTCGGTGCCACTTTAAAAGGGAGAAAAGACGGAAAGACACAGGGCTGCCGTCAGTAACTGAGTCACATCTTAAACAGATGCTTCTGACACACTGCAAAAACGGAACTAAAAGTAAGTAATATTTTCTTGAAATTAGTGTATTTTTTTCTTGATTTGAGCAGCTAAATAAGACTATTTGCCAATGGAATGAGTATTTTTTACCCCTAAAATAAGATAATTAGATATCCTGGACTTGAAATAAGATGATGGAGATTAATTGTTCTCATTTTAACTGCAAAAATCTTATTCCATTGGCAAATAGTCTAAGTAACTTGCTCAAGTCAAGGAAGAATACACACATTTCAAGAAAATGTTACTTTTAGTTCCCGTTTTGCAGTGCAATGATTTGGATTTTCCTTTAAAGGAAGAGGACTGATGCCCAAATCAAGTGAAGGTAAATTGATGGATTAAAATGTTGAGAGGCCGTGATGAGGTGCTGCTTTCTTCTGTAGATGGTCTGACAAAGTCATTCTGAAAACAACAAAAAAATGCTAATTTTCTTGATTATTCACTTTCAAATAAACTATTTTTAATGCCGCTTGCATGAAAACTTGCGTTTAAGTACAAGGATAAGATTCTAAATTCCTTATCGTTACTTAATGGAGTTCTACAGTACAATCCTCGGCAAATCAAGGAAGAACAAAGCAGGTGGCATTCCTGCTCACATCCACCACAGGCGATTGAATTCAGAGCTGCCGTTGTCCGCTCTCGTTCTCCGAGGCTGTCGTCAGGTAGGTAATGACAGTCTTCCTGTGTTTCCTGAGATGCTTTGTTTGGGGAAAGTCTTATTACAGGTTTGTTTAATCTTGTCAAGTCAGCAGACCGGGGGCAAACATCTGTTTGATGTGATTTGTTGAACCGTCCCTTTTTGTGTTGTACCAAAGGCGTTCCCACAGTTAAATAGCATGCTAGTGTGACATCCTGAGTCATTGTCTGTTTCTGCCTGCGAGCAGGCAGTGGTTAAATTTAATGGTCTGCATCCTCAATCTGCTGTGGCTCTAAAAGCTTTACCTGATTTCTAATCAGGGCCACGGGCGAGCTCGGGGAATCTGAGCATCTGAGGTGGCGGGTCTGGGTGAAGAGCTGAGATGGAGCAGGGGTCTGAGAGGGATTACACCTCTGGATGTGTTGCTTTTATCTTGGGAACGTAATCTGCCTTAATGCCCTGTGTTCACCCGGGGCAAGGCCAGCAGCTGTGCTCGTTTTTCCTCCAACTTGGCTGTCAAGAGTAAGCCGAGCTACCTGTGGGAAAACGAGCCAGCTCCATGCACTCGCCCTCACCCTGGGACCTGGATGGGGGGCTCCTGTGGTTTATTGGGGGGGTGGTGGGGTTCCACTAAATGCTCTGTGTGTTTTAGGTCAGTGTGTCTCAGGTCGAGTAAACAGATGATTGTCTCCCATTCAGCAGGAAGGGAAGGGAAAGTTAGGAGCTGAGGCAGTTTCTGTGTGGTCTTGATTTTACAAGAAATGTGGTCAGTAGGAAGTACTTCAGAACTGTGATGTGTAAACAGGACTGGCTCTAGTGAGAGAATAAGGTAGAAAAGCAGTGTAGCGTTGTGCACATTTTTTTTTCAGGATTGTTTCCGTACCGGTAGAACAATAAAAAGGAATCCTGAGAAGTAAAGGAAGGGGGCGAGGAGTGACTCAGCAATTAGACCTCAATCAGGAGCTTGAAAGGATTGTTTTTCAGTTTAATGAGTGCCGTGGATGAGCAGAGAGCGGGCCATGCAGGAGCAAATCCCCTAATGTCAACTCAGAATACTAAAGTATTCACACCCCTTAAACTTTTTTTATTTTACTGTTAGTCATGTAAATCAGATGCTGCTTAAAATCCCACCTCTGACAAAGTGACAGCTGGATATGGGATCACCCTGAACACACCGTGGCCGTGACTATTGGTTTAACATGAGAAAGGAAGCACCAAGCTGTGAGAACGCTGATCAGAGTTCATGGGATGATAAATGGTGCTAAATTCAAGGAAATTTTGGAAAAAATTAGTTGGGGGCTGCAAATGTCTTGAGACTAGGACAGAGGCTGGGAGCTGAATGATGGGATGAATGACGATTTATTGTGAATACATAAAACAAAACTTACAGGCAGGAAATACCCTGAAGTCTTGTGTACGTAAGTTGAGGAGGTATGAAAACTTCAGCAGGGCGGTATAAATCGCAGAAACCCATCGACCAGATGACACTTAAAAGCTTTTAGATGGCGCTTTTCTGCACATTTCAATCTTTTTCTAAACTTCCTATCCATCCTGTCTGCAGATTGAAACAATTTTGCTTCATTTCTCTCTTTCCATTCCTGCAAAGGTTCACAGAGCGCGTTCGTGCTAGGAAAATATCTGTCGGGCTCAACTGGAATAGGAAATATGGCATCCCAGAGTATTTTACTTTCAATCGAGCGTGCCTAAAAGTGTCTCGGCGAGCGAGGAGCCTCATGCATTTCAAATCGCCGTGACCTTCCCCTGATTTAGGTCAGCTGGTTGGAGCTGGCCCGGCGCTCCGCACCGGCGCTACATCAAACACTGAATGTAGAAACAGTTAGATGGCGGGTCTTTGCTTTGCCCGGTGAGAGAAAGGGTGCAGGGAAGAGACGAGGTAAATGAGGTGTGATTTTCAGTTCTGTTTGCACACCAAGGACGCACGGGAGAGAAATCACGCATGTCTTTCTCCCTGTGCTCTCTTCCGTAAGTGGTTACGGCTGAACTTGTTTCCATCAGCCTCTGGGCACGGCCTGTCTGTGATGACACTCTCCATCAACCACACAGAGACAGTCGGGGCTCGGCGGCTCGCTTCTCCTGCCGCCGCCTTCCGTCGCCGCCCTGGTTTTCATCACAGTTAGTGTGAGGGACGAAGACAAACTCCGGTCTCCAAGGGCCGTGAAGGGTTCGCTCCACCGGCTGGGCTTTCTCTCTCCACAGTGCTCAGCGCGGCTCGTTTCCATAATAAGGCCACAGCATCTGACTACATTTGTCCCTAGAGTTTAATAAAGATCAGCACTGACAGGCAGTAAACCAACACAACCATCCACAAGGCCCCAGGCAAGGGCCACAACCCCCTGGCTTGCCTCCTCCCGCCTCTCCCTGCCCTGTTGTGATGCAGTTTAACACTCTCCACGGTTAGAGACCGCAAGCCGGAGAAGCCGGAGAAGCAGCTCCCGCATTAACAATGGCCGAGGAGACCTGCAGCGCTTCCACGCCTCTCACGGAGAACGCTCTGAGCTTTTGGACTGTGCCGAAGCCGCGCGTTACATATTTCTCTGACGCGATGCTACCCTTCACACCCACTTGCACCTGTCAGTAATATATCACACGGATAATAAAAGAAACAATATGGCTTCGGGGCTTGTGCGCTCATGCATCGTATGCTTCATGCTTCTACTTTACTCTTATAAAAAAGCTCTCAAGCGTTTAGGTGGAGTATGATGGAGGAAACATATGAGGAAAGTGTTTAAGCTTCTGGCTATAGTGCAAGTATTTTTTTATCAGACAAAAAAAAATCACGAGACTGAATTCAAATGTCTGTTTCCAAATATTGATGTGATTTAATAAATGTGAAAACGCTACCCAAACCAGCCTGGGCTTAAGTGAAATATTAATCAACACTGTTAAATTATGAAAAACTTTGACTTACCACATTTTATTGGGAAAGCTGAGTTTCAGTAGCAACAGCCTGGTGTAATTGCTACAAGGCTTTACATTTATTTTTATTTAAATAGAACCATATCTGATAACCTAAAGCAATTTCTTAGGCTTTGGGACTCCGGTGGACCACAATGATACCAGTTATCCACAAATGAGGAAAACCAAGACCTTTTGCTACCAAAATGACTCCAAGAGTCTGAATCTGTAACCAACATCATATTTTTTGATTGTGCACAATCATGGCCAAATAAAGATGATTCCAATCCTTCTTATTAGGCTATGGTGCACTTGGAATACACTGCCTGTCAATGATCCAAAGTACACCAGCAGTTCAAACTTTGAATGGCTCAAAACTAAAAAACAACACAAACAAAATGAAGGATTTGAAGAGGTTTAGTCTAAGTACAAACCTAAAGGGGACATATCATGCAAAATGCACTTGTTTGGCCCTTAAATACATTTTTGTTGTGTACTTGGAGTCTCTAGGAATGCAGAAAATCTGAATGTAGTCTCTCCAGGGGCTGAGCAGAGATCTTTATATTCTTTATGGGTAATATTTTTTGAGCTGTTCAGTTTTTTCTGTTTTGTATTATGTTTTTTTGAACTCACAGCATTTGCTGCAGAACTGCTAAACAAGACCATGGACTTCCAGCTTACTAGTCTCGTCTCACGAATCCGCCATTTTATTTCTGAGTGATTTTGTAGTCCAAGCTGAAGGATGTTGAGGCTAGAAGTGGATAAGTCTCTGGCTGTTTATCACATAATCCCCCAACATACTACAAAAAAGGCCAAACACCCTGTAAGCTGGGGGGTGGGGGGAGATATGAAGTGGCTCCTTTAGATTTAGAGAGAAATGAGTTGCTCTCAGACGCAACTAAGAACAGGGGTAAAAAGGGGGAATGTAAGGGTGACTTAACGAGGCATTCAGACCAAAGCATTGCGGTTCCACTTTATATAGACCTCAACTGAATGACTTCAACTTGAAAAAGAAGAAGTGAAATGATATGCCTCCTTTAAATGTGATTGAGATGCTGCAACATCCCTTTAATTGGGCCTTTCATGCAAAAGATACCTCCAATGTGGCTAAGTTAAAACAATTCTGCAAAGATGTTAAGATAATACAAAAAATTTTTTCATTTAAAGGTGGGGGTGTGTGAATACCTGCAGTGAGATGACTATTGGTTTAAGAGACCAACACAGCGGTCAGGTCTGACATGACAGCATCCCCTCCCCACCTCTTCCTTATCCAGTCTCACCCATTTAAACCAATCACTGTAATTCTGGCAGACTCCATCTACTGTATAAGACACGTATTCACTGTATGATCGTCGCCTTATCATAGGGATGCTGTGTGCGCTTTAGCATGTGCAGTGGGTTGAACGGAGGGGAGGCTCTTGTACAACCAAACACTGAGCTTTCATTAAATTCACCAACGGAGAGAGGCGGTTTCCTGGTCTGTCTCTCATAAACGAACACCAACTCGACAAAAGGAGGGACCAAAATTGCCCCACAGCAATTTAAAAGACTGATTAACATAAAGACCCGATGGCATTTGTTGCCATCAAGGGTGCACGGCCAATTACCGGGTTCAGGGAGCGATTACCTTTATACATAGGTCCAGGTTGGTTTGGATACCTTTATTTCCCCTTAATAAATCAAATCACGTTCTCTTTGCCTGCTATTAAAATTTGTTTGAGCTGAATCGTGTCAGTGTGACAAAAAAGTCAAAAACAGAAGGGATTTTTAAAGGGAGAAACACTTTTTCAAAGATATTTCTATCTGCTGCTACTTCTGTGTGAAATATGTGCCACACTTGATGTCCTATATCGCTTTTCTTCACCTCTTCTCCTCTGTGGCCTTCAGTTTAATCACATCATTCGCCTCAACATCATCATCATCATCATCATCCTCATAATCTGTGCCAGCTATCCTGCCTTGGGGCCGTGACCCTTTCTTCACACTGCTGGGCATAAAGCTTATGGACAGCTTTACAGGAGAAGGCGCAGTCTCCTAACCTCCAGAAGCCAAACTGAATAACAGATGGGCTGAGCTTTGTGTTTCGTTTTTACTGCTCCCTTAAATCAATGCCTAACAAAGCATGAAGAGGAAGACGGGCATTGATTTCATCAACCAGTCCCCTGAGTGGGTAAAGGAGTGGTCGGAGGGTAAAGGGTGAAGGGGCGGAGCTTATGAGTTATGACCTTCCTTTAATTTCCTGCATAAGGAAACATGGACATGAAGTGAGGCCAAACTATCAAAATAGCTGCCAGCGGTGTTTTCTATGGGTCGCTATCACATTGCACCTCGCTATGAAATAAACCGCTTCATCTTCTGTCAGCAGGCCTGCTCTGTTTGTGTCTAGATACCCCGTCCAAGTTGAAAATACAGTGCTGGTAAGAAGTTTACTGTATTGTACTATAGTAGTGGATGGGTGACAACTAAATAAAGGTATCAAACACATGAGCTGTGTGACAAGAAGCCTTCTAAATACCACCATATATATATCTATATCTATATCTATATCTATATATATATATATATATATATATATATATATATATATATATATATATATATATATATATATATATATATATATACATAAAATAAAAGCCAAATGTTTGCTCATCCACATGAATAGTCATTTCCAACTAGCTACTCTCACACTCATACGTCAGGTCCTTAACACAGTCTGGTGACACAGAGATGACTCGACACTGAAAGGCTGTTGAGGAATTAAGTTTAATTTCTAATTTAAAAAAAAGCCAGGCAGCAAGACACAAACACAGAAACTGATAAAAAAAATTCTGAACATTTGTTTTGCATGGACATGTGTATAGCTTTGTGGATCTCTGCTAAAACATGTTTGCATTTTAAAGGCTAATATACATATAAAGGCGTCATATACACATTATTTAGATATATTTACAACTATAAAATGCTGACCGGGTTATTAGAGTGTAGTTTTTATCATTGAGACAAAAAAAAAGCTCAAAACGTTTCTCCAGAAGGATTTCGCCTCGTCCATGTTGGCAGCTGTATCATGGGATTGAATCTCATTCCTGTCTGCGTTGCTCTTGATTATTGTAGCCAGTTTTCTTTCCTCTGAACTGGACATATTGAGCAAGATGAGAGAAAGTTAGATATGGTTTGATGTTACAACTGGAGGGTGATCCAAACTTGTGATGGGGGGGAAAAAAACAGGCAGACATCAAGCTTATCCTATAAAAAAAATTAAGGACCATGCTTAAAAGCCAGTGGCTGGACACTAAATAATTTAAAGGCTGAAATAGCAGAATAGTGAGAAAAGCTTTTTGGTAACTTCAAAAAAGTGTTTTGTTTCTCTGTTACTTGTTAAGGGACTGTACCAAATATATATATATATATATATATATATACAGTCCCTTAACAAGTAACAGAGAAAACATGTATATGTATGTATATATATATATATATATATATATGTATGTGTCACTTTATGCATATCTTTGTCTGTAGGGATAATTTTGACATTGTGTGGGATAACGAAAATCCTCAGTGAATTCAGAGATCAAATAAACAGGTCATTCAGTGTCTTCAATATATCATCCATGGTCATGATGTATGTAAACTTATGAGCTACGCTGTGGATTCAGGGCCACAACTGCTTTACGTTTAACTTTAAGCTTCTTACATTTAAATCCCTCAACGGGGCTATAATACTAAAGCATTAATGTCCGTTTGGGACTCCACTGCGCTTGATAATCCATTAGACAGTTGCTCAGCCGTTAACAGCGAGAATAAACGGGATATTTCTTTGTCGTTTTCACCCTCTCCATGCTTGTTCGCGTGTAAAGCAGGCAACTCGGTAAATAATTAACTCGAGCCACTCGGTTAACGTTAGGCCTGACTAGTCGTGACTTCACGCGCGATTATCCTTTATGCAAACCTGGCGGAGGCCATTCGTTAGAGCTCAATTAAGCGGGAGTCCTGACAGTCGGAGAAAGGCATTGCTGACGTGTGTCCATTATGTCTCATAAGGCTGGTGTTTGCAGGACCGTCCGCGTATTGAGCTGCCTTCACCGGGAGCTGATTTAGAGTCCCTCGGCCGGCCTCTTTGCTCTCTGCGCCTGTCGGGTTAGCTGTATTAAGTGGCACCGCATTAGAGCAGTAGATTGTTGTTTTTCCCCACTGCTTCTCTCCTCCTGATCACCACAGAGCTTCTGCGGAGCAAAGGTCTCATAAACATTTATGTGTGGGCTGCGAGCTCCTGTCTTAAGCCACGACTTCACAGGGCAGTGGCCTGTAGTGCCTCTTTATGCCTCTTAAGAGACCAACCACCTCTGATAGTGTGCATGTGGGTTTGTTTCCCTAAAGTCGACACAAGTTATATTCCCTCCTTACTTATGCTTTGAATAATTCAATGATTGCTCTGTAGGTCTCCTGCTTACTTGTGTAGTTAGTTATTTTCAGTTATTTTGTGGCTCATATGTTTTCATGCTGGGAGACTGATCATATGTAAATTATATAGCTTTGGGTGCTTGAGTCCCCTCCGTTGTTATTTTCTTTCATCGGTCCTTCCAAGCAGGGATGGACACCCTGGGGAGTCTTCTCAGAGACAAAGTGAAAAGAGAAAAAAAATCCATAGCAATCTCTGAAACGGGTAATACGTTAAAGTCTTCCTGACTTCTAATTTAGAAAACTTCACAAAGTGTTTAAAAGTATATTTCACTGCCTTAATGATTATTTTAGCCTTCCCCAAAACCTTACATTGGATAAATAATAATAAAAAAAACTGCTGTAATGAGAGATGTCAGAGTTTTGTTGCAGAATTCCATGCAATCTCTACTTTTTTTTGAAGCATTGACCTGCTAAAGCCAGTTTTAGTCAATTTCCATTTCTCTTTAAAGGGGACATATCATGCAAAATCCACTTTTTTAGTCCTTAAGTACTTGTAGTCTCTAGGGGTGCAGATAAGTTTGAATGTAGTCTCTCCAGGTGCGACTCTCCTCAGGACAGGGGTAAAAAGTGAGATTGTGGGGCAACAATGATGAAGTATTCAGACCAAGGTTTAGTTCTACTTTATATAGATCACAACTGAATGATTTTAATGTGAAAAGGCGGGACTTATAGGAAATATATGTCCCCTAAAATATAAGTAGCAGCAAAACATTGTTTTTAATGCTTACCGTCATAAGCGACCACCGTGTGAAAGAGAGAAATCAATGTTTAAAAAAAACGATTAGACTGTTTATTTTAAATTGCCTTTAGCAACTTAGCGGTTAACTCTGTTAGCTCTGTTAGCATTTCTCAAACAGGAGTGTACATTTGTAATAACTGAAGAATGCAGAGCTCTACTTTTAAGATTTCAAAAACAAATTGGAAGATTTTCATCAAATTTCTTACAAATGACAGGTCGACTGCTCAAAAACAAGAAATCTTTGATGCACTCTGTTCAGCCTTCCTGTTTTCTGCTGAAAGACTCTTCAACCAAAGACCTTTCTCAGCATCTGCAAACCTTTTCTTCTGCACTCATTTTGAGTCTTCTTCACTCAGTGGCAACATCTACACCAAAGATTGTTGTAATTACCTGAACGTCTTAGCACTTAGGTAGTGTGTTTGCTGTCTCTATTTACAAAACATGCAACTTAGTCTATTCAGAATTTATTGTATCTGTTTTAACCTTATTTTACACATAGTTCTCTCATTATTGCTCAAGTGATTTTTGGCCATGTTTGAAAGATTTTTGGTCAAATTGTCTATTTACTGGCTGATCATCCATTTCCACTATAGCTCTTTTTGGGCCTTCCTGTTTACTATTATTTTTATTGTTCACTGTTATTTGTTATGTATATACCTTTACAAACTCTCTGTGTTGAGAATGTGCACCTTGAGATTTTAGTACAACTACATGCTCTGTATGAGAAATATTGACAAGAAAGCTGGACTGGGTTGAGTGGATTGGAAAAAGATTTGATACTTAAAACCAAATATCGAGTTTTAAACTGGCGTGTCACGCTGAACAAGCTGAAAATTGACTGATTTCGCAGTGCATCTTTAATCTTCAACGGAACCTGGCTTCATGAAATGAGCGGCTTCCAGTTACACACCTGGTGACCTAACTTGTATGTATATATTTTTCTTCTCTGCAGGACCCTGGATATGCAACCTTCCTGTTCGATCAGCTCCAAACACCTGGGAGTCATGAACCTGACTGCTGCCAGGTGTGCTCCACGCCTCTTCATCAGCTGAGGAAGGAGGCTTTGCAGGCGCTCCGCTCTCCTATCCTCGCCTTCAGCTCAGACATGGCTGCCCTGCCCACTACAGCCATTCAGCAAAAGCCTTCCAGAATCACCTTGTCGTCCTCCAGTGTCCAAGCCAAGCAGTTGGTGAAAGGCCAGCCTACGGCCCGCTCTGTCCTGCCTTTGGGGGAGCGGCACAAAGTACCAGGCTTGGCTCAGAGCCCTTCTTCCTCTTCGGGGTCCAAGACCAGTGTACATGTGACTGTGGCCGGAGGCCAGCTCACTGGATCTCTGAGCACCGTCACCATCCAGACACAGCAGTACCTCGACGGGATGTGGAGCATCTCCAGAGTCAATAACTTTCTGCATCAACCTAAGCAGGTATGTTTGTTTAGTTTAACTTCTATATAATTCAGAATATAATACAAGTAGTTTATATATAAAGCCTAATCTGCAGTTTATGATGCTTTACAGCTGCTAATCTGCTAGTTTTCATTTTCAAACCAACTGCAGATCAGCGTAACCTCGTGCACTGATGAGGAAAGCTTACTGAATTTGAAGGGTGAAAAGTTGAGATCATGTCCTTTGTAGTCAGACGTCTTTGGTCAACTTTGTCAGACCAATTTTCACTGCTATTCATTCCTTTTTCCTGCAAAGGAACAACGTCCCCAAACCATGATGCTTCCTGCACCGTGACTCTCTTTGGGGATGTGCCTGTAGTGTTTTTCTAGCACTAATTAGGTCGCTTCTTAAAGCAGTTTGTCGAACAGAACAGAACTTTATTTAGGGGTATCAGAGTAAAGGGGGCTGAATACAATTACAACAACTTTTAGATTTTTATTTGAGAAAAAAGTCAAAAACATCTATCATTATTATTCTTTGTGCCCTTACATGTATGCATTACTTGACATTGATCTTCCACATGAAATCCCAATAAAACACTTTTAATTTTGTGGCTGTAACGTGAAAAAATTAGAAAAAGACCAATAAGTGTGATTTTGTAAGGTAGTTTAATGGTCTGCTATTTGCAGAAAATTACTTACCAGGGATTTAAAAGAATCTGAAGATAAAAGAAACAGAAAAGACAAAGTGAAGCACATATTTTGTACAGTGAACCTAAAAGACCTAATTATGATTTCCCAGATTATAAACATCATCCTGTGACTTAGACTTAGACAACTTTATTTGTCATTTTGTATGCACAGAGTGCGTACAGAACGAAATTTCATTGCATAAAGCTTGTAAATTGCAGTAAAATTAAATGACAGTATAAGGTGCAGCAGTGATTTAAAAGTAAACAATTTAAATGTAGACAATGTGGCTCTCATCAAATCAACAATTACAAATGTTCAGTTTCCTTTAGTGGAGATGCAGCCTTAAAGAGAGTCGGTGACTCAGAGCTCTGCGGCGGTGCTGAACTCTCATTGCCCGCTATTCCAGGAGCCTGACTGATCTGAGGTCAGAGGTCATCCCAGCAGTAAGCTGCTGACCTCCTCCTCAAGGGCATATTCAAATGACAGTACCATACCCTGACCATAACTCTTTATTTGTCTTACGGTTGTTAGACGTGTAACTGGCGTGGATGGTTTTTTAACCTTGGCGTGACGGGTAAAGGTTGGTAAAGGTACCTTTTTAAATGATTTATTTACGAGATCAACTGCTTCATTAGAGAATGTGACTCCCAGCATCTCAGAGCATACCTCCGCCTTCTGATAGGAAGGTGTTTCACCTTACTGACGAGTCAGCTCCTGCAAAGACGGTGACAACTTTTGTCAGACCTGACTGACAGATAAATGTGACGTCTGCCAGGTGGTCCACAGATTAAACAACATATGTGAACAATATCTCAGGTTGTGGCGTCTGAGATGTTCTCAGCAGTTGAAGCAGCGTCTTTTAAAGGTGAACTTTTCCACAGTTTGTCATGTGACAACCACAAACATCGACGTATTTTATCAGGATTTGATGTGACAGACCAACACAAAGTCGAGGATAATGGTGGAGTGGAAGAAAAATCAAATGTTGCCTTAAGTTTTTTTCCCTTTTTTGTTTTGTTACATGCATTTTTATTCAACCCCCTTTACTTTGCTGTTAGAGGTCACCTAATTATGAGCTAGCCAGGCTGTGTTTAATCTAACCTTGGTACAAATACAGCTGTTCTGTGAAGGCCTCAGAGGTTTGTTAGAGAACTTTGTTGAACAAACATCATGAAGACCAAGGAAGAGTGGAAAGGTCAGGGATAAAGTTGTAGAAGGTTTTTAATTACGGTTGGTTGATTAAGTATCATCTAAAGGTTTAAACATTTACTGTTATACAAAAATATAAATAGAATGGGACACATGCAACTCTACCAAGTCATGGCCATCCACTTAATCTGACAGGCGGGGCAAAGAGAACATTAATCAGAGAAGAAGCCAAACCGGGGTAAGTCTGGAAGAACTGCATAGATCCACACCAAATGTAGGAGAATCTGTTTGCAGGTCTTAATTCCTCACATAAAATTCTCATTAAATAAAATTAGGTTTGCGGTTTTAACGTGACAAAAAGTGGAAAAAAAAGTCCCAGGGGTTGGAATACTTTTGCAAGGCAGTAAAAGATGTAAATCTCCCCATCAGTATAACATAAATGCATTTGCTGGGCATTCGTTTCTTCTGTGTGCTTGAAAAGCTGAAGACGGATTTTCTTTTCCCACTAGTAACGTCAACAAGTGCCTGCAGAGATGGTTTATGGGAGGCCATCAAAAGCTTTTAGCTGCTCGTACGCAGTCTAGTTCAAACCAAATGGCCTGGCAAAGACAGGAGAAGCTGACTGGTGTTCTCCATCTTTGTGTCTAACAGCAATTAGCGGCTCTCGGAGTCTGGGTGAGTTGTTCAAAGCCTGCAGCCGAGGCCTTCCTCGTACTGGGAGAAAACGTCCCCTCAGGACATCAGGCTACAACCGCAGCACTTTTTTTTTTCTTCTTCTTCTCCAAGCTGATTTCTTTCATTAAAACCAGAGCCTTCAGAATGACAAAAGCCCACACACTCTCTTGAGAACTGGAAGTTACATAGTGCTGAAAGGCACCAGATTCCCTCTTCGTGCTCCTCGTGGAGAGAGTTTGCCGCGCTGTTCTGGCAGGAGAGGCAAACATGCACTCTGTGTGTGTTTTATACAGATATTCCCGAGGGAATGGGAAACACGGGCTCTGGAATTCATTACACAGCACCCAGGCGGTCCCATGTGGGCTCTGTTGAACATGTGGAGTTATGTTTGTTGTGTATGTTGAAATGAAACAGAAGGGTATCATTAATAATTGGTGGTTTGGTAGTTAAAGCTGTCATCAGACTTCGAGTATTTCCTGTCTTGAATCTCAGTTGTAGGTCTTCTGTCTGTATTTTGGTTCTTCTCTCTTTCTCTCCCTGCGTGAACTTTCCCTTGGTATTGCTTTTTCATCTTGATGTTCTGAAGTTAATTTGCCCTTTAGGTGTTCATGTTCTTAGTTGTCTGTCTCTTTGTGTTGGCCCTGTGTAGAGTGACAGCCTGTCCTGAGTGAACCCCACATCTCACCTTGCATTATCTAAGATGGGCTTCAGCCTACACAAACCTGAGGAGGATAGATCTGGTATCTGAGAACAATGTGTGTGCACACATTGAAGCACATAAACTTTAACATCCCAATCCACTGTTTTTATGTTGAAATCTGGTAATAATTTTTTTTACAAATGGAAATTAGAAAGATGTAATGTGTATCTTAGTAAATGACAAATGTATATCAGTAATTCAATTCAAATAGTATTCTATAGATTCATTACAAACACTGAAATATTTGAGGTTTTCAATATATCCTATGAAAATACTATATGTCTATCTATCTATCTATCTATCTATCTATCTATCTATCTATCTATCTATCTATCTATCTATCTATCTATCTATCTATCTATCTATCTATCTATCTATCTATCTATCTATCTATCTCTCTCTATCTATCTCTATCTCTATCTCTATCTATCTCTATCTATCTCTATCTATCTATACACACAGCATATACAGTATATATATAATAATTGGGACCCCTGTTCACTTTACAGCAGCCCAACCACCGAGTTTCACTTATCTCCTTCCCAAGGAAGATGAGTCACAATAGGTAACCGCAAAGTAGTTACCTATTGTAAGGGTGCCATACCCAAATATAAATGGAAAGTTAAATTGAAGGAAAACATAGCTGAAAAAAAAATGCAGAAGCAGCTGGGATAGCCACAGCTCACCAAGCTTTGTGAAGCGAAGCACATTCAAGACTTTGTAGAGAAAATGATGAATCACCAAGACGGAGGTGAGAGCATATGTGAACATTTCCTAAGTTACACCCTTCATTTCATTTCTAAACATTTATATCAATCACAAAGAACAACAAATATAACAGATAATGATTACAGGTAATGAAGACCCACCATAACCATCAACATATTGCTTGAAACATATCACTCTATGTGTAAGGGATCTAAATCTACAAGATTAGTGAAATAAAAAACGTTCCACTATTTGAATTTTTTGAGCTGCACAGGTAGAGCTAGGTGTGATTTTGTTTTCTTTGAGCTGCCTCTGCCAGGTCAGAACAATTCGTCATTATCAAAACGTTGTCGTGCTCCAGCTTTGCCGCGACAGGAGCTTTTAGCAGTTCCTGTAATTTTAGGAAATCACATTATGAACAAGACTTTTCAGACGGAATCCAATCAACGTGTCACCATTTGCTTTCAAAACTCCAAAAACCACATGCAGACTAATCTGAACGCACTCGACTTTTGAGGATTTCCGTTCCTCACTCAGTGGTTGGCTGCCTCCACAGCTAGCTCCACTGCCACCAATTTTCTGGGCCAGCCGATGATCTTGGCCGCTGCTGGCTCGGTGCAGCTGTGCCTCGAATGGCAAAGAGCCACAGATGGCAGCGATGACAAGAGGAGGAAGGAAAAAGGTTGAAAATTCCAGCCTTTTTTTTTTCTCTTTCTCTCTCTCTCCACTTGGGATGCGGTTGAATGTTTGTATTGGCATCTTCTGTCAAGACGGCTAGAATAGTAATTTCCTTACCAAGCAGGGACATTATTATTATTAGCAGTCAATTCTCAGCTCAGCCGGACTTTGTTGGTTACGGAGGCCAGCTGGGAATGATGGGAAGGTTAACGCGAGGCCTGTTTTCACCTCTGCCGTAATTGTCTGTTGACTGCAGGGATCGAAGTTCACAGCGGACTCCCGGTAGTCTGAGGGAAGATGGTCTGTTGACCCGCACCGCTCACTTCTGGACGTCAGGGTGCCCGCTCTCCCAGCCCTTTTCAATTGTTTTTCAATTCTTTACTTTTCCCATTATGTTCAAATCCTCCCTGCTTTCTCTCTTCCGCCCCTCCCCTCTTCTGTCGATTTTATTCCAGCGAAAGAAAATCAAGGATAAAGGGCTGGAGGGGGCGAGAGGGTGTGGGGCCGGCTCGTTACCGACTCTCGGTGCAGACAGCCGAGCGCACATGGCTCCACTGACACAGCCTAATTACCTGACCGGGGGATAGATTGTTCTCCTCAGCCATAATCAGGGCCAGCCCCGGTCCAAGGCTGCAGGGAGCGGCTGGGGTGCGCAGCTTAAGTCTCTCGTATTTATACCGAAGGGAAAACTCTGTCGGGCACTGGGCCTAAGCTCAAATGTGTGTGTGTGTGTTGAGTCTGCATTTTATCCCATTTGGAGCTCGCTCCACAGCTCCACCTGTGCCTGGCCGTCTGTGTGTCCTCCTCGAATTTGCAGCCGCTCTATTTAAAAACAGACACTCCAAGGACTCAGTCAGCAGCAGATGTGATGAGCTGCTCACCAACTTCCTGTACGGCTGCGTGTGAAACGCTCCACTCTTTCATGCCAGAGTGTAATGGGTCCACTTCCCTGCTATGCACTGAATTCCTAACTTGTCACCAGCTCCGGCGCTGGTGTCAGGGCTTTCTGCTCTAGCTGCAGTGCGAGGATCTGCGGTCGGCTCATTTCGTGTTCCAGCCACTGTTTTCTCTGCATGTTTCTACAGCCGTATCTTAACACATCAAAGATTTATTTGGACTTTTCCATCTGCGATTATGTCTCAGGGGAGCAGAATATGATATTTCTTTTCCAAACAGGGCAGTTATTCTGAACTTTAACAAGCTGCAGCTTTTGGTAACAAGTTCCGACCACTGGTTTTGCAAAGCTTTAAACTGCCGACAACAGTTCTGCTTTGATCAGGTGTCATAATAGCACATTTCATAAGATCCGACTGGCCCGACAACCATTTTTGAATCAGGGATCACGTAACAGCTTAAATGTGAGATGTCATTTCATTTTCTAAAGCATGTAAAAAGCAAGATAAACAAACCAATACAGAATAATTAGGTCCATGGTATGATACTGGAAGAAGATTGAGATGAAAACAGGGAGTGAATTGAAGGGCGGAACTCACCCACAGCAAGTATATGTACCAATTCAGCCAAAACATAAAAAAAACAAAAAGCCGGTTGCTATGTATTTTTAGCCTCACATTATTTATGCCGGCCCAAAACAGAACAAGTGCACTACATTGTCAGCTTACATTTCTTCTTTTCAAATTGTTTGACGGCTGTGAACTTAGAAGATGTCGTAAATGTCCACCCGGTCGTTTGTGTCGTACATGTGTGAGCCCAGCTGAGGCAAACACAGCGTTGTAGACGAACCTATAGGGAGGGAACTATAGGTTCAGCATGAAGTGCCGCTGCTCGAGGGTGGAATCAGGTGCGGCACAACGCGGTTTATTCCTGTTCTGTTGCCTGAGTCCCGAACAGGGTGCGCCATGTACAGTATGCACAGCCCAGGCACCTCCGAGTTATTCAAGCTATGCACAAATCACTGGAAATCGCCACCCTCTTTAAAACTCACTCTCAGGCATTCTGACTCGACCTGCTTGAGTGCCAAATTAGCCATGGAGGTATAGATATAATCGAGGCTGCAGAGTGAGCTAAATCACTAGTGATTTAATTGCTAATTAAGTGCGGGTTATTGCTTAATTACAGTATGTTACATCCAGAGCAACCTTGTGAGCATTGCCAGAATCAATGAATGGTGCAGCATCCCTGTTGTTCTGTGGGGAGCTCTCTGCTGCAGATACTGCTGACTGCCACTAACCCGTACCGTTTGCAGCAGCTGCCCATCCATCTGTGGCAAAGGAGGGCGGCGGGGGGGGGGGGGGGAGCAAATGGAGCGGAGTCGAGGTGAGCCGGACTGGCATGAGCGTGGCTTGTGTTCTTATCTCTGTATCCATTTGTTAACAGGCCCATAGTTTGATGGGGGACGCAGAAGTTGATGTCACAACCTTGGAGGTCCCCGTCAGCACCGGGACAAACACCACCACCGGCAGCTGCGCCGCCGCCGCCGCGACCTCGCTGACGCCCTGCAGGCTGAGGGGCCCCAGCCAAGCGGGCCCAGTGCCCATAACCGGCGCGTCAGCCTCTCCTTCCTCGTCTGCAGCTGCCTCCTTCTTCATCAGGTGAGCACCTCCCCGCTGCGTCATCGGATAACAGCACCGCTGTCAAACTGCGGGCCGATTTGGTCGCGCCGTGTGTCTGTTTTGTTGCTGCAAAATGTGTTTGCAGACACTTTTTGTTGCATTCAGGCTTCAGGTTGATGCTGCACGCCAAAAAGCTGAGAGGGAGGTTTGCACAGACTTGCCTTTTTCCGCCCGCTGAAGATGATGGTTCGGGTTGTTAGCCGCGCTGCGGGGGGATACCCTATTCAGTCGAGATGCTGTTCTTATCATGCTTCACTTCTAAAATTCTTTGGGATGTGCATCATGAAGCTAAATGAACCTTGAGAGGCAGGCACCAGTGAACTCGCATGGATAACAGAGTTACATAATTTTATAGAAAGAGCGAATATGACACGAAGGGGGCTTAGGGTAAAGCTTAACATTGTTCTCAGGTATTTATTATGTTTAGTCATTTTGTACGTGTTTACTCAGACAGCTAAGGATCAGCAGTTCAGGAGCTCTCATTTAGTTTAGTAGAGCTGTTTGTATTTTGGAGCTTAGGGGAGCTTAAGTTCTGCTTGGCATTAAAAAATGTAAAGAAAAAAAAAGAAATAGAGCACTAAAAAGTCCATCCGTCCGTCCGTCCGTCCGTCCGTCCGTCCGTCCGTCCGTCCGTCCGTCCATCCATCCATCCATCCATCCATCCATCCATCCATCCATCCATCCATCCATCCATCCATCCATCCATCCATCCATCCATCCATCCATCCATCCATCCATCCATCCATCCATCCATCCATCCATCCATCCATCCATGCCTCCCTGTTTGTGGAGGACAGTCATTGAAAGATTCTTTGGCAGTCTGCTCAGTGCATACATTGCCTGCCTCTTCTCTCTAAAGAGAGCTACGCTGTGATGAATGTTGATGAAAGGAGAAAGCTGGCTGGAGTGCTGTGTATAAGCATTGAAACCCGGCTCCACAGGAGGTGTAAGGAAGCAGCGAATGGGACCTGTGGCGTGTGACAGGAAGCCCACAGAGGATCAGTTTGGAGCAAAGCTTTTCTTTGAGCGAAATGGGGTTTATCTAGGCGGTTTTCACAGTGCAAGCCTTTTCTTTTACCAAGGGGACAACACAAATCCTTCACGATAATGCATATTTTTTTACATGCATGTATTGTGCAGAGTGACTAAAAGGTGAATGACGGTCAGGGTGGGCAGCTGCACAGTTAATTTTGTATTTTGATTTATTAGTTTTCATGTTTCCTTTGGACTTGAGCTCAAAGCTGGCCGCCCGGTTTGAAGGCTTATTTTTTTCCCTTGTAGCTGGTGCTGATCGGAAAGAGGCGTCCACCTTTCATCTCGTCCCAAAGAAAATGTGTTGGCAACAGTTTTGTGTTTGATTTGGCCCTCAGAAATGCAATCATGAGGGTCAGACTCAAACAACACGACAATCTGCAGATAAAGAGAAGGTAGAGGAGATGTTTTTCACTTGATTTGAAGCACACCCACTTCCTTACCCTCTGCAGCTGTTCCTCTCTGTGTAATTGCTGATTTAAACGTTAGACACAAAAAGTAAAAAAAATAAATAAAATGAAAGATACACATCAATCATCAGTGTTTTTCTTCTTTTGTGACTCATTTGAAGGAAGAAAATTGGACTGAATTAAGGTCCATCACATTTTAGAGCTGATCAAAAATTTATATCTGATTAGTATTCGTCTTTTGTTCTCCGTAGATTCAATTAGTGGCATGCATGTGTAAATGCTGAAAGCCCAGGATGTTGGAGCGGAATAAGCAAAGAGCAGTTTTTTTCCCCCCCAGCGGAGTACAGACGGCTCTTTAGACATTTGTCTGACATTCAGCAACACCGTCTCTTCTCAGAAATGTAATTTTAATTAGATCTCAATTAGCATGAGCCTGGCTGCTCCAGTTTAACCTCTACCGAGAGTGAAACGTGAGCCTTACGAAGGATTTAACATTTTAACAAGTTTTCTTCTGAAACGAAAGCAGCCACACAACTTGTTTAAATTTGGTTCCATATGTTTCATTTAGGATTTTCACAAAGTCAGATAATGTAAAAAAAAATGAATGTGTGAAAATCAGCAACAGGTCAGATTCCTGTAGGGAGGCAGTATGATTTACCTTCAGCTCATCTGTTGTTGTGCCTCTCAGACACTTGGCTGAACAAATTACTCTATTATTTAAGAATAAGATTCTTTAATCGAACAAAATTTTTTTTCGTAAACTAACCATTAATTTTATATACCAGTAAGTTTGTTAAAACCATGTCAGTGCATTGCAAGAGTCTCCATTGCCTTGAACCTTTCCGTATCTTTTCATGTTACAACCACAAACATAATTATGCTTTATATATATATATTATGCTTAATATACATTAAATATAGCATAATTATGCTATATTTATTGTGATAAAGGAATACAAAGAGAGTAAATGTGAAGTGGAAGGAAAATAGTTTTATAAATAACAATCCTGAAAGTGCGGCATGCGTTTATATTCAGCCTCCCTGAGTCAATATTTTGCTAAACTTACAATTTTTGGGGATACAAGCATCCCCACAGCATGCCACTGCCACCAACAGCATATAAATGGGTTGAATTGTGGTCTCTGAGTGATCTAATGCTTAGATATTGTTTTATAAGCTAGCCTTCGTTTATACTTCTCCACAACTTTATCCCTGACATGAGTTCTCTGTTTCTTTGTCTCAGTGTTGCATGCAGTAAGCGCAAGTTATTTGTGCCATTTTTTGATTTGAAGGGCAGTTTTTTTCTTCTTCCTCTTTTTAAATAAATGCAGCAAAATATACTCTGAAACGAGGTCGACCTCTGGGTCAGTAATGGCCAGTTGGCAATTATGCCGACTATAAAGTCCCAGGAAGAATCAGGGGTCAAGCTCTGACTTGGACGGAGTGTGCATCTGCATCTCATTATGTGCGCTACAGGGGTTGGGAGGGGGGTAATGAATTTAGAGCCATGTGTTCAGCTGACTTTCACGTTGAGCACTGATTGCCTTGTGACGGAGCATATGATTAGTGTATTGACACAGTGTTGTGTAATGAAAACGGGGGAGCTCTCAGCAGGCGCGAGATGGCGGAGCTAACTGCGGCTTCGCAGGTTCCTTCGCCCGTCTCTCTATCCCATCAACACCTGCTGGTTGTGACACTGTGTTTATTAGTAATATAGTAATAGTAATATCATCTTTATTGACATTGAAACATACATTACAACGAAATTTGTTTTCTGCTTTTAACCCATCCCCTAGGGGAGCAGTGGGCTGCCATGTGAGCAATCTGGGGTTAAGGGTCTTGCTCAGGGACCCAGAGTGCCGGGACTGGGGATCGAACCGGGTACTTGCAACCTTCTCTGACTGCAAGCGCGCTGCTCTAACCACTCTGACCACTCGGCCACGACCCCCCAGCTGGGCTCATGGGATTTTTGGGTGCACACCTTTGTGGGGGGTGGGTCCACGGCCTCAGTTTGCGGCCATTTAGATCCATAGGCTCAGTTCTGCACTGCGGCATTAGACAGCTTTCATGGTCCATTGATAGTCCCTTGTTTACGGGTGTTTGGAGGACGTGGCAAGTCCATTTGTCACTTTGTTTCCTTGCACTGATCCCACCCTAGAGATGGCTGATTTACTCGGCTCGGATAATATAAAGAAGTAAAGAATAAAAGAGTTTAGAGGGCCGCTGAGAACAAGGTGGCACACTAAAGGCAGGTGGGCTGCCGCAGGCGGAGGGCGGACAGCTGTTTGCTGGTATGTGGCTCTAGGGGGGACGTCAGGAGGAAGTGGTTTTATGGTCACCCATCGCTGGCCTGCAGCTGCTGCCCAGGTGAGTGTTTGTGCAGTAATGACTGTGATTGTGCAGGAATCCTCCTGTAATTGTGGCAGCAGGTCCATTTAGCCTTGCACACACACAAGACGCCGCCTTTTGTGTCAGCAACGCACTCTGCCCTTCATCCCCCAGGCTGCTTGGAGTAACCATGGAAACGTGATTAACTCGTGGGAGTGAAATATGACTAATTTTTCTTTCAAAAGTGGAGTGGGAATTAGGAAGTTGCAGTAGCCCACTCACGTCCAGGGGACTGTAATTTTGTCAGGGGGAGGGACGTGCATCTCTTCAGTAATGAGTCCTTGCACACTGGGAAGTGGAGGCACTGCAGGATAAAACACATGTTGGATCACTTACTGTAGTCTATTGTGCATTCATCTGAGGATAAGGGGCTGTAAATAAAGGCGACTGAGTTCATCACGTTTGTTTGTAAAAAGGCGACGAGACGAACGTGTGTCTCAATCCTTCCATTGTCTTCTGCTTATCTATGATTGGATCATAATAATAGTCGCCATCATTTGTCATTACAACACACTTTACAAGGAACCGTGCTGGGGAGCATTCTGGGGCTAAGGGTGGCAGTCTGTGGGAGACAAACCCAGAACCTTCAGGACGAAAGCACAATGCTCTAACCACTAGACCACCACTCCCCAACCCAGAGGTAGCAGAATCCTCATCTTATCACGTCGGACTCAGAGAAAGATCAGACCAAGTGTGATTCAACGACCCTAATGGCAGATGGCCGCATAAGCCCCATTTACACTACCCTTGTTAAACCGATCAACGCCGAGACCAGTCCGAGCTCGGATCAGTTAACCAAGCCGAGCTGACCGTTTACACACCAAGCTTATCTCGGTTCCTTGGTTGCTCGTCGCCTCCTAGTGACGATCTGCGGTACTGCTGCTCTCTGGGATTGAAGGCGGGACCAAGCAATACAAAACGGCGACGCCCGTAACATTCAGGATGTTATGCTTGATATTGTGATATTTCGGTGTTTGCGGAGAGTCAGGGGAAGAAGACAACCATTGGTGAATTTACTTGAGAGAGTCGGCTTTTGGGAAGTGGATGAGACAAACGGACGTCTACTAAGGATTTACAGACGCCGGAAACAACGACAGACGCTGAGGTCCATCACGCTGCTAAGCAGAAACATCTCTGGAAACCATGTGGCATGGTAAGGAAGCTTAGCCTCGTGAGACCATCCTGATCTCGCGAGCTTTCAAGGTTTCACTCGCAGATCAGTCTGGCTACTTTCCGTTAAAGAAAATATGGAGCCGTTCACCAAACGAACGTCCAATCAGCGTTGGCTTTGAGGCGGGTTGAGGTGTGACGCAACGAGAAGCGCGACAGTTCAGTCTAAAGAACATGGCGGCTTCAGCCGATGAAACTAGCGTTAGCGTGGCTATCGAGCAAGTTTTATCGTAATTACAGAGTATTTCTTTGCTGAGCTAGCGAGCCTTTACCTGCAGCAGCAAGAGTAGCTTGGCTTGTGGTTGTGTTTTCGTCGTCGCTCGTAACAGAGCATACGTCATATGCTTCGTTGATCTGATTGGTTTATTTGGCCCGTCTATCACCAACATAGGCCAATCAGCTAACCAGTATTTTCGCCCCTTCCCAAAATTACTTCAACGGAAGGTTTCCAGATGGATATGCGAAGCAAATCTATCTGGCGGCGTCAGGTTAAAGGAAGCTAGTATTATTATGAATGTCTGAAATTTGTCTGAATGGAGTGTGAATGGAGTGTGAATCGGGACGTGCAGCAGCCAGACCCGCCGGAAAACCCGCAGACAGTCAGCTGACTGTAAGCGGATGACGCGGTCTGCTCATGCCCTCTTCGTTATCAGATAACCGGGATAAAAAAAAAAAAAAAACAGTCCGAGACCTGCTCGGGAACTGGTCTGCAGTTAGCGCGGTCCGGTTATGTCTAGTCGGTTCAGTTCAGTCTGCTGACCATTTACACACGAGAGTTATCTCGCTTACCGAGCTCGGACTGGTTTCTGCTCGGTTAAAAAAGTGTAGTGTAAACGGGCCTATAGACATGTGAACTTCAACCGGAATAGGGGGATTGGGTCAAACCTCAGTTGAATCAAGACCTTTGACTTTTGGCTCAGCTCTTTCTTCGCCATGAGGTACCAGGAAAGAGCATCTCGTGCTCCCTTCCGTCATCCCTTAGGAGCAAGAAACTTAAACTTTTCCAGGTAACTGTAGCTCCTATAGGAACAGGAGCCCTCCCCCCACTTAGTCCACCCACGTTGCAGGGAGAGACATTAAGGTCAGGTGTAGTGTGGGCCGGGGGACAGGCCTACGTGGAGCTTGAGGAAATATTGTGGTTTTATACTCCAACAGCAGGGGAGGATCCATGCAGCGACTCTGGGGACAGACAATGCGGGGCAGCGCTGTGTTTGGATTGCTGTGCCTGTGATTGACGGCAGGGATCTCAGGCGGTGACAAACAGACAGAATAGATTACAGGGAGCACAGGGGTCTGCTGAGCGCAGTCGGTCTGGCCTACATAGCCGGGGGATATAGACTCAGAGCAGGCCGGTAGCTGCCCGGGATGAATGTGCTTATAAATGCTGTCATTCAGAAGTCGAGCTTAGACTGATGCTCCTCTCTGAAAGCGTCAGGAGAGAGAGGTCCGAGTCTGTGGAGGAGAATATTGGATTCATTGCCATGGGAGTCAGGTAAGTTATGTTGTACAGAGTGAAGACTGAGCCCACCTGGATGTGTGCGAGTCTTCTTGTGTGCCTTTGTGGGCTTGAATCTGCCCTGTGAGCTGTTTTTCCTCTCTCTTTCCTCTCCTCCCCGATCTATCTTTCTTTGTGTGTCACTCTCTTTTTTCACTCCTCAGAATGTGTAGTTTTGTGCTGCTGGAGTCGGACCATGTGCTCTCTCGAGGTGAGGGGCTAATAGTTTTGTTGTCAAGCCACAGCGAGATGGATTCCTCCACAGAGAGAGAGAGGGAGAGTGTGCGAGCAGACTGGATGGTATGTGGCTGTATAGCGTACTGCAGAAAAAATCCGGGCTCTGTTTTTTCCACAAAGGGGCACAAGATGTGTTAATGCTACGTCTACCTCTGGAGACTGACAAATGAGAATTGACTCATATCAATCTGTTGAATCTGAGCATCGCATGCCCAGGGCGGCAAGTGGCTCATCAGAAGTATTGAGTGGGTGGGAGCAGGGATGGTTGAGCTGCTCTGTGGTTTTGTCTTTGTTTGCTGGTGGATAAAACACCAGCTGTTTTTTTTTTTTTCGCTGTCATAATCGGGCTGATGGGACTAATGGCTCCCTATTTTTTTTTTTTTGCAGCGTTTTACATTTGTGGCTCCATCTGAGGCAATGAAAAGGCTGGAGCTTGCAGAAAAAAAAACACACAAAAAAAAAAAAAACAGGTGTGAATTCATCCAAGACCTGTCGGGTTCCGTCAAGGCTGAGGTGTTGATGAAGGTTCGGCTCGTCCTTGCAGCCTGAGGGATGCACCATGCAGATATATCCCACCACTTTCACACACCTTCTCGTTCACCTACGTGCAGCGCAAGGGTGTATCGCTGATTCAGAATCATACTTCTCTGCAAAAAGCGTTGGGGTTTTCATTGATTCAATACTTGTATTTCTAAATTAAAGTTTATTATCCAGTCGTCCATCTATCCATCCATTCATGTCCCCTTTTCCTTGTTCACCTAAATAAATCCCCTGAGTCAGGAAGTGTGTCTGGCCCACTCACATTGCCTGAAGGGGGTCAGTGGGTGTGGGGATGCCAAACAAAGAGCTGAAGTGCTGACACAAGCCTGTGCACTCTCCCTGGGTCCACATGTGTTGAAGCTGCCATCGGGAGCAGGGAATGCACTGCTATCCAGACCTGACACATTCCTCTCCCACACAGAAATAAGTACACCTGAAGCATTGACTTCTTTTCTGCTTGGGTTAGAGATGCACCCATCAGAATTTTGTCTGACATCCAGTCTCCAGTTTCATTAAGCTTTAATTAATGAAGCAGATTCTGATTTCTCTTTATGCATATAAAACAAGGAGATTGGGGAAAAAAAAACTTTCAAACAAATTGTTTCTTGCCTTCCTCTAGTGAGTGGCTATTTATTAGCAGAAGAAGTGTCACAGATGGCCCCTATTTTGAAAAAAACAGTTTCACTACTATTTTAAGTCAAAAACATGTTATGTTAACTTGTCCTGTCTGGCAGTGTAGCACTCATAATTGCTTTCTTAACGCCAAGGAGAGCCCAACAAATTATCACAAGCAGAGTATTACTGCCTTCGCTATAGTGCTCCGCTTGATACATATGCAAAAAAAACAACTTTATTGGACATCATTTTATGATTATTTGAAATTCATTGGACACAGAAGCAGAAAGGTAAAAAAAGAAAGAAAGGAAGGGAGAAAGGTGAGACAAAACATTTAAAGGGAGAGAGGGTGACAAAGGTAGCGCAAAGGAAAACGAGAATAATAGATAACATTCTCGGAGTCTGCTTCTACACCTGTAGAAAGAGAGATAGAAATGACAACAGAACAAACAGAAACATATAGATACATGATGGCGTCACTGAAAAAGTACACGGCGTCATTTAGTGACAGAAGGGTATCTGTAAGCACCTGGATCCAACACCTGTGGGTGTTTGTGAGAGTGCGCCTCTTTTTTCAGTGTTTTACATCTCGGTGCTTCTTCTTACTTAATTTTTAGGTGCTTCACTGATACTAAAAATAGTTAACTTTGTTTCCTTGCTAAGCGACGGTCTTCACACCAAAGAATATGTCTGTCAGCTCAAAGTTCTGCATTTAGCTATAGTGCATCAACGTGTCCTAAAAATATTATATGTAAGATTTATAGTTTTCAGTTGAGTTTTGCCCAAATGCAGGCACCGACATAATTCCCTATGCATCTACATGAGGTATATCACTTGACACAATGCCGCCTTTGTCACTGAGGACTGTAGTGGCAACAGTAAAAAAGGCTAAATTGTGCGCGATTAGTTGCATGTGGGCAGGAGAGGCCATGCCCTGAGCATCAATAACTTTCTGGTTCAGTTTGCCTGCCCACGTCGAACATTCCCCGTTTTACTGGATAACAGCTCTGATGGCTGCTCCCATACAGTGGAATGGATATTATGTATCATGAGTGTGGGGGCTCAAGGATGCCATCTAAACCTCTTTAGTGCCCCTCAGTGAAAGGTGTCATGCAAATGGAGTCTATTATCTTCATCGTTAGGAGTAGTCACTTTCACACTGTGACTCAGAGTGTAAGAGTGAAATAAGGAAGACTGGCAGATAAAATGTGCCGTGGAGGTTTACGACCTTATTGTGGGCAGTTGTGGAAAAGAGGCTGGTGATCTCCTGTGAGCTGCCTTTATCTGCTCCAGTCTGAATAAACAAAGGTGGCTCCTGCTGGGGCTTCTCAGGCATCGCTGCTCCTCAATGCTCAGCTGTGCCATGCCCTTCCTTTCAAAATGAACGACTAATAGCCGCCTAATCACCAGTCGCAAGTTGATTTCCCCAAACACTTGTGCTTTGTTTTTTTGTTTTTTTTTTGAGAAATGCACATGTGCAGGACCTTATTAAAGTCAATATCAACCGGTTGCACTGGTCTTTTGATGGCCAGGTGCTTTGATTACCACTGCGGGATGGTGATTGTCTGCAGAGGTGATTTTAGCTTTTGTATCATCAAATTCCAAAGCAAGACCCATTTTATTTTATTGTGATCTCCGCTTTCTTCTCTCCATCTATTGGTAGCTTTGCTGCAGAAAAGGTTAAAACAAGCAACTGTGGTTGCACAAAACAAGAAATTACGGGACTAATGAGGCTGCCGCAGCGCACATTGTAGTGTCGACATACGGTATATTGGGTGTAAACGTTCAATTTAATCTTTGACCTCTCTCTGAACTGATGCAATTAATTCAAATTGAGATACAGACACATGGGATACATGATGACTATTGCACATTGCGATGCATATACGCACCACGTTACACAAATTAGAGAGGCAAAAAAGAATTGTTCTGCTTTGTTTTTTTTTTATGTCTTGCCACGTTTGGACATCTTCGTGACATGGAGGTGTCTCCTTGAAAGCTACATAAAGCGTTTATCCCTGCGGTTTGTGTCTCCACGTGCTTTGTCTTGAACAGAAAGGATCACTGCCTGTAATCAGTTCATGACCCTGTGGTTGCAGTGTTCTACAAAATCTCTTCATGCACATACACTAGCTGGGCTTCCCTGCATTTAGTTTTTGACTTTACAGGTATGTGATAGAGGATAAGCTGCCTAATTTGAACGAGGCACCTATAAAAATGTATTCGAGATCAGGATTCCATTAGGCATGGGTCCCTTACTGATATCAAGGTAAATTGAGGTTTCAAAAGTTACAGTTTCAGGTGTTAATGAAGCCCGCGTTTTGTTTTTAGTGGCCTTCAGCTGGAGCTCCATTGTTGGTTATGGTGTCTATGTTTTCTTTTGATAATTGTCCATGGATTATCTAAGGGGTTTAGGTCAGGCCAGTTTACTGCCCAATCGATCACAGTGATACCATAGTGATTAAAGTAGATACTTTTGGCAAAGTCTTATTGGAACAAAGTCATCCCTGTTGCTTCTGCAGGTATTTCTACCACGCTTTTCTCTTCCACTAAACTTTGCATTAACATGCTGTATAGTACTCTGAACAGTCAACTCTTTCCCCAGCAATGACTTTTTGCAGCCTTTCCCCAGTGGAGCGCAGTCTTGTCCATAATTGTTTTGAACAAAACATTACATTTTTGCTTTAGGTGATATTCTTATTTTGTGAGAAACTGAATTTTTGGGATTTCATTAGCTTTCAGCTACAATAATAAAATGTTGTGTTCTTGAAATATATATGTATGTAATGACCTAGCGTTGTTATCAAGGTTATCCCACAATGAGAATTTTATTGGAGCCTTGATTCCGTGTTGCGCTTATTGATCCCTGTTGCCCAAATAGTAATTTCTGTCTTTTATCTAAACCCGTCCTATGTGGTGCAGTACTCCTACATCCACTATCACGGCCATCAGCACGGCTGTAGAGCTCGTTTTTACTCAAACCTCTGTCCAGACTTTATTGGGGTTGCCTGTTGGCTGTAATATAGATAAAAGATTAAGGAACACGTGTTCGAAATCCCCTCCCCCAGCGTCGTGTCTCTCCAGACAGTGTGCTGATTAATCACCCCCAAATGTTCTTAGTTGCCTGCAGGCCTGTTTGTTGTGATAGCCTCTGTGTGGAGAAGTGCAAATAAATAATCGCTAGGTGTCTTATGCTGGCAGAAAGTGATTAATGAAGCGGGGAAGTGGAGAAGAAGTAAGCTGACTTTTACCCCTCTGCCTGTCAATCCTGTGCTCATCGAGGTCTTAAGTTGTTTTAGGAATTAAATCAAGAGGACAATATATTTGATTAAATAATTGTCTCAAGTGATTCAAACTCGCTAGTCTTTTGTCTGCGATATCCTACTATGTGTTGTATCAAGCCAGGAAACGTCATTCTAGCAGTGATGACTAGAGGTTGAGTAGCAGAACCGCCTGAGGTCCTCAGGAGGTTTCTCAGGGAAGACGTGGGTGGGATGATGGGTAAACTAGAGTTCAACATGTTGGTGAAGGATGTGAAGCTGTTCCAGTCTCCATGCAACCGTGGAGAGGAGTGTACAGCAGAATACCTGAAGCGACGTCTGAGAAGCATGGAGAAAATGCAAAAAAAAAAGAAAAAAAAAAGGGTTGTGGAGAGATGAAAGCAGCCGTTAATCTTCGTCAGCGGTGCTAGAGGTGGGTAGACTGCAGTCTGCGAACATGATGGGGGGGGGGGGGGCATGTCTTAATCATCATCTGTCACCCATCAGCTGAAAACTATATTTACCACCAAGATTTCCACTTTTGACTGCCTGAAAAAAAATTGACACAGCAGCTGAGCATTTTAGCGCCGCAGTTAGTCTGTTGGTACAAATCTTCATTCACACTTTGGTCTCCGGTTGTTGCAGACACCTTTGGTTCTTTACCTCCACAGGTCCTAAATTTGCAGGATTATCTCACTGACTGACTAAAAGGTCTTGCAGAGTCAAAGCCCAGTGCTTTGTTCGGTGCTTTGTGGCCAGTTAAGGCCACATTAGCTAGATGAGATCCTGAAGGCTGGAAGGAACAATAAAGTGAATGGAATTATACCCACAAATTTCCTTCCTGCGCTTGTCTTAAGCCATCCTTAAGCCCCCCTCTTGCCAAAGAGTCTTAATGGCTTTTCAGTGTGGGAATGTGACAGATAAGTGGGTGTGGGACTGAGTCGATGGGTGCAGGGTGTGTAGAGATGCAGTCAGTCTCAGGAAGCCAGTTTAAAAATGTTGCTCGTTCCTACGTCGTTGTGTGCCAAACTATTGTCTCATCCATCAAAAAGGAGTCAACCTTTCTGTCACAGACACAGAGCTCCACTTTTAAACGGTTCAAGATCCACAAACGGAGCCATTCACCATTCAGTCCGGCTTATTTACATTGGAAGCGCTCAACACTTTTCCAGAGCCTGGAGATGCTACGGGAAGCACCGCACAGTAAAAGCCAGTAATAAACGCAGAGGTCAGACCTAAAAGAGCTTCACTTTTAAGTTTTTGTACCCAGACATTTTCATAAGTTATGTTCTACAATCAGTGGCTACACGGAGTGCAGAGAAGCTTGTTTATTTTGGTGCATTTGATAATTAATCGTTAATTATAGGTGAATGTATATAGATCAGTAATTGACCAAATTGATCTATTGTATACAATTGCTATTGTGATGTAGAGCGCACCAAATTCCCTGTTGATGCAAAGGGATCTGTGTATTTATATCGTCTCAGGCCGGAAACCAGGATCTGGCAAAAATAATGCAGAGTTAGCACTGGAGCAGAGACGGACGCAGTGTAAATTGGGAGTAACTTTGACACCTTTTACTTTTTTGCATTGTCTGACCTGTTTTCTTTTAGGATTTCCTAATATTTAGCTCCATCCAACTTCACGTTGACCATTTGCCGCATCCTTGTGAAGGGACGCATTCCCACAGCATGATGCAGCCACCTCAATGTTTCATCGCATAGAGTTATGTGCAGTGTTTTCTCCTCACAAGCAGCACTTTCCATTTAGGCCAAATAAAAAGAAATCTAATAAGAGGAGCACCTGCTTTAACATGAGGCCGTGTTAATGTCAAAGCTGAGCCCCAAACGACCTGTTCAGGAGCGGTCACCTTTACTGCTTTGCTCAAAAACGGTCAGATCAGAAAACGGGTTGTCTTTCTACAAATTCATATTCTCCACTCAGAGCACACCATCAGGAAAACAGCCTTCCCAGATGTAATTTTTTTAAAAAGTGAAATAATCTTATAAACCATTTCATGCAGTTGATATTGCGGCATATGTAAATTCTCCAGCGATGTCATGGGACCTTTAAGAAACTGTAAAAAGGTTTTTGTTCCTGTTACTTATCCACAATGGACAGATTTGTGGAGTGCATGACTAATAGTCGTCATTTCAACAGATTGTTCCACCTGAGCTGTGGATCTCTGCAGCTCCTCCAGAGTTACTATAGGCCTCTTGGCTACTTCTCTCATTAGTGCTCTCCATTTATTGAAGTACTGTTTTGGTTGGTTTGCTGTGTTCAAACCTTAAGATGTTTTTTTTTTTTTTTAAATGATCTATTCCTGCTTTAAACTTCTCCACAGCTTTATCCCTGACCTGCTTTGGTCCTTCCTGTTGTCCAGCAAACCTCTGAGGCCTTCATAAAACAACCTGATTTACATTGAGATTAAATTACACACAAGCAGACTTCATTTACTAATTAGGTTGACTTCTGAGGGTAATTCTTTGCATTGGACTACATTTACAGGGAATCAGACCACACCAGGCTGCCTGCAAATGCATGCCACACCTTTCAGATTTTTAGTTGTAAAACAATGTGGAGAGTTTCCTTCCACTTTACATTTGTGTGCTACTTTGTTTTTGGTACATGAACCACTTTTAATAGGATTCATGAATGTGATGTTCAAACGTTAAAGTGGTGTAAATACTTTCCTAGGCATTAAACATAACATGTTGCCTGGGTACTTTATGTCCAAGTAGGTACAAAATGCACTAAGCTGTTGCTTCTCGCCATTGCTTGCATTTCTGTTTACACTGATATACTGTAACACCAAACCAGACTTTCTTGAATATTGATGAGTTTTTTTTTCTCCACTTTTTTGTCACCAACTGTTCCATTTATTCTTGGCCGACTGGGGATTCCCATCTCTGGGAATAAAGCAATTCCAAGCTGGTTGTGGCATACTACCAGCAATCATTTTTTTCTCTCCCCAGTTTCCTTCTCAGGCAGAAAATGATTTACCTCCTCGCGGACAGCGCTTCATTGGCACGGAGCCAGGCTCACTGATCGAAGAGAGGACTTAGCTTTACACCCTGATGCTCCTTTTCATGCTGTCTTACTCCGTTTCCTTTGCATCTTTCTTTAAATGTCCATTCCCCCTAATTCATTTTTTAATCCCAGCCTTACTTTTGCGGTGCATTCTTCAACGTTTATCAGTCGCAGACGTTTGCAAACCCATTTGTTTCTAATGATCTCCCGTTATTCAAGCTGTTCTCCAGAGGATGCCTTAATTTCCACATTTCCCACCCTTTTGAAAAGCAGACTGTCACAAAACAGGTGTACAGCCCACTGGCAGAAATAGGAATTTTATTTGCAAGGTTTTACTGTTTTATTCTGATAACGGCGCTCCTTGATAACACGCGGCGGTTCAGGCTTGACAATTCAGTTACAGAAGGCAATGCCAGACTTTGTTGGGAATCTTTTCTTATGCGACAGCACATTGTATTCACAGATGCTACATGAATGCATTTGGCCTTACCTAATTGGCTGGGGACGGGTGCAGCAAAGATGTGTGCGCAGCCTTGGGCCGTCAGCAGTCGGCACACAAATAATGTACCATTTGATTCTCCGTGTGCAAGGTCAGACACTGAGCAGGGACAAAAGGCTTGCTGAACACCTTGTTGAAACAAAGAGCCCTTCCAGGAGGCTTGGTCCAACGTGCCTGGAACACGCCGGGCCGGATATTGCTCAGCTAAATGGACATCCCATTTATCTGTGTCTCGTTTTGTTGGGATTCGTTTATCTATTTCTAAGGATTTATAGAAAGTCCATAAATCTTAGCCTGGAGCTGTTTGTCCATTTCCTGTAAAAGGCTCCTGACACATGAGAGAAGAGCCTTCAGACTGCCGTTACAACTGCCAAACAGGAGAAAGCGAGCCTGCAGTCCTTTGAAGGCTACAGATCTTTGGACTGATAAGACCCGCAGAAGCGCGTTAGTTCCCTCTTCCAATTTAATGCATCTTTGCTCGGCAAAAAAAAGAAGAAAAAAAAAGAGGAAACATTTTTTCAAAATGTCTGGAAAGATCTCGGATTTGGCTGATGCTAATCAGTATCTGAATGATAAGATAACTCCAGTGTACCGGGTAGAATGTCTGTTCCCGCATCTCTAGGGAGCAGCCCTTTTTGGATTTTCTGTTTTCAAGGTGAAATGACACTTTTTTTTTTTATTCTTTTTTAGCCACATTCCAAGATTAATCTAGGTTTTCAGGGGGCTGAGGATTCAGCTTTAGTTTTGAGCATTTTAGGATAAGGAAGAGGACGTGAGAAAAAAACTAAATGAATGTTTACGCCAAGAGTCCCTAGATTGCAGGGAGATTTTAGAAAACAGACAGGCTCATTACTAGACTAAAAGTCTGAGCCACACAAGAGGACAAGATAAGCTTTGTCATGCACTAGACAGCCTGTCCATTGGGTAACACCACCTTATAACCAATAAATAATGTACAGCCTAAATGTGCACATTTTATTAGTTTTTTTTTTAGCTCATTATAATGTAAAAAGACGTAAGATGCCCTCTGAGAAAGACACCCAAAGAACTTGGAGAATATTGCAACGCAGAGCTTTTGTGTCACTGTAAAGTCATAAGTTATATATATATATATATATATATATATATATATATATATATATATATATATATATATATATATACACACATATACACACACACACACGCTGCCACCAGCTTCTATGAGGGAAGAACTTTCTCAGCCGAGAGACTTACACTGCAATTCCACCAACCTTATCGGTGTACCTTTCCCAGCTCCGCTCTTTTCTACTCGTTATAACTTCATGGGATTTGTGTTTCGATCGGCCTAGAAATGCCTGGAAGATGGAAACGCCTCCTGGGGGTGGCTTTAGCCCCCGTCAGCCCTCCCCATGACGAGTTTGCGTCATTGGCACTTAAAAGATATCTAGGGGAAATGGTAGAGGCTAAAAAATAAATCATTATAAAAAAAATAAATAAACGTAAAAAATACAAATAATGTTTGTATAATTGTATATGCATGATTGTCTTGGACATTTTTTAAGGCTAAAGTAATCCACCGGGATAAATATCTGAATCACTCATCAGCTTAAACCAATAACAAATAAGGCAACAGTGATATAGTGCATGTGTGAGAGAGAGAGGGAGAGACAGAAGCTGAGAGGGGAGATGAAGCTCTCTACTTGGTGCAGTTTTCCTCACAGATTTAAAATGTACAGATTTATGAGATTTCTTTGTTTCAGCCATGGCGGGTACGACGAGCGCAAAAGAGGTTTGACCACAATAACATTATTTTTATTGGTTTGATTTCACGCTGACTCCCAGGCTGCAGGCTGCTCTTGTCAGCGGAGAGACTCTATTATCCCCTCACTCATTTACAAGACTCTGGGATACCCCTTCATTTGAGTCAGAAACTGCTAATGTTATTCAAAATTCATTTACCAAGTGTCAGGGAAACCACATATTTCATTTATCGTCAAAACTTCTGTTATGATTGTGGCCCTGATGTTGATCAGTTTCCTGGCATAGATCCTGCTTTTAAGCCTACACCATCCATTTTCAATAGGGTGGGGGTCAGTGGGTCTCCAGAAGCTTAATTTTTGTTACCCATACAATACTGTTGTATGGATAACAAATACTTGTTCAGGATCAGTGCAAATCTCGAGTGTATGAAAGCTCCTTCCCAGGACTGGATTTAAACGTAAACTGCTGTCCAACTAGCAGATTTCTCTGTGAATCATAGACTGAAAAGTATTTATCTCAAGTAGAACAACTGGCATCCTGGCCTTACAAGTAAACCCTCTGTAGATGGGCTATTTATTCTGCCAGGGCTAGCTATTAAGAGTATGACATCATCTCCTTGTCTGAATGTGTGTGCTTACAGGCTGATGTCATGGCCGCTTAATTACCCCTAAGGCTCGGTGATAGCTGGATCAGGCTGTAGTGGTGGGGGTGGTGGGGATCATGGCCAATGAGGGCAGTGCAGAGGTCCAGATTTGCCTTAATCCTCCCCAAATTTGGTAAAGCATGAACCTGTGCAGCGGTGTCTGTCTAAATATTAGTCTGATGAGCTCGTTTTAACCGAAGTCTGTGTTTCTCTCACAGTTAGCAGATTTATGCCGCTCGCCCACTCCTCCGGGGCATAGAGCTGTTGATCGAGGGCAGCCCATCAACAAGACAGTGTGCACCGATTTTAGCTCTAGGGAGGTTTGGTAATGATTGTCTTCCCACTCAAAACATAGCACCCCACCTGATAGAGGAACACAAATCCAGCTCAGTCAGTCATGACCAACTGCTGATATGGCATTTTGGGTCTGGCATGGAGCGGCGCGTTGTGATGCACCGCTTTTTGAACAAAAGAGATCTTACAAATGCCAGTACTACTGAGGCCAGGATAAATGTGCTGTGTTTCTGAGAACAAATGGTGCTTGGGTCTTTGTGCTCTGGTCATTATAATTCATGTATCTCCATTCACGAACAGCAATGCAGGGCTGCTAATCAGCAACAGTGGGAGACTTGCAGATTGTGGAGCGGGAGGGGCAGTCAAGGATGAAGCAGCGTGATATCATTTCCAGTGATCTGATCCCTGCATGAATAGCCACATCAGCCTTATCTTGTGTGTGGAGGGAGAATAAAAGCTTGGAATCACAGAAACAAAATGTCAGGAATAGGAAATGCCTCCAACATGTTAATTAGCTACAGAGAGACCCTACCTGAGAGGCTGTGAGCAGAGGAACAGAAATAAATGTACACAATGAAGCTGGTGGGTGTGCCTGCAAATGATTCTCTGGGTCTGGGAAACTTCTCCAGCCAGTTTGACAATGCTTGAAGAAGAAGGCTGGAGTGATTATTGACAGCAAGCCAGCATGAAGCTTTGAAAGCTGGAGGAAAACACAGCCCCTCTGTGCTTTCTACTCCGCAGTCATTGACCTCCTGCTCCTCCTCCTTCTTTCTCCCTCTATAGGTGAGGACAAAATCTGGGTTCACTTTCTCAAACAAAAGGCACCAGTAGACCTATTCTTTTAAAAAGGTGCTTAATTTTACATCTGTCTTGCGCCGGCTCATTTATATATATTGCAGTCGTTATCTGTCTCCCAGGTCCGTTCATAAGGAGACAGTGATTGAGCTGAATGGCTATCAGGACAGTTCTGTGACCATTCCTTCTTTTTATTCTGTGGTGATGTATAACATGTGAGAGCACACTAAGTGGGATTGCAGTGAGGATGTGACTAATGAGGCAACTCTGTTTTAGTGGTTCTTTGGAAATTTGATTAACTGCTCAGCCTACGTTGGCATTGGAAACTCTGACAAAGCAACTGACAAATAAAATGTGTTAATACAATTTGATGACAATGCTCCACTTGACATCTGAATGAAAAATTCCATGTAAAACTACAAACATCATAGAATTTGTTATAACCCATCAAATAATTGTACATCTGTCTTGCATCTCAATGGCGTAGGAAGATATGCTAACTTAGGTAAATGATACTCCAGCAACACTTTCCTACACATTCCACATTGCAGCATGCATAATTTGTATCTGTATCTCACACACTACTACAACATTCACACAACTGCCACTTAAATATGATAGGAATGATCCAATAATAATGTTACCTAATCTCAGGACACACTATGCATACACTTTGTCTGCACTGACAAAGATATATTCACATTTGGATTGCTGAATATGAAAGTCAAACTGAAGTTCTGCTTTATTTTTGAACAATGATAATATCTCATTTATTTGCGGACTCTCATAGAGCTTTTAAATTTTATTCCAAGACCGTCAGTTGTGGGGAAAAAAAACATGAAATGGTGACCTCATAGCAATAGTAACATCTTTACCTTTCCACACTCAATTCTAACTGATAACACATCCAAAGCAACACATACTTTAAAGTCATGACAGTGCTTAGTGGCTCACAATATCAGAGCAATGTCCTCAAGTTTAGACGTACATACATAGATGCATAGCTACATGACAAGCTAGGTAAGCGTGTGACAGTGGCGTTGTTTAAAGGGGCCATAACATCGTTGTATAAACTACGTCATGTAGTTGATATTGCTGCATATGTAAATTCTCCAAAGAATTTAATAAAAAATAACCTTTTTGTAGGCGGTTGTTTTGGCAGACCAGATTTCCCTCCTCAGTGAAAGGGTTGGGTACAGTAATGATATGTGTCTCTACCTAGTTGACTTCTTTCTGGTTGGCAACAACTATATTTGGAAAACTGGTCTCACAACCGTTGACTATTTTAATGTGTCTATGATCTTTTTTTGTTTTCATGATGTAAAGCAGATGAGACAGGATTTAGAAACTAAATAAACGTACGAGTAATGATAGTGTTGTGGTTGCCACCTCCAGTGTTGGTACAGAAGGTTTTTTTCACAACCAGTTTGTTTGAAAAAGTTCAGGAAACAGATTCAACAATGTTCGCTGAACATATGAGCATAACACAGTCTCGTAGTGGACCAAAACAGATCATATTATACTCTCAAAACCACAGAAAACTGAGATTTGTTGTAATGGCCCCTTTAAACGTGACCTAACTAATATGGTAAATGGTAGTGTTAAACTACATTGTGGCAATAGCTGCGCTGGGGCAGACTGATAGAGCCGTGTCGACCGCTGGGCCCTCTGACCATCAGCAGCAGGCAAGCGGGAAAACTATCTTGCCCAAGGACAAAACAATTGTGACAGACGGAACAGGGGATCAAACCGGCAACACATCGGTTACAGGACGAACTGCTAGCTCCTGCACCACAGTCGACCCATAGGGGTTTTCCCGTAACCCCCTTAGCAAACTTCAGCACCTGTGACTGGTGGGAGATAATTAAGAAATGATGATAAAGCCACAGGTGTTTCAGTTCAGTTGTTGTTAGAGCTTTGTATCACTGTGGATATCACTGTGAAACATTGTAGCTTAAAAGGGTTTTAGAAAATTGAATCTGTTAATAAATCAAAACACTTTAATGGGTAAAATTTATTGAAATTTGTTAAATATGAAATTTAATTCTTGAAATGTTGAACACTTTTAATTTTATCGGTGTACAGCACGTTGGTCAACGGTGTTGCTTTTAAAGTACTTTATAAATAAAGTTGTATTGTAGTTGTATTATATAGATACTTTATTTGGTACACCTTACTAATAACCGGTCAGACCCCCTTTTTCCTTCAGTACTGCCTCAGTTCTTTCTGGCATATATTTAACAGGCTGTAAAATATAATCCTGCGGGAATATTGCTCCATATTGATATGATAGCATTACACGGTTGCTGCAGGTTTGTTAGCTACAGGTCCTTGATGCGAGTCTCCCATTACAGTGAACTCGTTATCATCTTCAAGAAACCCGTTTTAGAGGATTTGGGTTGTGTGGGATAGAGCATTATCTGGCTAGAAGAAGCCATCAGACTATGGATACTCTGGTCATTAACAGATGGACATGGTCAGTAACAATACTCAGGTAAACTGTAGTGGTTAAATATTTATGCAGTTGATAGAAAGGGTCCCAAAGTGCCCCGATAATATATCCATCATACCACCTCACTCCACCAGCCTGAAATTTTGATACTACACTTGCAGGAGTCACACGCAGTGGTGTCTTGGCATGCTGTACCCCATCTACTTTAAGGTTTTACATGTAGTGTGTCAAAGAGGATATTCTGCATACTTTACTTATATGAGTGGTTCTTTGAGCTACTGCCCATAATGCTCAGTCATGAAGGTTATTTCTCTCTTTTGGCCAATTCTCTGTAAACCCAAGAAATAGTTGTGGGATGCCCGAAAATCCCAGTGGATCAGCAATTTCTGAAATACTCAGACCAGCTTATCTGGCATCAACAACCATCCTACATTCAAAGTCGCTTAAATTCCCTTTTCTTTTCCTTCTGATCCTCAGTTTGAAATTCAGCAATTCGTCTTCACCATGGACAGATGTCAGAATGCAGTGAGCTCCCGTGTCATTGCGGTTTGTGTTATCAAGTAACATTAGCTGACAAGTATTAGCCATGCAGTTAGATTTGGAATGGGTGGAAAAAAATTATAAAACATGGAAGTCAGAAAAACATAAAAGAAAATTGAAAAAAAAGTCACTTAAGTGAATTAAACACTGATTTTCCAAACTCAATGAGGAATCATGACGATCGTGATTTTCTTTCTTCATAATTGAGCAGCTCTAATATCAGCGTCGGTACCGAGTTTGAAGAATGCAGCACACCTTGCACTTTTTAAACAAAAACACCTCAGTCGATGTAATGTGGACATGCTGCAGAACAGCGGACGTAAGCGTGTTGTTGCAGCGAAGACCGTAAAGGTTACGAGATATCAGACAGCTTCATTATTTAACGGGGACCCCGGAATTTGTACATAGTGCTGGTTAGATGTTTTCCCTTTTTTTTTTCCTTTAATGTTTAATCCAGCAGAGTTCATATTAGGGGCAGTGTGTCAGATGGAGAGTCAGAGAGAGCTTTGTGCTGAATGTACTTTCATCTGGCAAGTCTCACACCCACTCTGTTTGCCGATGTGTTGTAGTGGGCTCTCTGCAGCCAACGCGGCAGCCTTTCAAACAACACTGGCTGTAGTTGGGGGGGTTGAGAGGGCTTACTGCTAAATTGGCAGCCCAGGGAATACAGGGTACTCTAACCCCGGCGCTCACCCACTCGCACGCTTTTATTCCCCTTTTTACCCTTGACCATTGACTGTCTGCTCTCCCTCTCACTGGCCAGCATGAATCTACTTTCCTTGTGTATCATCAGCTCATTGTCTCTCGCCTTCTTCCTTTCCCCGTGCTTGACGTTTATTTTTACCTTTCTGGGAGCTTGCCAATTGAGTCCGAGCATCACTCATTCAAGCAATCCATCTCTCTTAAGTATATCCTCGCTTATCTTGCGTGTCTCTACTTTTGATTAATAAGGCTCTCACTCGTCTGGCTAATTACATCCTTCAACAATGACAGCGAAACACAAAAGTGGCGGAAAAAAAAACAAAAAACGAAGCACGTGTGCGCACTCGGCTTCATGCATGCATGCACTGTAGGCATACTAACCAAATCTGTTTGAAGTGTGGGACCCTAAAAGAAGAGAGGGCTCCTGTATGCATTAAGTATTCATGCGACGTGTTTTGAGGTGCATGCATGTGTGTGTGTGAGAGAGAGAGAGATGTGTGTGGGTATAGGGAGAAAGAGAGTACTGGCAAATTGCGCCGCAAGCACCCAGCAATCGAGCGCTGACACCTCGTCTGGCAGTCGGAGGGAGAAGGGGCTGGGCTGAGGGAAAAAAGGGAGAGGAAGGAGGAGGGATTGTGTGTGTGTATGTTTGAGTGAGAGAGAGAGAGAGAGAGAAAGAGAGACACGGCAGGACAACTGCCAGAATTTCTCCGATAGCAGGAGAAGGACCAAGAGGTGGAACTGGAGCAGAAATCCTCCTTCTTCTCGTAAAGCCAAGCCAGGAGAAGAGAATCCCTTCCAATCCTTCTGCCCGTGGGAAAGACCGTGGGGACGTACAGCCGCTCACGGCAGACAGAGCGTGTAGGATTAACTACATGACAGGAAACCGAGCAGCTTGTGGCATGAGAGAAGACTTGGATGAAGAGATGGAGAGGGGAGCTGAACTGTTGCAAGCTGTTTTTTTTTTTTTAAGCCCGTGAACTGATGCAGAACTTTTTCGGCGGGAGAGAGTTGGAGATGTTTTTTTTTTAAAAAAAAAGGAAGCCCCATCTCTCGCCTCCTCTTAGGAAACTCTCTGGATTTCACGCACCTCACTCACCGTTGCACCTCTCCTACTTTTTATCTGCAGAGCGGTTGTCCTCCGCCTGCCCACCTCACTCCTGCCCCACCTGCCGCTTGTTCCATTTAGTTACTATGATGCCCACGCCTCACCCCGATCCACCTCCCTCCGTCCCCCCGGCGTCTTACAAACCTCTGTGAAATCAAGCGGAACTTCAATGATTGCGATCGGAGCAGGAAGGAGCCCCGTGCCCTGACTAGTGAGCAACCCACCCCCCTCCTCCCCTCCTCTTCGCCGTGTTCTTGGCGACTGCGCTGGCGTAGCAAATGTGCAAATAATGGAGAACAGTGACAGCACAGACACGGACCTCAAAGTTGATCTGTATCAGTTGTCTGTTTTCTGACTATGAGCCTAAACTAGATGATGGATTGGAAAGAGCTGTAAGTACATGATTGCAGCACGTTTTCACTGGTGCATGCTAAAGCCAATGTAAATAAATCTACTTTTGCAAAAGTGTGTGACTGCCTTAAGACGTTGGAGTGAGTTGCTCGTGGAAACGGCTTCACTTGCGTGGAGATTGAGAGTGAACAGGTGGACAAGCTGTTGTGGGCTGGTGAAATCTGAGCCTCCCCTTCGCCACCTTTTCCCATGTTCACAGTTGGGTGAGGCACAGAGAGGCAAAGATAGGAAGAAGGGAGAGACAGGGAGGGAGAGAAGCGCTTAATTGATCTGAAAACGTGGATGTGAATCTGTCTCAGCTTTCATTCAAGAGCACACCTGCGCACTGACTCTCATTGTGTGGCATCAATTAGACTTCAAGGTTACCTTCTCAGCTTTGGGATGTAGCCACCCCTCGGTGGTCTGGACAGTTACAAATCAATTTGGTACCCCCTTTTTTTTTTGTTTTTTTTTGCCTGTGCAGTGTCTTAGTTCTCGCATTTGATTTATGCTGCTGCTGGAAAAGAAACGACATAATGAGGTGAGAGAGACGGACTGGAAAAAGGATAGGTTTCTCTAGAATGAACGTGTTGCAGAAACCTCCCATACATGCACACAGGCAGGCTGCAGCATGGAGCCACGTGGACCCCAGTGTAGTTTCGCCTTCCCTTGTCTCTGGCTCGCATCCATCTGTTCCATCTAGTTTTTATTCTCTCTCTCCCCCCCCCCCCGTCACATGATCCATCTCACATGCTATCGCACAGAGGCAGCTCCCCAGGGAGACGCTTCTCCTGTAGCCTTCTTGGATGCAATAATTATTCCATCAGCCAGCAGCGTGTTCCATGATTGTGCTCTTGGGCTGTCGCTGTAGGGGGTGTTACAGTGAAGAGGGGAGTAGCTGAGATTAGGGGGGGTTAGATTGTCACCATAGGCAGATAGGAATGGGAACGTGGTGAGGTTTTTGGCAGCAGCCCACCCAGTCCTGTCCAGAGGGGGACTAATGGGCTGAGGCTAGATGTTCAGGAACTCCTGCTGACCTGGAGACACATGGTTTTGTTCTGTTTTGATCTCTGTCTCTCTCTCTTTTTTTAAAATGTTCTGCTTCTAAAATTTAGGAGTGTACTGATCAAGCTTTTCTTGGCCCGTACCAATTTCTGGCTTTCTTTGAGGTTAAACCATCTAAAAGCTGTAATTCATAAAAAAGAAGAAACATTATTTGATGAATTGATGAGTTTTTGAATAGGTGAAGTATAAGTGCAATATCCTTCTTTCTAATGAGTAGGTCACAACAATGGGTTGCATTAGCCTGTGGTACATACAGCTGGGAAAAATAACAAAAAAACTTTTCAACACATGCTTTGTGTGTTTCATTGAAATTAATTTACAAGTGTGGGAATGATGTGACAAATTTCTTTTTTTTTTAAGTTTACCTTTTTAAAACCTCAGTATTCCTTGACACAGATAACCAGCCCAAGCTTAGTTCCTAAGATTTATCTGATTTTTATTACATTTTAACAAGAACATTAATGTACATGCTGTTGTTACATTTTAAGACCTAAAATGGCAGGAATAGCTATCTTGGATGCATTTAATTAAGAGAAAAAAAACCCCAGTACATTTTCAGTATTTGACCGGCTGATCCTTACTGGATTCTGATTTCTATCTAATTGATTTATGCACCTGTGCTCAAATCCCTTGTTCTGCAGATTTTTCTCTCTTTTTAAGTCAATCTTACATATTTGATTGAGCTACTTGTTCCTTCGGGAACAGTCGCCTCTTTGTCCTCCCAGACGTTCTGTGGGAGGACAAAGTGAAATGTGACTGCTTGACCGTTTGAGTTCATTTGGTCTTCCTGGTAGGCTTACTTTATATGCCAGCACTGAATTGTTGGCAGATGAGCTTTAGCTGAACTGGGGCAATGCCATAAATCCCTTCAGGCAAATATACTGCTTCTTTCACATGAGCTCCAGGGCAAAACGAGTTTGATCCCATTTTTCCAACCGCTTAGTGCTGAGAACAGTGGAGAAGTTCAGAAAGATGGTAGACTTTGATGGTAAAGCTGTGAATATGCAAGATGTCAGTCAAAACAATAGACTGACACAGCAGATTTAACAGGTGTCCAATATAAACCTGTTTACCTATAAGAGCTACAACAATGTGGCCTCCTGTTACCAAATTTTTAGCTAAATTTAATTTCTGTTTCAGTGCTCTCTCTCTCTTTCTTCTCTCGCTCGCTCTCTCTCTCTCTCTCTCTCTCTCTCTCTCTCTCTCTCTCTATATATATATATATATATATATATATATTGCAATCAATTGGTATTAAATTCTTTTAGGGTCGGAGGCGACACCACACTGTTTGTGTGAGAGAGCTGTTGTGGTTACACAGCTCTGCAGTTAAACAGGACATATCTGTTACTGCAAAGCTAATAAAAAGACTTGACTAGATTCAACATTTCAAACTATATTTAGCATCTTACATAGGCCTTTAGCATGAACATGGCTGTCTGCAGGTTAGTAAAATGAATGGCACAAACTACTTGCGTGTAATAGCTGGAGGGAAAGTAGACCCCTACTTTAACTGAGATTTTTTTTTTAAAAGACCACATTTGCAAATCCAGTGTGTTCTATGAAAGACAGTTTGACTTTTTAAAAAGTTTAAAACCTAGCAACTGTAATAGGTCTTGTTTCCTTGTATCTGCTGATATTTAACTTCTTATTGTGGAACTGTGAACCTGACAGCCAAAAAAAAAAAGGAAAAAAGGCTAATTTCAAGAAGCATCTAATAACTTTGTACTTTGACTTTATTTCCAAAAACCTAGCTGAAACTGAAATGAACAAACCTGTGAGTCTTCTTCCTGGAGTAACAGCTTCTGCACTAAAGAGTGGGGGCGTGTCGCCAGCTCAACCTGGTAGAACTGATGTGAAACACTTTCCCCGATCAGAAGAAGATCAGATGATTATTTTCAGATCTGAGCACTCCATCACAGATCAGGGCCAGTAGAGCGTAACCAACCAATTTCCTGGTGAACCTCTAATACCGTCTGTGTTTTATGATTTAATCTAAAGGTTACTGTTTGTAGCATAATTAAAGCTTCCAAAGAAAAACACATACTTTAGCATTAACTTTAATTATGAATGAACATGCTCAGTCACAAGGCACCATGTGTTTCCTTTATAGTAGTTCTTCAACTCACCTTGCATGTCCATCGCAGCTCGGTTGTGTCTGGTCAAGATACGTTTTACTTTGTCTTGCAACTATGAGAGCCCACATTTAGTCCCTGGAGGACTAAGACAGTTGACTGGTGATGATTTATATTATATTGGTTTAGTTTAAATAAATAACTTGACTCCATATATTGTGTAGGGGTATATGATTGGAGATGAAAAGTGTTTTTTTTTAGTTGGGAAAGGAAGGGAGCGGTTGCTTAGAACAGCTATTTTAGTGGCTTTGTATATCTTGGCAAACCTAAAGGGAAACTGTTCACCATTATGGATGTGTTATAGTGTGAGTACTTGGCACGGCACCTCTCAGAAACAAAGATACCTTTAAAGTATGATCTTTCTGGCTTGCTGGATTTAAGCATACCTTCATTTCCTATTTTCACCCTCTTTTAGGGCAGCTCAGAAGCTGAACCTCTCCTCCAAGCGGAAGAAAAACCAGCCCTCCCCGCTCCACCCTCAGGAGCCCTCAATCTACCCAACCAATTTCAGTGGCATCCTGCAGATCTCACCACCCCCTACCCCGCCATGTCTCCTCCGAGCCGTGTCCAAAGTGAAAGAGAACCCAGGGATGGGAAAGGTGAGCGCATGCACGCAGAAACACGTTTTTCTACCCCGTAACTCACGCTGATGTCTCCTTGAACTTCATCGACGTCACACACAAAGATAGACAGAGAGACCCCTGTTTGAAGGGGTGAAATGCAGAGTGGCGACAGACTGGTCTACAGGCAGCGTGCCGTCTGGTCCGGTCCATACTGATTCAGTCAGATAAGCCTGCTGGAATGCCATGAATTTGCTCAGTTTGTGGGACTAGCATTCCTCTCTCAACACCGAAAGCCAGTAAAAGCTGTAATTCACATATCTGTGGTCACAACAACAGCAGGATTCCTGAATCCATTCTACATGCGGTGCACATTGATGAAAGTCAGCCTGGCAGCTATATGACAGTCATTAAACAAAGCTGTGCAAACAAGTTGTGCTTCCTTTGAGGTTTATTGGGTATTGTTTGTCTGAGCAGACGTCCTGTATTTATAAAGCAGAAGTCCCCCGAACAAGATTAGATCCCACCTGGATAGGAAACCCTCACTTCTGCTGCCAGGTATCCCAACGGTTGAAATTTTGCCACATGTTGTAAACCTGCTTTCAACATGCGGACTTCATAAAAAAAAACTGTTATTAACGATCCTCTTCGAGCCCAAACATGATCAGTGATGTACATCTGTTCTGCTAAAGGGACAGTTGACTTTTTATGAGATTTTATGATCTATCCAAGCCTATCAGTTGCAGCTCTATCTTATTAGTGAGCAAATGCACCAATGCGACGTCTTGGTTTCTGTGCTACCATCTAGGAAGACAGTTTAAATAACATTTTCCCTTGCCCGCTCCAACTCGACTATGCCTGCATCTGGTTTATATCAGTGCAAAACTGTGACACTTGGGTCGAATGTCTGGTTTCCATCAGGCATATGTAGGTCACTTCCACTTCTCTGCTTCCTACCTGCAGACATTTCTAGATGGAGTCGTGCCAACTCTAATGGCTTTCAGAGAGCAGTCAAGGTGCAGGGAAACAAAGGCCATTAGCAGTGCGTTAAAATACGGTGACCTTCAATATCTGATCACCGCCAACATAAATAAAGCTGAGACATTAGCTTCTCTTTTTCTAATGACCTCTGCAGTTATATGCAGAAACTCGGTTTAAATGTCAAAGCAAACGTAATTTACTCGTTATATGCATATTTAGGTAACAAAGCAGTCGTATACAGACAACAGTTTGAACCACGTATATGGAATTCAATACAAGGAGCTTTGCAAAAGTCTTCATGCATGTTTAACGTTTTTACAATTCAACATGTCAAAATACATGGTTTTCAACACTTAACTGAACAAAACTTGAAGTGTGGTTTGCTTTACCCGGACCCATTACTCTGACATCCCTAACTAAAAGGGGTTATCAGCCAACCCATTGCCTTCAGAGCTTAAGAACCTAATTAGTAAACAGAGTCTACATGTGTACCCTTTAATATCAGTTTAAGCAAGGAATACATTGCGGAGAAAATTAAATCAGGGTTAAATTTTCATTTCATGAAGCTCTGTTCAATCCATCATCCAAAAATGGAAATAGGATGGCGCAACTACAAACCTGTCAAGACATGGCCATCCACCTCAACTGACTTGCCAGACAATGAGAGCATTGGTAAGAGACACAGCCAAGAAGTCCCTGGTAACTTTGGATCAGTTGCATAGATTCACAGATCAGGTTCGGGGATCTTTTGACAGGACAACGATTGGTTGAGAACAGCCAATTTGGTCTCAATGCAAGAGTGGCAAGAAGAAAGCCATTTAGAAAGTGAAAGCCATAGAACATTTACCAAAGGATGCTCAGGAGACATAAAGCACAAAAGTTGAGCTTTTAGGACCACAAGCAAAACCAGCACTGACACACTGAACACACCATCCCTGTGAGTAAATACTCTGGTAGTGGCAGTATCACGGTGTGGGGATGCTTTTCTGCAGCAGAGATGTGGAAGCTAATCAGAGAGGATGGAAGGAATCCATCATCAAACCAAATTTATGTTCTACAATGGCCTAGTCAAAGATGAGACCTAAATACAATTAAGAACTGTCTACTGTACACATTGGTGCTGTTCTTAACTTTGTCCCCTGAAAATGTCTTTTACGTTGCAGATTGTAGTTGCTGTCTACCTGTTTCTTTACGCAATGCAAGCGTTAAAATCCGATGTCAAATTCCTTGTTTGCACCATAAAATGTGGCGAAATAGAGTTGATTCTCATCCTGATTGATGTCAAAAGATGCTGTTCGTCCTATCTGACTGAGCTTAAGCTATTTTCCTAAGAACAATGGGGAAAACGTTAGGGTCTGAAGAGTCAAAGACTTGCAGCTGTAGTTTGCGGCAAAGGTGCTCAGGAGAAGCTGAATCAATATAAATAATAAATGAACTGGATTTATGTAATGCATTTCTAGTCATGCTAACTAAAGAGAGCAATTTGCATTATAGCCACGTTCACCCAATCGTACTTTCAAATTCATGCACTGATGAGCAGATCGGTAGGCAACTTGGGGTTAAGTGCTTTATCCAGAGGCACATTGATATTTGGCAGGAGGAAGGCGGACTCACACCCACAACTTTCAAATTTCAAGGTGACCATGCTTCCCATTGACCCAGATGCACATCACAGTTTTGAAATGTTTAATTGTAATAAATTTAGACAACGTGCATCATGTTCATTTCCTTCCACATTACGATTGAGCACAAGCTCCCAATAAAAACACAGAAAGAAGTATGTGGTTTGATGTATCAAGTGTTTAAACAGTATGAATACTTAAGCAGAGCTCTGTAAATAGCCCCCAGTATCTACACCCTGTAGGCCTGCATCTGAAATTTGTGAGAACATTTATACAGAAATCCTAGGGAGAGTGAACTTTACTTTTTATATAGGCACAAGGAGTTTGGAGAGTCAGAAAGCAGAGCAAAACAGCCTCGTATTGTACCAAAAAAAAAAAAAAAAGTTATTTTAAAGGTTTTGTTTTAGTGCCAAAGAGGAAGCACGTGTGCGTTTAGTGACTCGGGACTGATTTCCATTTCACATAAACTGCTGCATATAGAAACCATTCAGATAATGTAAATCTTTGGGTTACTCTAAACACATGAAGAGATGACAGGACTATTAAACACATCCCAAGAGCTTCTTCCGTCACCTGACAGTCACAGATATATTTTTACATTGCCTTTGGGGATGTACAAGAGAGATTCTAAAGCAATATGGAGTTGTCAGGATTTCTAAAGAAGGGGTTTTGTAAATGATGGCGTTGTCGTAGCCCGACGTGTTCAAACACAGCCACACAAGCCACACACGGTGGTTCTGTGTGGCAGGAAATTGTAAAATTCATCTGCTACCGTCTGGAGGAGGTTGAACCCTGCACCAAACAGCAGATTGGCTCCACTCCTGTGGCATGAGCCGTCTCGTCAAAGCTGTGCTCATGGCGACGCTTTAATGCACGGGGCTGTCATCGTTTTTCGGGTCTTCCACGCCGGCATGATGAACCGTACGCTGACCTGTGGAATGTGTTAAGACTGTAAAGCTCGCCTGATGAATGCGAAGCCTCAAAATGCAGCTGGGTGGCTTTTAGGCTTCTTAACGGTGAACTGGCTTTGTCGGTGCAACCGAGGGGAAGGACAACAGAAGGAGGAGAGCGAGTAGGTGGAATAATGGGGGAGATATTGGGGGGTGGGGGGTGGGGGGGGGCATATGCTGGTGCTATCCAATGCTGTTGAGCTGCCTACGGTTCAGAAAAACAACCAGGATTCAGATAATCCCACAGCAGGACGCTTCACGAACATCAATTTCCACCTTTTTTCTTTTTGGCTATGACTTCAATACTCACCTTGCTGCCTTTTACGAACACCATTAAGCAATGTGTTGACCCACTGAGTTTCCCAGTCAATGCAAGACTGAAAGTTTCCATGGTAACCTGAGATGTAGTTCAGCTCTGAAACAGTCTACATGAGGTCGAAGGACCTGCGATGCAAAATATGATACGCCGGGACTGCCGCCGCCACATATTTCCATCGGCATCAATATTTTTAGTCATCGCAAGTTTTTTTTTTTTCTTAAACGTTTTAACAAAATTGACCACTGTTTTCCTATAAGTTGCTGTGGGAGAAAACAGTGGTGTTTGTGTGGTGTCGGCAATGACCTACAGTGTCAAAACAGACCTAGATAAAAATCTAAAGGTTTTAAATCAGTGCCAAATTAAGCATTTTTAAGGTTGAAGTGCACTGAGGTCTGGAAGTTCTTGAGACAGACAGAGAGGTAGGTCTCAGGGTCCCATTCATGCAAAAATCGCCACTTTTATTCATAAAACCGAAGCCTGTTTGTGTTTCAGTTCTTCACGTCCCCAGTAGATATATTATATTGTATATTATTTTTCAGATAAATAAATGGTTCTTAGACCAAGTTCCCACCTTCATACCAAAAAAGAGAAAACTCTGCTGAGAAAACTTTATCTCCTCCTTTCTGTTTCCTATATTTTGTACATTCCCCCCTTTCTAATCCACCTTTTTCGCCCCCTGTTTTTTGCTTTTCCTTCTAGGTGAAAGTGATGATGCGAATCTGTCCGTCTCTGGAGGGAGCGGACTCCTCGGAGTCTCAGTCTTTCTTAAAAGTTGACAGCAGGAAAAAGCAGCTGACCCTCTACGACCCTGCGTCCAGCCCGCACTCCAGCTCAGGGCACAGGAGGTCCGCCACTGTGGCCGTCCCAAAGATATTTGCCTTCGATGCTGTTTTTACCCACGATGCCTCACAAGTAAGAGGGCTGTGTGTGTGTTTGTGTGTGTGTTTTTTTAAGGTGTTGGGTGGGAACTCAGCTGCTCAAGGACGAAGGGACAATCTTTATGTTTGCAGGGTGTGACTAGGGGCTTAGAGAAAAATGCCTGTCTTGGGTCAAGGGGCATTCTTACCAGTGTGGGCCTAACAGCTGGGCCTTTTAAGCCGTCTGAGGAATGATTTGAATCCGCTCCGTTTATATCCAACCTCTATATCTAACAACACCCACTGAGACAGAGACAAAGGTCGGCTTTATATTTACTGTATTGTAAGAGAAGAGACCAGCTTTCTTCTTGGCACAGATTTGTATTCTAACATTAAGATTTGTATAAACATTTTCTCTTTCGTTCTTTCGAAAGGGCACAATTAACTTGAGTAAATGAGATTGTGACCATTGGCGTAGAGTGGAATTTCAGGAGCAGAGAAAGCCCCGGATCTTCTATCATGCCATCTCAGTGGAGCCATTATTTTTCTAAGTATGGTGCTGATAGCTGAAGCCTAAATGTTTCTGCTGCAGAGCTGAAACCTAGTTGCTAGATTGTGCCTCTGGGACAGCGCTGCTGGTGGCTACCAGTTACAACAAGCTGTTCAGCTGTTACAGGTCTTGTTTGCTGTGTGAGGTACGGTATAAGGGCCACTGCTCCCAGAGGGCCCACGCTGAAAAAAGAAGTATGCATTGCAACCTTCATAAACACACACCTGAGTGATGGAAGCTCCTCAAATTGGTGCATATCATTACTTTTTACAACTTTTGCTTTCCATTCCTCACCAGGGTTTTGCCTACGGAGAGTTAAATTAATTTGCAATGGAAGTGGGTAGGTATAAAAGTCTCCCTGTTGAGGAGAGAGAGTGTGTTTTCTGTGACCTTAATACATTAGTCCTTTACTGTCCTCTGTATTCTGATTTGACATTTCCCTTTTTTGGATGTATAAATAGGCGTAATGCAGATGTACTTTGGCTATCTAAGGATAAAATCCTTAGTTGGATTGAATGTATGACAGGTATATTTTTGCATTTGCTACTTTATTTGTAAAACTTGGGATAGAAGATAATGAGTGCTGTATCCTTGCTGAGTATAAACATTTAAAGATGTATTGACATTTTTATAGCGCCTATGAATTGAATGTGACCATTTTGTTCTGTATGTTTTTGTGTGTAGTGTTTTATAAGCCCATGTGGGTTTGGCACCTATAATGCATGACAAATGAATGAATGAATGAATGAATGAATGAATGAATGAATGAATCAATCAATCAATCAATCAATCAATCAATCAATCAATCAATAGCAGGAATCAAGAAATGTGTGTAAGAAAAATAACATGTAAGAAAAAAATGGAGCGCAGGGTAGCAAAGAATGTAGCCAAAAGTTGCAGATGGGTGACACCATTGTGTTTGGAATGCCAGGAATCAATGCAAACACAATGTCCACCCAAGAAAAATTGTAGCGTTAGCTAAGTCTCAAGCTCAGTGTAGTTCATAAAGATGTAAATGACTGTGGATGAGATCAGTAGAGCAGTAGCTTGGGGAACTAACAAACCAGCACCTGATGGAGGGATTTCAAAGCACCCTGTGGTGAGCCTAAATATGTCTGTTATTGAAAACAGTGGCAAATCACCCGTTGCAAAAAAAGCTTTACTTTAAAACACTAACATTCTGGCAGCATTCAGATGGATGCTGTCATGTTCGTCCCAGTTCTGACCTGCATTTTTACTCAAATGTACACAGGCATGTGCCAGTACAATACTCCCAACAAAGTGTCACCAGAATAGCCTCCTTTTATTGTTCCGAACAATGCAGTGATTATGCAGATTTCACTTTTCTTCTCTTAATAGGTCTGTTTTACCCATAATAGTTTAATTAATATATTAAACGTAGCTGTCAAAACATTAGTACAGGACTTTTAAAAGCCACTGCACTGAAACTCTGTAAGACTATCTGTAGTTAGTTTACCCAGAAAATGTTATTAGGCCCTAAAAGTACAAGTTAATGTTACATATGTGGTGGATGGACAAGTTAAAATACTGATATGCAATCAGAATGAAGCTGCAGTTAAAACTGTCTCTCTCATTTGGCCCAGACACAGGAAAAAAAAAAAACATGTTGACTGGTGAAATATGTCTCTGCTACAGCTAATCATCACTGGTAATCTTGCCGGAGGAATGTTTGGAGAGAGCAGTTATTAAGATAAAGCAATATAACATTCGCAAATATTTTTGTACTGACAGAAGAAAATGTTAAAAATAAAAACTGTTGCAAAATAAAGCTATTCCTTATCTGATAAATGCCATGCTTGCAAAGAAGACCCAAATAACACAAGGGTGTCACATGAACAGCTTTGTGCCCTCTTCCCTTTGGCTCGGGTTGTTAGTTTCCTTGAATTCAAGTTTCATAATAAAAAAAAAGTGTTTCTAGGAGAGATTTTGTGGGTCATGAAAACTCTGCACACTTGACCTGTTTGCTTCCACTGAGCTCGCTCATGTTTCCTGCACATTTTCTGTTTTAAAAAGAGGCGTGGCTACAAAGCCTTTTTGGTTAAGAAAGCAATCACTCATCTGCTTTTAAAAATTAGCTGATCGTGGTTAATTTATGCTTTATACTTTTAAAATGTTCAGGTGTTATGACTCTGAAATATTTCCCAGGTTTTGATTTTAATAATTTATTTATTGCATTTTATTTATCTGTCTGAACTCTGGGATGGACTGTGACAGACAGTTGCTTCACTCTTTCTCTCACAGGCTGAGGTGTGCTCAGGGACAGTAGCTGAGGTCATCCAGTCTGTGGTGAACGGTGCAGATGGCTGCATCTTCTGCTTCGGCCAAGTCAGGCTCGGTAAGCTCCTCCACCGGCAACAGATTAGACAAGAGCCATTGTTAAGTCTCGGGGAAAAAAAAAACCTCTCATTGCTCTTTGTTAGCTACGCTTGGTGTCCACAATTGGCTTAGCGAGCACTGGGGTGAGTTAAGGAATGGGAGATTGGAAGGAAGAAAGAATTGGTTTGAGGTGAAGGGGGGAGGTGGGGGGGTCTGAGGGCTAATGTGCCGCGCGCAAGCTTCAGGGCTCAGTCTCTAATTAAAATCTTAGTAATTGGTCTGGCCAGTCCTCCCAGGATGAAGAGCGTGCTTCTCTCTTGCTGCTGTTAGCTATAATTCTCCACAGAATGACTGCTTGTGGAAGAAGTCCTTGGATTAGCATTTGATTTTACTTTAACTTAATGTTACCTCCGATGCCCCGCATCAGTCATTTTCTTTTCCTTCACTAATTGTTAAACACAGGAACCTTCGCACGATTTCCAAAGTGGTTGGAAACCCCCATCCATTTAAGACAGACAGTGTAATGTTTTTGACTTCACTGTACAGTGCCTCCAAAACTATTCGTACCCATTAAACACCTCTGCATTTTGTTAGGTCACACCCACAAACCCTAATGCCTTCCACTGGGTTTGATTGGGACCAAAACAAAGTATTTCATAATTGTGAATAGTAAAATCTCAATAAAATACATTCAAGCTTGTCAATAATGTGACACAATACACAATAAGGTTCAAGGGGCATGCACATCATAGCAGGAACTGTATATAGGAGTATAAATGTTTACATTTCCATTTTTATCCCTTTTTCTTTCAACTCACCAGGCAAGACATACACCATGATTGGCAAAGACTGCTCCACTCAGAGCCTGGGCATTGTGCCCTGTGCTATTTCCTGGCTCTTCAAGCTCATCAACGAGCGCAAGGAGAAGACGGGCACTCGCTTCTCGGTGCGCGTGTCCGCTGTGGAAATCTTTGGGAAAGATGAAGAGCTGAAGGACCTGCTGTCTGAGGTCTCATCAGGCAGCCTGCAGGAGGGCCAGTCCCCTGGAATCCATCTGAGAGAAGATCCCATCTGTGGCACTCAGGTAACTATCGCTGCAGCTCTTCACTTTGTCTTTGTTCACTGATCCTTTCATTCTCTCTGTGGGTTCTAGTATTATCTGAGTATTGATCTTTTTGCCTATGATCAACCTCTCCCTTTTCCTCCAAAGACGTTTAAACTTGCTTGTCGGTGCCAGTGTGCGAGCTTCTCTCTCCTCCCCCCCCCCCACACACATCTCCCAGGACTTCTCAGTTATCTGTCTCGATCCTGCTTCTTCAATCCATCTTTAATATATAAACCAAACTCTGTTATTGATAGCTTTCTTCTTTTCCCCTCACACTGACTCTCCTGCCAGCATGTATTATGAATGAATTAGAATCAGTCCTCTGTAGCACAATAGAAACGATATTGGGGGATGGTAGAAAATGGATGTTTGAAAGTGTTCACAGGTGTTACTGACAGATGTTGTTTTTTTGGGGGCAACTGTGGACTCTGACTTCAAAGGATGTGCAGTCCTGTGAAGCTCGTCTTCCTCTCGGCAGCCACGCGTGGGCTTCTTTATGATCTCCTCCACCTTCATTCTCTTCTACCTCCTTTATTTTTGCACCCTGCCACTACCATCTCCAACATTACCTCTCCTAATCCTCCTTCCTCTGTGTGCATATGTGCTGTTTTAATTGCCCCGGAGACGCGCTCTAATGTATGCTGGGTTCCAATTAACTGGCTCCTATCCTTTTACTGCGCCTCCGTTTTCCCATTCACCTTTTTTTCTGGCTGCTTGGTCTCTTTGGCTGACCGTTTCGCTGCTCTCCAACCCCGTAGCTCCAGAACCAGAGCGAGCTTCGTGCCCCGACCGCTGAGAAGGCCGCCTTCTTCCTGGATGCAGCCCTCGCCGCGCGCAGCACCAGCAGGCCAGATGCAGATGAGGATGAAAGGCGCAACTCGCACATGCTGTTCACGCTTCACATTTATCAGTACCGCATGGAGAAAAGCGGCAAAGGCGGAAGTAAGTATTATTGCGACGCTTCTGTAGAATCCTCGGGTTTGCAGCTGACACTTGAAAAACATGAAGTTTCCTGCACCACAACATACAATGGCGTTCTCCGTTGGTCTACGATATCAATACTTTTTATTTGACGGCTCATGCGGATAATTGCGCTTAAATTAGTGATTAATCCCTTATTTAAACCTATCAGAATAAATATTTGATTCAGATTGTGGTGATTTTTTTTTTTGCATGTCATAAACAACAAAGCCAGGGTTACACATCTTTTGGTCCAACCCACGGGTTGGTCCAATCTCAGATCTCATTTTATTTGATTAAGATTGTATGTGAGAAACCAGCACAAAATGGTGCATAGTTGTAAAGTTGCAGAAAAAATGTGGCTAGCATTTGTTTTTGGGCGCAAGAAACAAATCGTTAATTAAAATGATTAAAATTGATACTTTTAATCATTTTAAATTAAAAAGATAATTTTTGATAATTAAAAAGATTAAAATTTGCACGCACAGTGGTTTTCAAGTCTTGCCACAGATTCTCAACTAAATGTGGTTCTGATTTGATCAACATCAAGCTACAATGATAAAACCAGTTTAGATGGATGGTGTTGTTAGGCATACAGGTGTGTCCTTTCCATGTTCAGATCAGAGGTTTAACAGCGCCCACTCAGCTGTTCAGAGCTTGGGATATTGTGTTTTAACCTCCGTCAGTCTGCCCCAGGGCAGCTGTGGCAGCTAACATAGCTCACCTTTGTCAGGGTGTGAATGTGTGTGTGAATGGGTGAATGACTGATTGTAGTGTGAAATGCTTTAAGGTCATTGTACTAGTTAAAACACTTTACAAGTACAAGGCATTTACCACAACCAAACCCTACTTTAAATTTCTCCGCAACCCTATTCCATACCAATCTGCTGCTTTTATTGGTCTTCGTGATGTTGTTTGTTCATTAATGTTCTCTAACACACCCATGAGGCAATCACAGAGCAGTTGGATTAATACTGAGATTAAATTACACACAGGGGGAATACATTTACCAATCAAATGACTTCTGAAGGCAATTGGATTTATTGATGGATGTCAATGTAAAGAGGCCTGGCCTGAATACAAATGTACAATGCAGTTTTTCATTTCATCCTTTTACTCCTACTGTTTAGTGTTTTACATAAAATCCCAATAAAATGCTTTGGAGTTTGTGGTTGTAATGTGACACATTTTGTGGCATGAATACTTTTGCCAGGTCCTCTAAAATCACCTCATAAATAAACCAGAAGGTTCAGCAAGTGCCACGTTACTCCCATCAACATGTCTCTATAACTTCAAAGGGGAATTTTCTTTGTCCTGCTCACCTGGTTCTCCTTCTTCCATCGGCACAGTGTCAGGTGGACGGAGCCGACTGCACCTTATTGATCTGGGAAGCTGTGAGAAGGCCTTGAGCAAGAGCAGAGACGGAGGGGGAGGCTTGTGTCTTTCCCTGAATGCGCTGGGAAACGTTATAATGGCTCTGACAAATGGTGCAAAACATGTACCATATAGGTAAGGGAACCATCATTGGTTCTGTTTTGATTCTCAGTGGGTGGGCTGAAAATAAAAAAACAGCCCACCATAGACACCAAGCTGCTATGTAGCAGCTTTTACTGGTGTGGCACAAGATCTTAATATTGTTTCAAGTATGAAAATATTAACAACTTGTCATGTGGGAGTGTTTTCCACTTTGCCTATTTAGGACAATTCCCCAAATGACAAATAAGCCACTTTTATCATTGCTTTAAAACATGACCGGCCTGTTTGCTAATAACAGCTCTAATGCTCTCTCTAGGGACAGTAAGCTAACAATGTTGCTGAGGGAATCTCTCGGCAACATCAACTGCAGAACCACGATGATTGCCCACATCTCAAATTCTCCGTCCCACTACGCCGATTCACTCAACACAATCCAGCTGGCCTCTCGAATTCATCGCATGAGGAAGAAGAAATCAAAGGTACGCTCATGATACAGCTGTATCCTGTGTCATACAGATAAAAACAAAAAACATAGGAGGAATTTTACAACAAAGATTTGTTCAGTTCAGACATGTTTTCATCTTATTATTACAACCAAATTATCATTTATTGTCCTAATTATAAAATTTTAATATGAAGCTAATGTATAGGTTTTTATATATAACACTTAATTATTTTGTTAACCTAATGTTGCTATGATATTAGCTATTAACGCAGACATGGTCAGTCTTGCTGTCCTATTTAATTGTAATTTTATATTTAATCACCATGAAATCTACTTCCCTTAAAGAAGCTTCCTGCACATGCCTGCATATAACTCTTAAATAGAAGTCCTATTTCCCTAGCACAGATTAAGTTTTTCTCAACACATCTGCATGTAGTCGATAGCACTGCCTAAGAAAATGGGATTAAGAAAAGTTAATGAGGCCCAATAGCAGCCCATTTGGTTATGGTCCAACTGATGATTATTATGTGGTTCAGATACAGCAATTTGTATAACTGACATTAATTTCCAGGAGTCTATTGATGTGTACTTTTAACCTTTAGATAAATATTGACATCTCATTTAAAATACGTTTAAATATTAAGAGCTCATCTGCAATAAATCATAGTGGTTAAAAAGGGTTTGTAAAATAAAAGGGTAATCACATAAATATTTTAAACCAATAAAAACTCACTGCTACTATTACAAACACAAAACGTACACCGCAGGGGTGACAGCAGCCTTTGTGGTCACAAGCACTAATTGCAGATCACTAATGCTTCTGTTGAGGTGAAGGGTGAACCTGATACTGTTTAGAAAAATCTTCATTTCTGGACACAAACCATCCATAGTAAGACTGTAAGACCTGGAACTGGCTCTGTGACACAACTCACCTTGTTAGGAAGAATCCATGGTCAGGGGTTTAAGAGATACTCTTTATTAAGCAGCCAAGGCTCTTTAAACATAGGCTGACTCAATCATCAAATTCTAGTTATACTTCTCCTATTCTTGCAAATTTGTGCAACAGCACAAAAAAGCCTAAAGAAATGAAGGAAGTAGTTAAGTTGGGAGCACTAGACTTGTTTGTTAAGCAGCTACAGAGAGATTATTCCACCAGTCTTCTGATTTATGATCTCTTATAGCTATAAGTTACCAAACGCCTTTCTTCTCCCTGCTGACCCTAGATTCATGTTGACAGAAAAGGTATAATGGCAGGCAACTTTGTCAATAGCAAATCACAGTTTTCTCAAAAGGATTTCATAGCTATGGATTAAAGGCAGACCATTGTTTTGATCTAGTATATCTTTATGTATCTTATGTGATTTTCTTCTGTTCTGCTTTGAAGTATGCATCCAGTTCATCAGGAGGGGAGAGTTCCTGTGAGGAAGGCAGGGTTCGGAGGCCACCACACCTAAGGCCATTTCACCCCCGGACAGTAGCCCTGGACCCAGATCTGCCCGCCCTGCTCAGTGACCCAGAGTACTCTTCAAGTAGTGAACAATCCTGTGATACTGTCATTTACGTGGGCCCTGGGGGAACTGCAATTTCGGATAGAGAACTTAGTGACAATGAAGGCCCACCTGCCTTTGTTCCTATTATCCCCTCTCTTAACAAGAAGAGATCTGCAAAAGAGGGCTCTCAGGATAGAGACCAGTTCTTTAAATGCAACACATTTGCTGAGCTGCAGGAGAGGTTGGAGTGTATAGATGGGAGTGAAGAACCCACTGCCTTTGTTGGAGAAGGCAAGAGAAACCAGGCTAGCCCTAAAATGGACAAATCCAAGGAAAGCCAAGTCTCCAATTCACCAAAGACTGGAGTAAATATTTCTAACAACCAAGAGGGGATCTCAACCAAACCATCTGTCCCTAATCAAACGTACTGCAGTCCTGGTGTTAAACCTAAACTTGACACTAACAAGAAACAATGCATACCTTCAGAAATGGTTTCAACTGAGACTGTCCAAAATATATGCAGAACCAGTGCAGACGGTGAGAAGGTATTGATGTCTGAAAGCCAGGCTACAACGAACAAACCGACAGCTCCCACAGCCCTAAACTCGGAGCCTGTAGTGAGGGAGAAAGTTTACCCCAACAAGAAAGCCTTGCCGAAGCCAGCTCCACCGCCCTTACAGCAGAGGGAAAATCCAGAAAAGGGAGAAAAATCTTGCACCAGGATGCCACCGGTGGGAATGAGCCACCAAGCTGTTAAAAGAAGGGACCCTTGCACATCGCCTTTGCTCAGAGCACCTGTAGAGGTGTGCCAAGTGCGTTCGACTTTGAGGGAAAGGTATTTGGATCGAGACATCCTTAGAGCTACTGTCACCCTGCAACAGCCAGTGGAGCTGAATGGGGAGGACGAGTTAGTGTTCACTGTTGTGGAAGAGCTTGCCATTGGCAGTATTGTGGATAAGGGTCGGCCATCAAGCATTATTAGCTTCAACAGTGACTGCTCACTTCAGGCCCTGGCCTCTGGTTCCAGACCTGTCAGCATAATCAGCAGCATCAATGATGAATTTGATGCCTACACATCAACTGTGGGAGGATCTGAGGTCAACATTGCTGTGGTCACACCCACCCAGGAGGGCACAATGGAGTGTATAGACAGCAGAGGTTCGTCTATCAGTTCTTGGCTGAGCGAGGTCAGTGTCTGCACCTTGGAAAGTGAAGGAGCCCATTCCACAGATGTTTTCTTTCCACAGGCCCAACAAATCGGGCCAGAGTCCACCTTTTTCTTTGATTCCCTTGACATGTTTCATTGTGTGTCCTCTACAAGAGATGCCAAGAATTCCTTAAATGATAGTGGATTCAGTTTTTCTGAACAAGACAGTGACAGTGCAGCATCGAGTAAACTATCTTTGACAAAGTGCCCCCACTCCCCAGAATCAACCAAAGGGTCCCTTCGATTTACATCTAAATTATCCAAAGCTCACTCGGTGAGCACCTCTCCACTTCCACAGGGCTCTTCAATTGTCCACTCCAGTCTTCCCAGGAAGATTAAACCTACCTCGTCCATCTCTCATAGCAGTAGCAGTAGCAGCAGCAGTAGAGATCCACTGAGGCAAGAAGCTAAACAGGAGGATCCCTGGCAGCGCGTCAACAACCACGCAGAACCTCAGTCTTTTGACTCTAGCAGCACCAGCAGATTTCTCCGAAATCCTCCCAGTGGTGTCTTTTCCAGCAAAGCATCCAACAGCAGCAACAGCGTACCTCACCCTCCCAAGGTGCAGGGGTCTACCTCATCCCAGAGAGTGGTCGATGGCTGTGAGAAGTCAGCTACCAGGAATCCACCTAGTAGAATGCCTCAGCTGAGACGAGGTGCTACCACCCTGGGAACGGTGCCTGTTATCCATTCATCCACAGATCACAAGGGAAGCCAAGATATTGTTTCATCTTCCGGGAGCCTTAAATTCTCCTCGCTGGGGAAAAACAACAAGGCTAACTCACAGAAAGCAAATAATATCGCCAAGCCTGGTTGCACGTCGCCACCTCCTCCTCCAGTTAGAAAGTCAAGCCTTGATCACAAGACTAAGATTTTGCTGCCTCAAAGTGCCTTAAAGTCAGCATATGCAGAGGTAGGGAGGACCTATGGGGCCAGGGCAGCTGTATCAGAGGACGAACTTGAGGTACATCGTAAGGCAGACTCCACCAGTTTTAAAACCTCCAGCCTCAACACAGCCAAAGTTACCTCTAGCCTGAAGGCCAAAGGTTCTAAAGGAGAGGCTGGGCTGCATTATGGCAGTCAAATGTCACTTGAAAGGTGTGAAAGCCTGTCTCTCTCAGGCTCGAGAGCTGCGCTAAGCAGAGAGAACAGTGGGGCAAGTCTGGGTAGCAAATCCAACAAGTCAATTCCAAGATTTGGTATTCCTAATTCATCCAGTTCTCCTATAGCTACCTTTCAATCTAGTCAAAGTGGAGGAACCATTACTAAATCAGGTCAGATTAAAGCCTCTGTAAATACCAAGGCATCAGGAGCAGTTAATGGGAATAAAGCACGCTCACTGTCAGCCAACAGCTCCAAAGGCCTCAGCTCCTCTACTAAATCTTTGGCCTCTCCTGTTCCCCGGAATACTAATGCCAATCTCCCGCCATCAGGTCGAACATCAGGCTCTCGGACCACTGCTACAGTCACAAATAAGCCTGGGAGAGGGACTATTATGGGCACAAAGCAGGCCATTAGGGCTGCGAACAGCCGTGTGAGTGAACTTGCAACAGGCAATGTATCAGGAAAGCACGGCCGAGGTTCAGGAGATTCAGACAGCGGGAATGATAGTGGGGTAAATGTGGCCGATGACAAGTCCCCCACAGCCGTGCTACCCTCTCCGTACAGTAAAATCACTGCACCCAGGCGCCCTCAGCGCTACAGCAGTGGCCATGGGAGTGACAACAGCAGTGTGCTGAGCGGCGAGCTGCCTCCAGCAATGGGCCGCACGGCGCTGTTCTACCACAGCGGAGGCAGCAGCGGATATGAGAGCATGATAAGGGACAGTGAAGCCACGGGTAGTGCTTCATCAGCCCTTGACTCCATGAGCGAAAGTGGGATGTCATCTTCAGGCAGAGCGAGGAGCTCCAAGTGTCCCAAGAAGAGAGCTACTGGTAAGCCAATAATGTAGATGTGTACAAACAGTTATTCACATGATTGTAAATTTCGTTTTTAAATAAACAATCAGCTGTGCCCTTTTGTAGCATAGGTTAGGTTAATTATCTTTATTTGAATGTAAGGTTACTTTAGTATTCTTTTGCATTTTGTCACCCACATAACAAATAGCATATAGCATTTATATTGTATGTATTGTATATATAATATTTGATTTAAAATGAAACCATGGTAACTTAGTTAATATTTTATCAGTTTGTATATACAAAAAACTTAATAACTCACAAAGCCCATATGCAATCAAATATAGGGTCTATCTTGAATCACTTTGTATTTCCTCATGAAGCTCATATACATGTAAATTTTTCTATAGTTCAAAAATACTGCAAAGCTTTACTTTGTGTCATTTGGGAATTATAAATCTCAACCACATCATTTGGTGTCCCTCAAGGCTCTGTTCTTAGGCCCGTTTACTGAATATGTAAATATTCTCCCCAGCTCAGAATTTGGACAACTACAGCATCTCTTAATCATATGTATGCTGATGACACACCACATTATTTCCTTTTTACCAAATGACCACTTGTCATGATGGGCACTAAAGCAATAATATTAATGAGTGGATAGGATCAGAATCTCTCCCATCTAAATGGAGAAAAGAAAGAAATATCAGTGTTTTTAGTCCCCAAAATGAAAGTCAACAAATCAGCACTCCACTCGACTCTTATAGGCTGAAGACCACATAGCATGCAAGAGACCTCAATGTTATGGACTCAGACCTGTTAAATCAGCGTTTGACCATCTTAAAAAAACATTGTCAGTATATAGAGACTTCTGTCAAAACATGACAGAAAAAACTGTTTATGTTTAGGATGTTAGAATAATGTAATGATGTCTGAGAAAATATCAATCAGGGAAATTTATCCCTGCGACAGACTGGCGACCTGTCCAGGGTGTACCCCGCCTCTCGCCCAGTGAACGCTGGAGATAGGCACCAGCAACCCCCGCGACCCCATGAGGAATTAAGCGGTTTGGAAAATGGATGGATGGAAATTTATCATATCACAAAAGTCTTGAAATTCTGCCCAAGCTTCCTGGTTGGGATTTAAAAATCTTGTCAATGGTCTAGAACGCATTGGATGGTCTTAGGCCTTAAGACCATCGAATTCTACATTTCAGAGTTACTTGTCCCAAACTACACTAGCTGAGTCAAACTTTTATTTTTAATTTCCTCAGCTTTAGAACCAAATCCAGAAACAGTTGGCTCCTTTAAATTAGTGCTGCAAACATCACTGTGTACTGCACCGTTCTCATAAAAGGTCAAATATTGCTTTATCAATTATGCTTGCATTTTATTCTTTTAATTCCCCTTTATGTACCTGTAAACCACTTTAGATTACATTGTTTGTGAACTGTGCAACACATATAAACTTGCTTCACCTGTATCGAAAACATAAATTCAGGTTATCTGACTGTATCCTCTCTTTCCATGTTTTCAGGCTTCCAGAGAAGGCGACTAATCCCTGCACCCCTGCCAGACACGTCGTCCTTGGGGAAAAAGGTGGCCCCTGCAGGCCAGTGGGTGGACTTGCCTCCTATGTCTGGACAGTTGAAAGAGCCCTTTGAGATCAAAGTATACGAGATTGATGATGTGGAACGGCTCCAAAGACGGCGTCAGGAGGAAACCACAGAGGTGAGCAGAGGGTCAACTAGGACTGTTTGTGGTTCATATTGCTAAACTTTCGTCACGTCTGGGTGGAGGTCTTGTGACTCCTGCTTGTTAAGCCTATGTGATGTTTTGCAAGTGGAGCATTAATGCCATACATACTCAAGATGTACCACAAGGACTTACAGTACATTGTGGGAATATCTTGAAACCTTTCTTCCTTAATTTCCCTTTAACGAGCTGGACAAGAATAATACGTACCAGACGTTTGACCTTCAGTCAGCTCAGCAGCTAATCCTGGAGTTAAAATGTCTGTCCAACTCTGAGCTTGGTATTTTGGCAGCATTCCCAATGAATGTCAGGAGTGCAGTGCAGTGAGGAGGGTTACCTGATTTGAATTTGAGAGAAGACTTGGCCTATTCACAGGGAGCTGTGTAAAAAGGAAAACAAAAGATGGTGATGAAAGGAGTGACCATGATGGGGCGAAGCAAACACATTCTCACTTTGACAAAACCACTCCCAACTGGATTTTCCTGTTGGATTTTATTGCTTTTTCCTGTTCTGCGAAAAATGCTCCCATAATTTCAACTTTCAAAGAAGAACACAATGGAATGATGCCAGCTATGAACTGATGTTTAATTAACAAGCTATTAAAAATATGGACACATTGTCTTTCACAAGAATTCACACCCTAAACATTTTGTCAAGCTACAACAATAAAATATGGGTATTTTATTGGAATTTGTATATTAGGCCAATACAAAAGAAAATTATACATGGCTAAATTTCTTGATTTAATTTAAAGTTGATACTCCTTAATAAAGTCCAGTGCAACCAACTGTCTCCAGAATTCACCTAACTGGGAAGTCAACTTCTGTCTGATTTAATCTCAGAACAAATACAGCTGTACTATAAAGGCCACAGAGGTTTGTTAGAGAACATTAGAGAAGAAACCGCATTAAGACGTCCAAGGGACACAGCAGACATGTTAGGGATAAAGTTAAAAGGGCATTGTTCAAGCCATCATCTGAAAATGGAGCACAAATCCTATAAACTTACCAATGTTCAGGTATTAATTTAAACTGACAAGGCCCTGCAAAGTGAGCAAGCAGGAGGTTCAGGGTAACTTCGAAGGAACTGCAGAGATCTACAGCTCAGATGAGAGAATATGTTGTCCAGAAAGCTATTCATTGAGCACTACACAGTTCTTTTTTTTCTTTTTTGAAAGAGTTGCAAATGGAGAAGGTTTCTGTCAAAAAAGCCGTAAGTTTAACAGTTTGTCTATAAGGGGGACAACTCAAGTATGTGGGAAAAGATCCTGTGGTTAGATAACCAAGAATGTGTTGGTCTAATATGTGAGGAGGAAAACTGACCCTACATACACCCCTGAACACAACCGTTCACACTGTGGAATATGGCAGTGGCAGCGTCATGCTGTGGTAATGCTGGGGAACAATGTAGCTAAATACAGGGCAACTCAGGAACAAACATATTTAACTTAGTGTTGTTCCGTCTTATTAAATACCAATAAAACATGTTTTGAAGTTTTTGTTTTTGTATCATGGCAAAGGATGACAAGGGGGTGTGAATATTACTCAAAGCACTATAAGATCACATGGCATGCTAACGTTTTGTCTCACTTTCTTCCAGCAACCGTACCAAGAAGTTGAAAAGGTAAGTTGCTTTTTTTTATATTGACTGATATTCTGTGTTAAATCTAAATTGCTACTTGATTTGAAATACAACATGTTTAATAAAAAGCTTTGTGTCCTTGATAGAAATTTTTTTTTTTAATTTTTCATTGAGGGGAAACAGATTTACTTCTAAATCTGCAAAATCGGTTGTAATTAACAATCCCCTTTTTCCCTTTTTTAGGGTCTGCTGTATTTTAACAACAAGTGGAGGTTGCTGGAGAGAAGGCAACAGCAGGTGAGGGAATTGAAAGCAAAGCATCAAGTGTTGTTGGAGGAGCTGGAGGACACAAAGGTTCGACTGATGATGGATCCCAGCAAGTGGATTGGAGAGTGTAAGTCAACGTCATATGTGTTTCACTGAAAAAAACAAACAAAACATTCAGCGGTTTCAAATGACACGATGAAATCTCTTGTCTCAACAGTTGACGTGGACCAGAGTTTGGATAAAGAGTCTCCAGAGTACCTGGAGGCCTTGGCTCAAGCCACGGAGGAGTTGGAGTTTTGCGTCAACCTTTGCAAGTCCCATGTCATGATGGTGACTTGCTTTGACATCAGCATGCCATCGACACCTGGCAATCAAGAGGGACTGCGTGAAGTCGAAGTCTGAGGACAAAAGCAAGTAGTGATCAAAAAGAAAGTGGAAGTGAGAAGAAAAGGGTAGAAAGAGATGTAGCAGTCAGTTTATAGACACGATTGGAGTGGAGAACAAAAGACGGATGGGGGACGGGAGCGGAGCTTTACCGACAAACACAACTCTTCTTGACCATCTCAGCTACAGTGCCTCGTTGTCCAGGACGGAGCGGAGAAATGAAGCGTGAGCACAAACGCTGTTGTCTTCATGGCAAAGCAGTGGCTATCACTTACTGAAAAGTCAACGAACAACACCCTCAAGTGCCTTTTTTAATGTTCTTTTTGAGTCATTATTTTTCATAGAGTGCAGGTATTTTAAGCATACCTAAGCGTAACCCTAAACACGTTGCTTTTAAGAAAAAAATATTTTATAATGCGTTGTATAGTGTATTTAAAAGAATGTGTGGTGTGTACAATTATCCTTTTTTTAAGTGGGAAAAAGAAAGAAAAAAAAGAAGAAGCAATAAGCTAATGTTATTGCGGTCCCAGACTTTGCCTTTTCTCTTATTTCTAACCTCAAGTCAGCATTTTCCCCCATGGTCATTCAGCCTCTTGCGCCTTAAGTTAAAATTTGTATTTCTGTAGTTTTCTAGGCTTTTAAACTGGACTGTGTTATTTCATCAAGGACCGTGTTTCCTCCTGTCAGCCGGCCTGTAAAGGCTCACAGGGTGGAAATGATTTGTTTTACCCTACAGTTGCCTTTATCGAAATGGGTCTCTGTGGATCAGCTGTGGTGTTTGGTGGCAAAGCGAAGTTTATCCGTGTTGCGCTAACCGATGTTTGTCTCCCGGGAAATGAGAAAATGAAGCCAAAACAATCAGAAGGGCACTGTGATGGACAGTGAGAGATTTCTGCACTCTCAAAGGTGACAGTAGGTCCATAGACGCTCATCCCTGAGCCTTATTTCTCCGCCGAGGGTTCGGACTATGTAATGTAGGACACAAATGAGACAGCACCAACGTGCCAGCCTCTTCCTGTACAGTATTTTTCCTTAACAGTACATTACCCAAGTGCTACCAAGCCTCAGTTCTATGCATTCCAGCACATTTACACTCCAGCTATTTTAAAGGAAGTCAGCAACAACTTTAATCTTTATTATTTAGTCTTTATTAGGGGAAATAAATGCCGACATTTATGTCATTTGTCCCAGAAAGAGTCTAAAAGTCCTTTCTCTCATAAAAGGATGCCTAAAATTGGACGGTGATTGTAGCAGTGTTCAGCAAAAAAAATCAATCATGTCGGCTCTTTGAAGCCGCCCGAATGCGTTTCTGAATCAAACGGCTGACACGGAGAGAAGGAAGATGATCTGTGAGCATGACTGTTCCTAAAAAAAAAAAAAAAAAACCCCACGCAAAACCATACTGGCTATGATTTCTCCTGGATGCGTTTGTTTTGTTTCTTTTTACAAAGATGCACTCTCTCAGGCCCTCACAGAAGATGCTGCATGAGATTTTTTTAACCATTTTTACAGATGATTTATACTCCATTTTTACCATGCAAAATTTTTTACAGTAGTTTCGGTTTTCGCTGATGTAGAGGATGGGCTCATGAATTAAATAAATAAATAATAAAAAAAATGCCAAACAGACCTTCTTTTCCAAGGTGTAATAATATGTAAGGTCACGTTTCATATCAAAACCCATATTTTCTAAAACCTTTGTTTTTGTATGGGATTTTCAAACCTTGTGTATAAATGTATAATATGGCAGCTTGTGTTTTCTTTTCCAGTACCTGTGAATAAAA